>NC_092500.1:6975374-7305061 GCF_047511675.1 Marmota flaviventris | reverse complement strand
AGCCAGCCTGGGCAACGTAGGCACTAAGAAATTTAGAGAGAGCCTGTCTGGAAACAAAAAATAAAAAGGGGTGAGGATGTAGCTCAGTGGTAAAGCACCCTGAGTTCAATCCCCAGTATGAGAGAAAGAGAGAGAGAGAGAGAGAGAGAGAGAGAAATCAGGATGTACATCCCAGCTGGGATGGTGAGAAAGAGATTGAGAGGAGCTGGGAATTGGCCAAATTACAAATTATGCTCTGGGCATATGTGAATATATCACAATGAATTTCACTTTTATGTATAACTATAATATACCAATTAAAAAACAATGTTAATAAATTAAAAGAAGATCAATAGAATAGAGGATGGGGATTAAGGAGAGGGAAAAGGGATTGAGAAGAATGAACATGTACACCTTTATGAATATGTCACAGTAAACCCCACAATTATGTATAAAAAAATGCCTTAATAAAAATATTAACACAGGGGCTGGGGCTGTAGACCAGTGGCAGAGTGCTTGCCTAGCACATGTAAGGCATTGGGTTCGTTCCTTAGCACCACATAAAAATAAATAAAGGCATGTTGTCCATCTATAACTACAAAAAATTTAAAAAATATATATTAAGGGCTGGGGTTGTGGCTCAGAGGCAGAGTGCTTGCTTCGCACATGTGAGGCACTGGGTTCGATCTTCAGCGCCACATGAAAATAAATAAACAAAATAAAGATATTTAAAATATATATATACATACATACACACACACACAAAAAGGAACCAGCAGTGAGGTTTTCAGGCATTTTCTTACTTTATTACTTTACTTTTATTATTTTAGTTACTTTATTGAGTTGCCTAGCTTCTCTCTAACATTATGTCTATCCAGAAGCTATGACTGTGCCTTATTTGGAAATAGGGCCTTTATAGATGTCTTTAAGATAAGGCTACACAGCAGGGGCTCTATTTGCCATGACTGGAGTCTAAGAGAGGGAGATTTGGATGTACAGCGACACAGACACACCCAGAGGGAAGAGGTTCATATGAAGGCAGAGGCAGAGATTGGAACCATGCAGCTGTAAGCCAAGGAATGCCATGGGTTGCTGGCAACAACCAGAAGCTAAGGAGAGGCATGGAAGGATTGTTCCTAGGATCTTTTGGAGGGAGCGTGGACCTGCTGACAGCTTGATTTTATATTTCTACCCTCCAGATCTATGAGGGAATAAACTTCTATTGTTTGAAGTCACCAGTTTGTGATAATCTATTATAGTGGCCCTAGGCAACCAGTAATCCAATCAAGTAGTCACTAAT
This sequence comes from Marmota flaviventris, assembly GCF_047511675.1. Lineage (NCBI taxonomy): Eukaryota > Metazoa > Chordata > Mammalia > Rodentia > Sciuridae > Marmota > Marmota flaviventris. Next base: position 7,303,782 of record NC_092500.1, on the reverse strand, counting down.
TTATTTAAAAATTAAAAATTTTGAGACAGTCTTGCCAACTTGCCAAGGGTGGCCTCCAACTTGAGATTCTCATGCCTCAGTTTCCTGAATATCTAGGATTATAGGCATGCACCACTATGCCCAGATAACATCTTTTTATTTTTTTGCAGTACTGGGGATTGAGTAACTTCTTTATTTAGCATCAATTTGCAATGCATGTAGCTCTGTTTAAGGTCAGTGGCCTCTTTGCACTTATAATTAGACTAGTCAATGACTCTTGCCTCCTTTGAGTCTATAGAACAGGAGGGTTCAAATAGACCCTAAGTGTTACCTATTCATATTTACCCCATACTCATGATGATGGAATTTCCAAAAGTAGTTCTCCAGCCTTTGCTTATATCTCATAGAATGGGGAATTCACTTTAGACCCTCTACCTCTACAGAGTTTCAACTCTAGAAATACTGAAATAAAATCTGGGTCCTGATAACTTTACTTATTGATCCTGGCTTTTGCTATTAAAATAATACAGAATAAGGTTGGTTTGATTTCCAAGGAGTGCTTATCATCTACTTGACAGCAGTGGCCATTGCATCCATTGATGCACATTCTAGAGAGTTCTAGAGAATGCTGCTTTTACTAGGAGGCCCTTTGAGGTGAGAAAACACTGTGTCCTTAATAACAATAATAATAACCATGACTGGTATTGGTAAGAACTTGCTATGCATTGACACTGGGCTAAGTGTGTGACTTATGTTAGCTAATTTGATCCTCAGAATCTTTCTATGAGTACAGTACTGTTCACCTTTGTCATGCAGTTACAGAAGGATTAGAGCAAGGATTTTTATCAGATAAAACCCCATGTTCTGAGCCACTTACACTGTCTTCTTTTGCTGAAGAGCCTGAAGTGATCTTGGGAGTTTCTTACCGCCTCCTGAGCCTGCTTTTGTCTCTTTGGATGCAGGAAGGACCATCAGAGTGCTCCACCTGTGCAGTACCGGGCCCTGCGGGCCTTGCTGGAAGCCATGCTGAGCCGATGCTCGGAGTTTTCCCAGACCCCACTGAACAGGAGGTCCTTGGTCAGTGCAAACTGCAGCCTGCTTCTTCTCAAGCTTCTGCTCTAATGTGTTCTTAGAAAGATAATTAGTACATTGCCTTATCTTGGTATGCTATTTTATAGTTTTTTTCTCATGTGCATACACCTACAATGAGATGTTATTTTTTTTCCTAACTGCAGTACTATGAGACTTAAGTGCTACTATCTCCATTTAAAAAAAAAACAAAAAAACAAAAAACTTTATTTATTTATTTTTTTAGATGTTGATAGATCTTTATTTATTTGTTTATATGTGGTGCTGAGAATTGAACCCAGTGTCTCACACATGCCAGGCAGGTACGCTGCTGTTGAGCCACAATCCCAGCCCCTAATATCTCCATTTTTATAAATCAAACTCCTGAAGCCACAAGGGTCCAAAATTTAACAAGTACCTGAATCTGCTTAGTAAATCCCAGGGTGTTTGTATCCAAACCTATTTTGTTGCTTTATATCTTCCAAGCATCTATGGAAACATGCTCAGAAAATTATTTAAGGGTAGATTCATTAGAATTTTACAATCTGACCAATGTTCATTGTGTTATAATTGTTGGCTTTTTTTTTTTTCTTTTGATACTGGGAATTGGACCCAGGGGTGCTTTGCTACTGGCTATGTTCCCAGCACTTTTTATTTTGAGAGAGGGTTTCACTCAGTGGCCCAGGCTAGCCTTGAATTTGGGATCTTTTAGCCTTAGCTTCCCGAGTAGCTGGGATTATAGGCATGTGCTACTGCACCTGGCTGTTGGTTTTATTGTTGTTCTTTGTTTTGTTATCCTGTGTTTTGAACCCTGTTTTCAAAGAGCTCCTCTAACAGAGTAGATTTGTGAGGATAAGACCAAGATCCCATGGAAAGTTAGGTGTATGTGAATGGCAGACATAGACCTAACTTTGTGAATGTATGTATGTGAATGCAGTATAAATAGAGGAGGTCTGTGGCCATGCAAGCATACACTAGGCCACAGTAGGTACTTGACACATAGGTTCCTCTCTTCTCACCTCAGGGCAATAGAGACTCAGAGAAGGCCATTCTTCGAAGGGGAAAGTTCCTCCTGAGCACTCTGGAGGGATTTAGAAATGCCTGCAGGTGAGGAGCCCTCTGTGGTCTGAGGCAATAGTACAGGGGTAGGGGGTGGGGAGAGGTGGGAGGGGTTCAGACAAAGGATGAAGTTCTGGAAGCACTTGATTTTTGATACTCTGCTGCATGCTGAGAAGACTGGCTGGGGCTGGGGCTGGGGTTGGGGTGTGTTGAGGAGGTCTGAGGACAGATAGGTGGGATAGGAAGTTTCTTAGAATGTTTCAAGATTTCCTTCCTGGTGAAGCCTTTGTTACTATGCCATGAGATTGTGTCTTATTCACCTTGCTTTCTCCCGCAACTGGCCTAGTGCTGTAGCTATTCATTGATTCCAGTTTACATCAATAGATGTTGCTTGTATCTGCTGTGCCAGGCCTGATGCCAGCTAGAGAGGGTAGAAGCATTTATCAGAATGACTCCTGCCTGCAAGGGGATCACAGTTTCTGGGGGAAGAGGCAGCTTTGGTATATAAGTGGAATTTGTTAGGTTGGCAAAAATGCAGGGAAGGTATTCCAGGAACACAGAGAGTAACACAGGAAAAGGCAAAAAGATATGCATAGCATGGGATGCTCAGGGAGGTATGCATAGTGGGGTAGAAGAGTCATGTGTGATGGACAGATGGAAGCTGGAGGGGTAGTCAAGAACATAGTCCTCAACGAGAGCTCTTAAATTTTCCCTAGATCTGGTGTCGGGGTAGTTTCCCTGGATCCTGAGTCCAGCCGTCTGTCAGGAAGGTACTTCTAACCCTTATGGTAGTGGACATGCTCATATATTGATTTCCTAGGTTGGCTGTGGAATTCCAGGGTGAGCCTATTGCCCAAGAGAATCCCTTCACAGCTCCCAGTGCCGAGAAGGAAGACACCTTGGAGGACTTCTCAGAATTTCTTCTCAGTGCCTGCGACTCCCTGTGTATCCCCATGGTGATGGTGGGTTCCCCTGAGCCACAGGCAGCACAAAGCTTGGGGAACAGAAGAATGTGAGGGCAAGCCAGACCTGGTCTTGCAGAGCTTCATTTGGAGCTGACTTGAGATTGAGATGATAGGAAGAGTAAGAGTCAGAGCTATTGATTGAGGTCACCTGGAGTCCTCTCCTGTTGGAGGCTTGGGCATCTGGTGAGCCTGTGAAATCCCTGTCAGAAAAAGGCAGGCACTGCTAGACACCTACTGGGAACGGTAGGTGGCAGCAAAGAGGTACCCCTGACTGTGGGAGAGAGCTTCTTTTTCTTGAAGAAAACTTTGAGCAGTAACCGCCCCCTACCCCATCTGCTGTGTTCCTGACAGATAATAGTAGTGCATTAACAGCAAGACAGGGCAATTCAAGTCAGTTTCCTCATCTGTTCTGCCTTTGCCTAGATTTGAGAAATATAGAGCTGGACCTAGAAGTTGATCATAGTATTATTATGTTATTCCTGCTTCCTACTTTTCTGTATTTTATACATTTTCTTTAAAGAGCACATATTACTTTTATAATAATATTTTTAAAATTTGGTTTTAAAACTAAAGGAATAATGTGTATAAGAACAATGCCTCTGAAGCCTGAGGTGTTCACACATAGGGAACTGATGCCCAGAGAGGGGAGGAGGTGACTGACCCAGGGACACAGGGGTAGCTCTGTATAGAGCTTGCACTAGAACCCAAGTTTCTTTGCTCTTAATCCAGAGCTGCATGTCAGCCTGCCTCATGACTCTGTTCAAGGATCACATGAATGATAGTGTGAAGGTAGTTTGTAAACTATAATATTATTGCTATTATTTTTTATTATAGTAATAGAAACATGAATGCCTCTCTGTGGTTTAGAGAGTGCTTTTTACATGTTATGTTCATTTCTGGGAGGTAGGTCTTTTGTTAGTTTCATCTTACTCTTTTGTGAACAGAGAGAAGCCCCCTTAAGGTGAAGTATCTGGCACCACCTTTAAAGTGGCAGATCTAGGACTTCTAGTTTTTCTTGTGTCCTTCAGATGAAAGGGATTAGGCTACTGTTGCTAGATTTGATATCCATTTTTGCAGATGCTTTTCCTTCTTCAGAGGCTCAGGACTGGTAGGCTTTATTCTCCCTTCTGGTCCTTTCAGAGGCACCTGGAGCAGGCTACCCACCCAGCCTTGATGGAAGTTTTCCTCTCGATTCTGCACAGCCTCTTTATCATCGTTCCCCACATGAAGAAAAAGTTCTCCAAGAAGCTTGGTAGGCAGCAGGCCCATGGGGAAGTTGGGAGGGAGGGAGGCAGTATAGATAGCTGCTCAGAGTAGTCAGAGCATACGCTATGCGATGGACATTTACGTATTTGTCAGTATCTATGTATTCCTTCTCTGTCCAGTGTTGATTGAGAGCAAATAGCACGCAGCAATCAAAAACCATGAAAGGCAGCTCTCCAATTTATTGACCCTTCTCTCTGCTGAAGTCTAGGAGGCTTAGTGTCCACCATACACGCCCTTCCCCCTTCCTGTCAGACTCCATATCCCTGGGACCTCACACAGCATTTGTCTGACTCCTAATCACTAAATGCCAGAGCACCCCTATTGTGACAACTATAAGAGATCCCTACATACTTCCAAATGCCTTTGAGGGGAACAGTAGCACTCTGCAAAAGCTTCTATTGAGTCAACCACTGATAGTCCTTCCTAAAATTGAGCCAAGTGGCTTTTGATTCCTTCAGCCTTCTCTAGCCTTTCTTGTGTCCTTTTGTTTCCTTCTCTTACTAGTCATATTTCTTTCTCAAGTATAGACCTCCCTTTCCTGTTTCACCAGTTTTTACCTGGAAATTCCTCAGTTTGCAGAATAAGCTCAAGAATCACAGTCTCCTTTATTCTTTCTAGAAAGTGGTAGCAGTGAGCTTGGCATAGTGGCACAGGTCTGTAATCCCAGCTACTTGGGAGGCTGAGGCAGGAGGATTGCAAATTTAAGACCGGTCTGGGCAACTTAATGATAAGTCCCTGAGACCCTGTTTCAAAATACAATAAAAAGGGTTTGGGATGTAGCTCAGTGGTTGACCTTCCCTGGGTTTAATCCCCAGTAACAACAACAACAACAAAAAAAAGTGTTAGCAATGGTGAGAATGGAAAGGGGGATGACCAAACACAGAAGGAGGGAAGAAAACAGTAGTAATAATTAAGAACTAGTCATTAATAACTAATAGATAGTAATAATCAGCATTTAAGTTCTTACTGTATATGACACACTATTTTAAGTGCTTTACACTTAATTGATTCATTTAGTCTTCAGAAGAACTCTAGGAATTGTGCATTATCCCCATTCTGATGAACAAATGGAATCTCAGAGAGGTTAGTTACTTGCCCAAGGTCATACTGTAAGTGGCATGCCAGGTTTCAAACTCAGGGAATATGTCTCTAAAATCTGCTTCCTTAATCTCTTCCCTATACCTGTCTCTTAACATCACCATTTCATATCTTCTTTTCTATTTTGTCACAAAGCATGCTGTGGAAAATGTGACAGGTCTACCAGAGAGAGGTAGCCTGGGCTTACTCACACAGGGCCTCCTTGGCCATGTGAGGAATTTAGACTTGATTCTTTGTTGAGTCTTAAAGAAGGGAAAGGACATGCTTAGATTTTTGTTTTAGAAGGATCCTTTCCTAGCAGCACTGTGCGCATGGCAGTAGACTGCAAGTTGTGAAGTGGGAGGCAGGGCTCAGCCTCTTGCATTAACAGGTTGGTGGCAGGAACTGAGGTAGTGTTGGGGGATGGAGTAGTTGGAGTAATTGGAGTAGTTGGATGTCAGGCACAGGGGAGGGAACAGCCAGGTGTCATCTACCTGGAGAGAGTGGCTTTTTGTTTGTTGTTTCTTTTCTGGTGTTAGAGATTGAACCCTAGGCCTCACCCATGCAGATGGTAGTGTTTTATTGAGAGCTGGCTCACTGGAAGAGGATCTGATTTATTTATTTATTTATTTATTTGGTACTGGGGATTGAACCCAGGGAGTCTTTGCCACTGAGCTACATCCCAAGCTCTTTTTTTTTTTTTTTTTTTTTTTGAGACAGGGTCTCACTAAGTTTCTTAGGGCCTTGCTAAATTGCTGAGGCTGGCCTTGAATCCTCCTGCCTCAGCCTTCCAAATTGCTGGAATTACAGGTGTATGCCACTACACCTGGATGCGCATCTGATTTGGGGATGCAGGAGAGCCCACGCTCAGTTTGGTTCAGGGCATGTGTGAGATGTTCCTGTGGAGATGTGGGCAACTGTGTATTAAAGGCAGGGAAGTGATCTGGTTTTATAGATGTTTTTAGAATCCAGGCTTTCATTCATTCAGCAAATATTTATTGGGTGCCAACTACATGCAAGACACTGTCCTAGGGCTGAGGATGTAGCAGTGAACAAGATAGAACTCTATTCCAGTGGGGATGGCCCTGTAGTGGGGAGCAGGTAAGATTCCTCAGGGCTGAATGTGCACACTGAGACAAGAGGGGTCAAGATAAAATCAAGAGCAGCATCTGGTGATCAGGATGAGGAGGAGATTCCAAAACTGGGATGGAGCAATTGCAGAGGTAGGAAGGAAGCCAGAAAAAAAAAAAAAAGATGACATTAGGGAAACCAAGTGAAGAGGGTTTTGTGGATCAAGGAATAGTCCTGAGTGTCAGATGCTTCCCAGAGGTCAAGTAAGATAAGGTTTGAAAAACATCCTTTGGATTTGGCATCATGGAATCTCTCAGCCTCCTTAGTTGGAACAGTTTCTTAGAGGGGTTAAGGTGGAAGCCAGACTGCAGTGGGTTGAAGAATGAGTGCTAAGTGAGGCAGCAGAGACAAGGTGGACAGCTGTTTTAATAAGTTTGATGGGCGGTGGGGGTGTTATGGAGGGGAACATGGAGTTAGGAAAAGATTTTTTCTACTTCTCAAGATTGGAAACACTCTGATTAACTGTTGATAGGAAGAGCAGTAGGAAGACTGTGTTAGCTTTTGAGCTGGAATTCTTGCTTTTTTAAAATATATTTTTTTAGATGGACACAATATCATTATTTTATTTATTTATTTTTATGTGGTGCTGAGGATGGAACCTAGTGCCTCATACCTGCTAGGCAAGCACTCTACCACTGAGCTACAACCCCAGCCCAGAATTCTTGCTTATTGACATGGAACAAATTAATTTTCTTGCCTCCAACATCTTCAGCTAGAACTTGGTATAATAATAACTAAAAGATTTAACTCGCAGTGGTGCACACCTATAATCCCAGCTACTTGGGAGGCTGAAGTAGGAAGGTCTGGGGATGTAGCTCAGTGGTAAAGAACCCCAGGTTCAATCCCCAGTACCAGAAAAAAAAAGGTGATTTAATGTACACAGATTTCCTGAACAATGGTACCCCTCAGTCATTGTGACAGCTGACATATAATACTTTTCTTTCCTTCTAACATTGTTTCTGTCTCCACACTTCCAAGATTCAGTAGGATCTCGTCTTGGGATACTGGACAGGTTGCTAAAGTGTGGACCTCTGGGGGACAGTGGTAGGGAGCAGGGTATGTAGTGAAAAGCTATGAGAGCTACAGGGAAATCTATACAGCACAAGGCCAGGTAGAACAGGATCAGATGCCCACCCAGCAAGAGTGAAAAGGGACAAGACAAGGGACAGAGACCTAAAGTAGGGGGGTGAACAAACTGTGGATCCTCAAGAGACTGGCCCAAGAAGAGCCCTTCCAGAAGGCAAACTGGACACCTGCTCCCTGGGGGAGTCGTAGGTTAAGCTTTCATCTAGAAAGTTGCTGTAAAACCCTAAGGGGTTGATCCCCTGCCCAGGTGCTTTAACCTCAGTTTAAAATACAGATGAGCTCAACCCTGAAGCTGATTAAGTGGGAGCTTCTGATGTCTTCTTGTCGAGACTTCTATGTTTACAGGGGTAGGGATCAGGGAAGACAGTAAAGAAAAGGAAGACAGAGGTCAGTATTGACAGATAGCCTTAGTAGGTAGACTGGGAAGAGCCAGGCAGTGGAGGGGCCTGGGCCAGAGTTACCAGCTGAGGCAGAAGCTGCTGTCAGACCTCTAGTCTGATGATCAGTCCCCTTCTCACAGGCAATTCAGAGATAAAGGAAAAGCAATGACTCCTGTTCTTCCCGAATCTGAAACTGGATGTTTCCTACAAACTGGGAGAAAAGATAGAGGAGCAGATGTGTAATTCCTAAGGCCTTTCCAGATTGTGGTGGAAGATAATTCAGAAAGGAAGGGAACAAACCTTTATTCAACACTTACTCTGAGCCAAGCATTTTTTATACTTGTTCGTTTATCTTAGCTTTACACAACCTGTGAGGTATAGATGTCAAATGGAGTCTCAGAGAAGTTAAATAACTTTTCCAGAGTCATCTTACTAGAAAGTGGCAGAGCATATTTTGAACCTGGTCTCTGTGACTCTGAACCAGTGCTCTTTGACACCACCCAGACTTAGGAATCTATGTAATGAGCCTGGTTTAAACAGCTCTCTGCTTTCTTCCCGCTTCTAAGCTGCCTCATCCTTCATACGACTGACCCTGGAGCTCAAAGCCAGGTTCTGCAATGGTTCAAGGTATGTATAGTCCCACACAAAATTTAATGGCAGGGGGCCATAGTCCTTGACCGGATGAGTAGAAGTTTCTAGCTGGTGTTTTAGTCATGGGACCCTGGTGGCACTGAGAGTGTCAGCATTGCTCAGCAATGGGTGTATGAGTTGTAGGTGCTTCTGCAGGTTGTATTTCATCTTGTCTGGTAAGGCTCTCTTTCCTTACCAGGTACTAGCCGATGGGCACCTGTATGTCAAAACTGGAAGAGTTCTGAGAGACCATTTGTCTAACCTGTCATTTAAATGGGGGAAACTGAGGCCTTCAGAGGGCAAGGACAACAATATCCATCAAGTTCCAGTTGCTACCAGCCCAGCAATTCCAGAGGGAAAACTCCCTTGTTTAAAGGAAAGGCCGTTGCCTTGAGATCTATCTTATTAGGTTTCTAGAGAAGCCTTCTGTAGAACCTTCCCTTTCATGCATTTACTGGGAACACTAACTTGTTATTGCCTAGCCTGCAACGTGACTATGCGCCCTGATTAGCTCCCCTTCCATATCTCTGAATAGATCACCCAACATTCAGGAGAGATCCATCTGCATTCAAAGTAAAAAGTTTGCAAGTTTGCAGTATTCCTTGGTTACTTATTCTTAGCTTCAACAGTTTCCTCTTTTTCTAGTATTCCCAGTCCTTTCCTGGCTCAAGGAAATAGTAGCCAAATAAGACATGCCATCTCTTGTCCTTTTTTCTTCTCCAAGCCACTCAGCCCTGAACCAGGTGTGTTCCAGTTTCCTTTACTGCATGTGCCTCAATCTCCTATCAGCTCCAGAGAAGACCAGATCACTTTCCCAAGAAGGTGAGATGCTGGAGTTGAACCCACAAGAGGTCTGTGGCAGTCTGGCAGTCTGGATGTCTTGCTGTTTGGCTGCATAGTGTGTCAGTACAGTAATAAGATCTCCTGGCTTAGAGCTGCCCAGAGGAACCATGGAATTATGGAATAATGGAATTATAGGCTGATTCATAGGGGGGTAAAATAATGAATCAGAAAGAAATGGAATCAAAGACCCTGGAACCTTAGGTTCTAAAGATTGAAAAGGACCCTAAAGATCATCAAGTCCCATTTCTCCCTCCCAGCCATCTCTGCAGCATCTCCACACCTGTCCCCTTGTTCTCCGCTTGTTCACCCCCAGAATCCAGCCTTTCCTATAGCATGTACAGTCTGTTCTATTTCTGTGTTCATTCATTCATGAAATATTTCTTGAGCATCTATTGTGTGCCAGATTCTACTCCAAGTTCTGATAAAAGAACCAGGGAGAGGAAGTTCTGCTCCCCTGGAGTGAGGGAGGCAGGCAGTACACAAACAGATACAACATCAGGGATGCATAATAAGGTGCTATGAAAAAAACATAAGTGGGCAAAGGGATAGAGGGTGATGGAGTAGGGAAAGAAGCACACATTAGATAGTAAGTCTCTGTGAAGAGGTGACATTGAGCAGGGGTCTGAGTGAAGTCCAGGAGAGCCATGCAGAATCCAGGCACAGTAACAACTGGTGCAGGCCTGAGGTCTGGAGTTTTGAATATTCACTGAGCTTCTGCCACATGCCTGGAGAGGCCTAGGTACAACTGTGGATACAGTTATGATTACAATATATTTACTCTGCCTGTGGAATTCCTCTATCCCAGACTTCTCACTTGATATAACATAAAATAATTTAATCATTGTTTTATTCATTCACTCAAATTGTATATCTTCTTTGTGGGTTAGACTTGATGCTATCCTTTTTTTTTCCACCTTTTTTCTTCTTTATCTTTTCTTTTTTGTCAATCCTGTGAATGGAACCCAGGGACTCACATGTGCTAGGAAAGTGCTCTACCCCAACCCTATCCCAGCTATGTATCCTCCAACCGTATTCCCAGCCCTTTTATTTAAAGTAAAATAGACAGGGTCTTGCTGAGTTGCTGGCCTCAAACTTGTGATACTCCTGCCTCCGCCTCCCAAGTAGTTGGGGTTATGGCCTCTGTGCCCAGCCATATTTCCTCTTTCTACATTTATGCAGACTCTGGGTCATTAAATACCCTTCAAATCTCCCTTTCTATTCTGTCTTTCTCAGATACTGTGGTGAGAGAGGCAGGAGCCCAGGTGAGCATTTCTGTTACTTCCAGTATGCTTGGCTCCTGCCTTCCACACTATACCTGCCACTCCTCATGGCAGTGTCTAACAGGCTGTCTGTTCAGGGGTGGTCTGACCTGCAGAGAGAAAAGCACCTTGCCTCTGCTATGGTAGCCTGAGACATGTTGGCAGCACATTACAAAGATCTCATGTGCTTGCCACAGCCAACCCCACAGCTGCTGACAGCTCCCTGGCTTCTCAAAACAGGAGGAGCCCCTCACATCTGCCCCCTGCACACACATCTCCTCAGATTCCAGAGTGCCAGGAAGAGCAGCAGGCCTTACAATGCATGCAGACTACTTCTTTCTTATGTGTATCAGGAGAAAGAGCAGGTGGATGCACGTGCATTTCATTATTAGCATATTTTTAAATTTATTTTTTAGTTTTAGGTGGACACAATATCTTTACATTTATGTGGTGCTAAGGATTGAACCCAGTGCCTCATGCATGCTAGGTGAGCACTCTACCACTGAACCACAACCCCAGTCCTCATTATTAGCATATTGATCATGGTTTGCTTTGGTGAACAAAAGCACTGAACTTGGAATTAGGAGGCCTGATCTGGCTCTGCTACCAAATTGCTGTGAAATGTTTCTTGTTCTCACCCTCCACTTGCCCAGGATTTGGCCATGCATGGGTCTGCTACCTTGGCAGGAGGAATTCTTTGAGTTTACCTCCAACGTGGGTTCCTGCTTCCAGGCTCTCATCTTCCAACCCATCTCCATTTGATGCTCAAAGGATCTATCTGAACACCAAGCTCTAGTATCTTAACTCTCCTAGTCTTCCACTGCAATCCCCACACATCAGTCTGTGAAGCAGGTAAAATGTGAAAAATAAGGATGATAGAATGAATTTTTCATAAAGTTGACTTAATTCAAATTTTTAAGTTCTGAGGCTCTTTTCTATTAAAATGTCCTTTGTTTCATGTAGCAGAGTTTATAAGAAATCCAGAAATCTGTGCTGGGCACTATGGTGTATGCCTGCAATTCCATCTACCCAGGCAAGAAGATTGTCTCAGCTTCCCATATAGCGGAGATTACAAGCATGTATCACTATCTGACATAAAATATGAATTCTTTAAGCAACATTCAAGGTCTTTCACAGTCTAGCTGTGAATTATATCATATAAACCTGGTGTGTTGATGCATGCCTATAATCCTAGTGGTTTGGGTGGCTAAGGCAGGAGAATTGCAAGTTCAAGGCCAGTCTCCACAATTTAGTGAGGCCCTAAGTAACTCAGTGAGACCCTGTCTCAAATAAAAAATAGAAAGGGTTGGGTATTTGGCTCAGTGATTAAGTGCCCAGGTGTTCAATCCCTGGTATCCTGCTCCCCCAAATTGTATTGCATAATTCCATAGCTCCTGACACCCTCATTTCCTCATTTACTGTCCATTCACACTGCAGGGGAAACAAAATGTGTCCAAGCCTCCAAACACCTTGCCTTCTCTCTCTTGGATTCTCTTCTCTCTTCTTTGCCTGTTTTCTGTTCATCGTCCATAGTTCCCTCCTCTTTGAGCTTACCTTGCTCACACTAGGTGGTCTGAAGCTCTGCCTCCTCCACACTGACATACGGCACTGACCACTTGTCCTGCAATTAACTGTCTCTTCTTACCAGCTCCTGGAGATAGGGTCTAGGTCTCACAGTTTTGTCTGTAATAGCTGCTTAGTGAATGTATGTCAAATGAATGAATGAACCCATGTAGTATTTTTGAGATGTATCCATGACCTTCCACATGTTAACTTTAGTCTCTTCTGCAGGCTTAAAACTGTATAAAAGAAGAGAAACCTGTAATATCTTCTGTACCACATGTATGCTTGCTGTCCTCTGTAGTATTCTGCATGTAGTATTTCTCATGTTCCCATTACCCGTTCTCCTGTGTTCTCTGTGTGGCCTTCCCTTGCCTGTTCCCTTGCAGAACTCTCTGCAGTGTCTGAGCTCCTGCAGCATGGGTTGCCCCAGATAAGCAGCAGGAGCCCTGAGAGTGTTGCCTTCCTATCTGATCGCCAGTATGTGGAGGGAACTGCTCGCCAGAGACAGTACTGCATCCTGCTCCTCTTCTACCTGGCCTACATCCATGAGGACAGGTCAGTGCTCAGGGCTGGTGGCTGGTAGTGGGTCCTGGGACTCTTGTCTGCAGCCCAGTTCAGTTCAATAAATATTTGCAAAGGTGTCCTCTTTAAGCTTGGGGCTGGGCACTGAAACACAGGGATCGTGAGAAATTGGTTGTATTCCTGAGAGGCTTATATCTTAGAAAGGGGTTAAGACCGGTCAGTAGACACGGTGCTGAGAGATAGAGGCTTAGAATGTTCATGTATGTTCTTTGGTGTCCTTGAGGGTGTTATTTATGTACAGAAAAAAATTGCAAAGGTTTACTGAATTACTATTTGGACCTGCTGTTGTAGCTCAGTGGTAGAGTGCTTGCCTAACATGTGGGAGGCCCTAGTCCTAATCCTCAGCACCACATAAAAATAAATAAATAAAATATAGGTATTGTATCCATCTACAATTAAAAAAAGAATTACTATTCAATTTATCAAATTTTTAAAATCCAGTGACAAGTATTAATCTTTTAAGAAGATAATTTATCCAAGTGAAATTTATACAATATAAAATTAACCATTTCAAGGGGAACAATCAGTGGCATATAGCATACTCACAGTGTTGTACAATCACTACCCCATGTCATTTCAAGACATTTCTGTTCCTCCAAAGTAAAACCCTTGTCAAAGCCAGGTACTGAAGCATATGCTTGTAGTCCCAGCACTTGGGAGACTGAGACAGGAGATCACTTGATTCCAAGAGTATGAAACCTGCAATATAGCAAGATCCTTTCTCAAAACAAAACAAAATGTCACCCTCCTTCTCCCCTCACCATCTGCCTTGTATGCATAAGCCTACACCCCTCCCCACCCACTACAGAAAGCAGCCCATTGAACACACCACTATTTAATGATAAATATAAGAAGAGAGAAGTTGGCAGCCTACCAAAGGGGGGCCTCCTGAACCCCAGAAGTAGAACCTTTTCTATAACAGGAAGGCACATAACCTTCCAAGTGTGAATAAGTAATCTATGGCCCCTAACACAGCCTTGCCAAGGCATAGGACCATATGTGATGTATGTGTGTGACAGTGCTTTGAAAGTGCATGTAGCATACTGTTTGTGCAGTTTTGTTCAGCTGTGGGCATGCTAGGGCAGGATAATGGGCTGAGGCAGGATGCAGTCAGGGAGGACAGGAGACCCACTGGTCAGGGTCTCTGCCTTTCTCACTCAGACTCTCCTTGGTCAACAGGTTTGTTTCAGAGGCAGAATTATTTGTGGCTCTGCAAGGCTTCCTCCTGTCTCTGCAGGACCAGGGTGAGCACCCACCTCCAGTGGTCTTCAGAGCCTCCATTTATCTGATTGCAATCTGCCAGGACAAGGACAGTGTACTAGATGAGGTATGGATCAGAATGCCTGGGTTCTCCTTCTCCTTCTCCTCCTCCTCCTCCTCTTTACCCAAAGGTTCCTTGGGAGACCATGATGATACATGTTTAGACCAGGGGTGGCATAGAGGGAGAGTGGGATGTTAGGAGAGTGGAGGGGAAGAGGGTCATGACGCTTACAGAGCCTATGTAAGTTAGCTAATTCTTTCACAGTCTTGGGAGGTGGAGATGATTGTTTCCATTTTATAGATAAGAAAATAGAGAGGAAAGTGAATGTAATTTTCTCTAGAGCACACAGTTAAGTCATGGGGGAGCCAGGACTCCACCTCAGACTTGACTGACTTGATATCCAAGTCTCTTTCCTTTGTACCACCTCTGGTTTGTGCAAAAGGAGAGACCTGCAAGGTATTGTACCGCCTTCTGGAAATAGTTAATTAAACAAAATGGATTGTTGATCATAATTAATCAAGCAGATTCTGGATCATTTTAATGGTGACTGTATCTATTTCCTCACTGAATCTATCACTTGTTTCATAGAAGATTATTTCTATTCCTTGACCATGAGCCTTTCAGTCAGTCTCAGCCTAAGAATATGCTTCCTTCATTGACTGTTAATTTTGCCTCTGATTACATTTGTTGGGGGAAATGTAGTCTAAGCAGACCTGGTTTAATTGAATGGAAGCACAAAGTTGGAGTGAAGAGCATGGCTTTCAAAAGCAGCACACTTAGGCATACAATATTCTGCTGCCTCTCTATGTGATGCTAGCAGCCACTGGTGATCATTGTTTGGACCAGTTGCTTCTAGGGATTGCCAAATGATAATGAAAATATTCTGTCATTCTTTCTTCATTTTTTAATTGGAATACTTGAACAAAAAAGTTTTTCCTTTCATCAACTATTTAGATATTCTGAGGGGTAGATTATATAGGAAGCATAGATTTAATGCTTGATTCTTCTGTGTTTAAAAAAATTTTTAATTTTTTTCTGGTGCTGAGACCAAACCAGGGTTTCACTCAAGTTAAGCACATACTCTACCACTGAGTGACGCTCCTGGTTCATATACTTTCCCTTTAATTGCCAGTTTAAAAGAACTGAGTTAGTTGCTTAATATCTTCCAAAAATAATTTTAAAAAGTGTACTAAAAAGTGATATTAAGGGGCTGGGATTGTGGCTCAGTGGTAAACCTCACTTGCCTAGCACATGTGAGGTCCTGGGTTCGATCCTCAGCACCACATAAAAGTAAAAAAATAAATAAATAAAGGTTTTGTGTCCAACTACAACCAAAAAATAAATATTTTTTAAAAATTTAAAAAAGTGAGACTAAAAACTGTTTTAGAATCACTGTACACTTGAGAATTTAAAATATTTGATGCATTTTAATCAGATGTAGTTACTATCCTTTTGAGATATAATTTGTCCTATCTTTGGCCAGTGGGAACATTCTCAAGGAGGTACCCACCCTTGATGACTTGTGTGTGCATATGCACATAAAACAGAAAAAGAGAGAGAGAGATAGAGACAGAGAGAGAGATACTAGGGTTGAACCTAAGGTTGCTCTACCACTAAGCTAATCCCCAGCCCTTTTTATTTTATTTTTTTATTGTGAGACAGGATCTTGCTAAGTTGTTCAGGCAGGACTCCAATTTGTAATCCTCCTGTCTCAGCCTCCCAGGTAGCTGGGATTATAGGCATGTGCCACTGCTCCCAGCTAAAATTGATTTAAGTTTTTTTTTTCGTATTTTGTAGATGGGCAGAATGCCTTTATTTTATTTGTTTATTTTTATGTGGTGCTGAGGATCGAACCTAGTGCCTCACGCATAATAGACAAGTACTCTGCCACTGAGCTACAGCCTCAGCTCCTTGATTTTGTTTTGATAAAATTTCACACAAGTTGCAAATGGTGGTAACACCTGTAATCCCTGTAACTCAAGAAGCTGAGGCAGGGGTCTGGGGTTGTAGCTCAGTGGTAGAGCGCTTCCTAGCATGTGCGAGACACTGGGTTTGATCCTCAGCACCACATAAGAATAAATAAAAATAAAGGTTTCATGTCCAAGTACAACTAAAAAAAATATTTAAAAAAAGAAGCTGAGACAGGAGGATCACAAGTTTAAGACCTTCCTGGACAATTTAGCAAAATCTTGTCTCAAAATAAAATAATAAGGGCTGGGGAAGTGACTAAGTGGTAAGCACTTGGGATCATACCTAGTACTGAAAAAAAAAAAAATGTTGCAAGAGTAGTTCAAAGAATGTTCATTACTCAGATTCACCAGTTTTCACAATATTGCCTCATTTTATTTTTCTTTATTTTTCTCCAATCTCATCCCCACCTTCTTTTTTTTCTGAACCATTTGAAAATAATTTTCAGATGATTTTTAGATATGCTCTTTTATCCATTAAATACTTCAATATGTATTTCCTAAGAACGAACACTTTCTTTTTTAAACACATTATAGTGATCAAAATCAAGAAACTTAACAATGGATATAATATTATTAGATAATTTGTAGTCAATAGCCAAATTTCTTTTTCTTTTTCCTTTTTTTTTTTGTTTTGTTTTGGTGCTGGGGATCAAACCTACTGAGCTACGTACCCAGTCCCCAAATTTCACTATATCAATATGTTCTTTTTTTAAAAAAATATTTTTTTAATTGTAAGTGGACATAATACCTTTATTGTATTCATTTATATGTGGTGCTGAGGATCTAACCCAATGCTTCACACATGCTAGGCGATCGTTCTACTGCTGAGCTGCAATCCCAGCCCCCAATAATGTTCTTTTTTTTTAAAAAAAAATTATTTTTTAGGTTTAGGTGGACACAATATCTTTATTTTGTTTTTATGTGGTGCTAAGAATCGAACCCAGTGCCTCACGCATGCTAGGTGAGCGCTCTACCACTTGAGCCACATCCCCAGCCCCAATAATGTTCTTTATACCTATTTTTTCCCTAGTCCAAGATTCAGTGTGGAATTACACATTGTGTTTGGTTTTCATGTCTCCTCTTTAATCTTAGAATAGTGCACAACCTTGTCATTTTTTGAGTACAAAACAGGCTGTGCATTTGTAATTCCAGCAACTCAAGAGACTGAGGCAGGAGAAGCTCACGTTCTAGGCCAGCCTTAGCAAGACCCTCAGCAACTTAGGGAAGCCCTGTCTTATCTTAATAAAAAGGTCTGGGGATGTAGATCCATAGAGTGCTCCTGAGTTCAATCTCCAGCACAAAAACAAACAAACGAAAAACCAAAACACACACACACACACACACACACACAATGAAAGAACAGTCATTTCATAAGACTTGGTTTGGATTTTTGTGATGTGTCTTCATTTTTTAGATTTAGGTTGTGCACTTTGGGCAAGAATGCCATAAAAGTGATGTTGTGTCCTCAGAAGACATATCATGAGAACTCCTGTTATAAGGTAACAGTTGAGAACCACTGGTAAGCACTGTGGGGTTTTCTCCCCAGAGTGCCTTGGATGATTCAGTAAAGATCTGCTGCAATACTGAGATGCCTCTGCATTTTCCCCAGTCTTGTTTTTGGCTATGTTGAAGTCTTAGGTCCTCTGAAAGGTGTATTTACCTCCTTTCTTTCTTTTGCCTCCAGGCTGTGGTCAGTGCAATCAGAAAATTCTTGGAGGGAATCTCAGACCTGCACCTGGTCTACACCCACCACCCCCTTCTGCTCCGGTTCTTCCTTTTGTATCCAGAGCTGATGAGTAGATTTGGGCACCGCATCCTGGAACTTTGGTTCTTCTGGGAAGAGAGCAGCTATGAGGAACTGGATGATGTTCCTTCTGCTGGGCTGCCCACCCTTCCTGCCAGCTTAGCAGCCCTATTCCAGATGCTCAGAAGCAGCCCCAGCATCCTGCTCATTTTGCTGGTGGGTAATAGATACTGGGGTTGAACCCATTGAACTCACTCATTTCTGCATTCAGAAATGGTGGACTTCGGTCTCTGGGAGCTGGTTTACTGGCTGTTTCTGCCCACTTCTGGACTTTTCATTATCTGTATGTGAGTGGGAGGCTCTTTGTGCTTATAGGTACCTGGAGTCTATAAATCTATACCCTTTCCTAAGTTTGATGGAAATCTACACATTGAGAGGTGTGTTACTCTCTACTTCTCAGGGGATATAACTATAAAAAGTGGATCTCAGTCACCATTCCCTTCACTTCTTTGTCCTCTCAAGCAGATTTTGATAAGGGTTTAATGTCAAAGGATACCCTTAGGGCATGTAGATGGAGATGTCTGATTGCAGAGTTGGTCTCTTTTTTTCCGTGTTTCAACTCATATGATAATATGACATGTGTAACACACTTGGGCATACCTAGAATTGTCAGAACCCCCATTATGTTTTTATGATGAAAGATATTACTGTAATTCCCGTCAGGTATATCAGTTTTAGATAGGTAAATTGCTTATTGTGTGTAATTCCTAACATAATGGCTTTAGTTCCACCCTTTTTTCCTTCCACTCAAGAGAACATATTAAAAAAGAATTAGTGAGAATAATTTTATAGAAATAACTGCTGTAGTGTATATGTGTGAATGATACATTCCTTCCCTCAGCACTGAAGATTGAACCCAGGGGTGCTCTACCATTGGGATGTATCCCCAGCCCCCAGCCCTTTCTATTTTGGGGGAGTTGGGTAATGGGGATTGAATCCAGGAGCATTTTACCACTGGCCAACTTTGCCAGCTCTTTTTAATTTTTTAGAAAGGGTCTTGCTAAGTTGCTGAGCCTTGCCTCAAACTTGCAATCCTCCTGCCTTAGCTCCCTGAATGATTGGGATTATAAGCATGTGCCACTGCACCCAACTAAAAAAAAAAAATCTTTTTTTTTTTTCTACATTAAGATTTCGTCTCTGGCTGAGGTTGTGGCTCAGAGGTAGAGCGCTCACCTAGCACGTGCGAGGCCCTAGGTTCAATCCTCAGCACCACATAAAAATAAATAAATAAAATAAAGGTATTGTGTGCCACTACAACTAAAAAATAAATATTAAAAAAAATTTGTCTCACACCAGTCAGAATGGCAGTCATCAAGAATACATAATAATGAATGCTGGAAAGGATGTTGAGAAAAAGGAACATTTCAATGGATGTGTAACTGATGTGATTCTGCAATCTGTATACAGGGTAAAAATGGGAGTTCATAACCCACTTGAATCAAAGTGTGAAATATGATATATCAAGAACTATGTAATGTTTTGAACAACCAACAATAAAAATTTAAAAAAAAAAAAGAATAAGGCATCAAAAAAAGAAAAAGGAACATTTTTACATTTTTGGTAGGATTATAAATTAGTGCAATCACTGTGGAAATCAATATGGAGGTTCCTCAAAAGACTAGGCATGAAACCACCTTATGACTCAGCTATACCAATCCTAAGTGTTTATTCTAAAGAATTAAAGCCGTCATACTATAGTGATACATATATGCCCACGTTTATAGCAGCATGATTCACAATAGGTGTCCATCAATGGATGAATGGAAAAAGAATACACACACACACACACACACACACAATATGGAGGGTTTAAAAAATTTTTTTTAAGTTGTAGATGGACATAATACCTTTATTTTATTTATTTATGTGGTGCTGAGGATCGAACCCAGTATCCCATGCATGCAAGGCAAGAGCGCTACCACTGTGCTACAACCCTAGCCCCACAATGGAGTTTTATTCAGCCATAAAGAATAATGAAATCTTGTAATTTTCAGGCAAATAGGTAGAACTTAAGACCATTATATTAAGCGAAATAAGCCAAATTCAGAAGAAAATCAAGGGTCATGTTTTTCTCTCATGTGTGGAAGCTAGAGAGGAAAAAGGAAAAGAAAGGTGGTGGTAAAGGTAGGGATCTCATCAAAGTCATCAGAGGGGGGCTGGAGTTGTAGCTTAGTGGTACAGCACTTGCTTAGCACCACATAAAAAATAAGCAAACACATTGTGTTCATCTATAACTAAAAATATTTTTTAAAACTCAGAGATCAGTAAAGGAAAGGAGGGACCAGGACCAGGTGGTGGGAGGTGGGGAGAAAGGGAAAAATGCTGGGGAATGATATTGGCCAAACTATATTGTTATATTGTGTGCATGTGCAAACATGTAACAATAAATCCCATAATTACATACAACTATAATGCACCAATAAAAATGTGGGAAGAAAATTTTTTTTCATTTTGCAATACTGGAGATTGAACCTAGGGTTGCTCTATCACTGAGCTACATCCCCAGACTTTGTAAATTTGAATTTTGAGATAGGTTTAAGTTCCTGAGGCTGGCCTTGAACTTGCAGTCCCCTTGCTTCAGTCTTCCAAGTTGCTTGGATGACAGGAGTGCACCACCACACCTGGTCCCAGCCCTTTTTAGTTTTTATTTTGAGAAGGATCTCACTAAATTGCTTACGCTGGCCTCTAACTTACCATCCTCCTGCCTCAGACTCTGGAATAGTGCAGAATCACACCCAGTCTGTAATTCACATAATTTTTAAAAATTAAATTATTTGTACATTTTACACTTGTATTTAGTCAGAGATTGCTAGTTACAGGTCCCAGACTGATTATAGGATGCCAGTGTAGGAGACACTCAATTTAGAGCCACTGCCCTCAATACCATTTTACATACTCAGCATCCCAGTCCAAGGAGATCACACAACCCTGATAGAGAAAAATAGGGGTCCTTTGATGCTCTTGTCATTAACAAGATTTTCTTCAGTGGAGTGATTTTGGTGGCAATAACACTTTCATGTTATTACTCTATATCCTTAGTTACCTGTATCTGTCTATATTCTCTCTGTCTCTCTCTCTCTGTCTCTCTCTGTCTCTCTCTGTCTCTCTCTCTCTCTCTCACACACACACACACACACACACACACACACACACATTCCCACACATTCCCCACTCAGACTAAAATCTCAGCCTCCCTTCCTTGAGATCTGTTCCTTGTAGTCACACATATTTTAACTTGATAGGTGCTGTATTCATGCTTTAGACCATATTCTTCCTTGGAAGGAATAGGTTAAAAATAAGAACTCTAGTGCATAGGGGAGGAGGACAAGATGGGACTTGAGGAAGAGAATCAGTGGACAGAGCTAAGGTATTAGGTTTTCTTTGCCAGATGACATATTCAAGGTCAGTTCCTTGCACATAATAAGTGCTTATAAATATTTACTGACCTACTGAATTGTGTCTGGACAGATCAAAGTCTCTCCCCCTATTCCCTCAAAAGAATTCTGAACCTCTGAGAGATAATAATATGTGTGTATAAATATATAAATATAAATATATATTATATATATAAATATATTTCTTTTTAAACAGATGAAGAAATAGGTTTAGAGAGATTTTCCATGGTCAAAACAGTTGAAAATAGCTGGACACAGGGGTGCACGCCTGTAATCCCAGTCACTCAGATGGCTGAGGCAGAGGATTGCAAGTTCTAGGTCAGCCTGGGGATGTAGCTCAGTGGAAGAGCTCTTATGGATTCAATCCCCAGTATTAGAAAAAAAAATTAGGATTAAAACCCAGATTTTTCTCCTTATCTAATGTTCTTTCCAATACACTAAGCTGACTCTGACAAGGAGAGCTAAACTGATCATGAAGACAGAGGCTTCTCTGGGCTTCAGTTTTCTCCACCTAAAATGGAAATAACATGAGGATGAAGGAAGTGGTCTGTATCGTCTACTGTATACAGTAGGCCATCATTTGCTAGTCATTGACTCTGACTCTGAGCCAAATGAAGAATGTTCATCTTAGAAAGGCTAATTGAAATGCCCGTATAGCTAATAAGGGTCATGGTCATGACTGGAGCCCAAAGCTGATGACTTTTCACTAAATTAGATCCTAGAAATATCAGTGGTAAAAAAGAACAGTAAGGAACAACTCTGTTGACTATTCCAAATATATAATTCATACCATTTCTCCCCAGTTCCTAGCCACAGGAGGGGAAAAGAGTTTAAAAATATGTGTTGGTACCAATTTCTGTTTCTGAGATGGGTAATTAACAGCTGAAAACAAAGCTGTTAATTGCCACTGTTATCAATGGGTGGTCCTTCATGTAGGTTGTTGAGATGTGAAAAACAATGATGTCACAGAAGCTATGTGTGTTTCCTGCTTGGCCAACTCACCCTGGTAGGTCCAGTCTCAAGAAAGTTCTGGATAGCTGTGGGTAGCAAAGACTGCATAATGGGCCATGGTTATGCCCAGCACCTTCCCATGGACCTATGGTGGGGTACACATCTTCCCCTAGCATTCACTGTGGCCACCAAGAACCAAGTAGCCCCTTTCCTTTTGGACCTTTAAAATTTATTAACTCAGGGCTGGGGTTGTGGCTCAGTGGTAGAGTGCTTGTCTCACATGTGTGGGGCACTGGGTTCCATCCTCAGCACCATATAAATAAATAAAATAAAGGTATTGTGTTCATCTACAACTAAAATGTTTTTATTTTATTTATTCTAATTTGTTATATATGACAGCAGAATGCAATTCAATTCATATTACACAAATAGAGCACAATTTTGCATGTCTCTAGTTGTATACAAAGTAGAGTCACACCATGCATGTTTTCATACAAGTACTTAGGGTAATGATGTCCGTCTCATTCCACTGTCTTTTCTACCCCCATGCCCCCTCCCTGCCCCTCCCACCCCTTAACCCTATCTAAAGTTCGTCTATCCTTCCATGCTGCCCCCCACCCATTCCCATTATGAATCAGCCTCCTTATATCAGAGAAAACAATCGGCTTTTTTTTTTTTTGGATTGGCTTACTTCACTTAGCATTATATTCTCCAACTCCATCCATTTACCGACAAATGCCATGATTTTATTCCCTTTTAATGCCGAGTAATATTCCATTGTGTATATAACCACATTTTCTTTATCCATTCATCTATTGAAGTGTATCTAGGTTGGTTCCACAATTTAGCTATTGTCAATTATGCTGCTATAAACATTGATGTGGCTGTGTCCCTGTAGTATGCTGTTTTTAAGTCCTTTGTTTATAGACCAGGGAGTGGGATAGCTGGGTCAAAGGTGCAGCCAATATGGAAAGCAGTATGGAGATTCCATTCCCAGATTTCCAAGGAATCTCCATACTGCTTTCCATATTGGCTACACCAATTTGCAGTTCCACCAGCAATGTATGAGTGTGCCTTTTTCCCCACATCCTCGCCAACACTTTTATTGTTGTTTGTATTCTTAATAGCTGCCATACTGACTGGAGTGAGATGAAATCTTAGAGTGGTTTTGATTTGCATTTCTCTAATTGCTAGAGATGTTGAATATTTTTTCATATATTTGTTGATTGATTATATATCATCTTCTGAGACGTATCTGTTCATGTCCTTGGCCCATTTATTAATTGGGTTATTTATTTATTTATTTTTGGTGTTAAGATTTTTTTTTAAATATTTTTTTTAGTTGTTGATGGACCTTTATTTTATTTATTTGTATGTGGTGCTGAGAATCGAACCCAGTGCGTCACACATGCTAGGCAAGCATTCTACCACTGAGCTACCATCCCAACTGGGGTGTTAAGATTTTTGGGTTCTTTATAAGTCCTAGAGATTACTGCTCTATCTGATATGCGTGTGATAAATTGCTCCCATTCTGTAGGCTCTCTGTTCACTTCATTGATTGTTTCTTTCGTTGAGAAGAAGCTTTTTTTTTTAGTTTGAATCCATCCCATTTATTGATTCTTGATTTTAATTCTTGCTCTATAGGAGTCTTATTAAGGAAATCAGGGCCTAATCTGACATGATGAAGATTTGGGCCTACTTTATCTTCTATTAAGCACAGGGTCTCTGGTTTAATTCCTAGGTCCTTGATCCACTTTGAGTTGATTTTTGTGCATGGTGAGAGATAGGGGCTTAATTTCATTTTGGTGCATATGATTTTCCAGTTTTCCTAGTACCATTTGTTGAAGAGGCTATCTTTTCTCCAATATGTTTTTGATGCGTTTGTGTAATATAAATAACTGTATTTATGTGGGTTTGTCTCTATCTCCTCTATTCTGGTCTACAAGTCTGTTTTGGTGCCAATACCATGCTGTTTTTGTTACTATTGCTCTGTAGTATAGTTTAGGTCTGGTATAGTGATGCCACCTGTTTCACTCTTCTTGCTAAGGATTGCTTTAGCTATTCTGGGTCTCTTATTTTTCCAGATGAATTTCATTCTGCTTTTTCTATTTCTATGAGGAATTTCATTGGGATTTTGATTGGAATTGCATTAAAACTGTATAGTACTTTTGGTAGTATGGTTATCTTGACAATATTAATTCTGCCTATCCAAGAACAAGGGAGATCTTGTTAAAAAAAATTCATTAACTCAGATGTCTTAATTTCCAGCCCTTTTTATTTTTTATTTTGAGACAGGGTCTCATTGAGTTGCTGAGGGTCTCACTGAATTGCTGAGGATAGCCCCAAACTTGCAATCCTCCTGCCTCAGCCTCTAGAGTCTCTGGAATTACAGGTGTACACCACTATGTCCAGCTCATTAACTCTGATTTTTGAGGGCCCAGTTCTGTGGCAGTGGAGCACGGATGGCTTGTGATAGGGACCAGGAAACTGGTTTGGCCTTGGGCACCATGACCTTGGGCTACCCAGCCCTCCCCCAGACTTATAAAGTAAAATAATTAGATGAAATTATCTAGATTTTTCTCCCATTTTGTGATTTCTTTCCTAAGATGTTTTCTGTGTCCCTACAAATCAATAAAGTTTAAGCAGATCTCATCCCTTCCCTTCATTAATTTACAGTGTAGTGGAATTTGCAACTGTACTGCTTTCTTGCTAGGCAAACTAATTAATCTGCCCCAGTTGCCTAATTTGAAAAATTGGCATGACACCTAAGTATTGTGAGGACATAATGTACAAACAAACATATGGCTACTATATAAACACAGCTCAGCACCTGACACTATTAGGCCCTAACTGAGCAGTTACACTTAATATTATAGTTGTTTCTTCAGCGTCTGTGAGGTTTGTGAAGACCCAAACACAGATGCCCTTTGTTTCCACCCTTCCTTGCCTGCCCAGGGGTCAGCACATCAGTGTTTGTCTGGCAAGGTGCCCTGTAGCCGTGTTTCTGTGTGTTAGGAACTGTCCTCTCCACAGAGGAAGTCTGTGTGTGACCTTGGAATCATAGAACCCAGTCCTAACTATCCTGGCACGTTAGCCTGTCCAAAGGAATTGACTCCTTTGGGCTGGTAGGTGTCAGGAGCTATCAGTAGGACAGTTACTGGTGCAGCTTCTGACTGGTTGTGCACTTTAACATACACTCAATAAAATAACTCTGAAAACAAAACAAAAAGCAGTGTCCTTTCTCATCTTCTGAACTCAAGGCCTTACAGCTTGGGGCAGGGATGGGCAGATGCCACGGCAGAGAAGGGGCCTGACTTGGTCCCCACTTCCCTTCCTGTGCCCTGAATCTGTCTCAGCCCATCCTTTCGCTGGTGTGACATCTCCATCCCATCTCCCTCCCTTCTCCTTTAAGGCACTCTCAGATTCTCTGTCCTGAGAACAAAGTCTTCCTGACCCTAATACTTCCATTGCAGGAGGGAGGCATCCTGGAAAGCAGAAAGTTGGGCTTGGAGTCAGGAGACCTACATTCATATCCTTTGAGCCACTTAGTGATCTTGGGCAAATCATGGAATCTCTGTGAGCCTCCATTGGCTCCTGTTTGGGATGGTCTTAATAGGATGGATCTGTTTTCAGGATGGTGTGAAGTGTCAGTGCACCCAGTTGAGCTTTTGGTACAAAATAGTCACTGAGTAAGAGTTAGCCCAGCTTTGGTGACACTGTCATCCTGGATACTTTCCTGGCTCTTCTTTTCTTCACTGTCCACCTGTCCCTGGTCATGATGCCCTCTAAACTCTGGCTTCCTTCTCTCCTGCTCAGGACCTCGTCTATTCCAGCCCAGTGGACACAGCCCGCAAGGTACTGATGATCCTGAGGACCTTCCTGAGGAGGAATGAAGATGTCCAAGTGGATGGTCTCATCCGAGGCCACTTCTTGCTCATCCTGCAACACCTGTTGGTGGAGCATGGGGCCTCCCCGTCAGGAGGTCAGTCTTTAGGTGCCTTGGGTATGTTTTAACCTGAAAGCCAGCCAGGAATGGGCAGCTCAGTCTTGGTGAGGTGTGCTTTAGAAGAGAGAATCAGGGTTATTGCTGCAAAAGAAAAGTCAGGCCAGTGTGACATAATGTTCTAGGTTTAGTGTGTGTGTGTGTGTGTAACATAAGTGGGTGTGTTTGGTGTGTGCATGAATGTCCCTACCCTTCACAGCATGTGCTCAGAGCTGTTTGTCTCAATAATGGCAGCACCCAGTGGAAAGAAGAGAGAAATCTGGGAGAGGATGGAAGCCAGCAGTGCCCTGGGAAGGAGTTGGATCTGTGATATGTTGGAAACTCCTAGTAAGATCCAGGATAGTTTCCAAGTCTGGAATGGGACCCCTGGAGTCAAGGAAGCTCAATTTTTGGTACATTATAAAGATATTGAAAATTGGGATGGGTTTGTCTTTCCTATTTTTAGAGAGACTATATATTTTTAACCAAATTTCTGAGCCATCAAGACAAAGTGGGAGAAGATTCATGATGTATTTGGTCCAGTCCTGACTGAGGACTGGGATTTAGAGGTAGATTTAAGAGCATCCGAAGGACCTAATTCTTTCTTTGCAAGGAAGAACCAGACATGTCTAACTGATAATACTGCAGAAGAACCACAGATTTAGTGGGAATGTATAGTGGAAAGGCCATAGGCACAGAATTCAGATGTGGGTTCAAGTCTTGGTCCTATGTCTCAGTCTGTTACAGCTATTATTACAGAGTACCATAGACAGTGACTTAGAAGTAACTTAAATTATTTCCTCACAGTTCTGAAGGCTGGGAAATCCAAAATCAAGTTACCAGCAGACTTGGTGTCTGGGGAGGCTCCACTTGCTGCTTCATAGACATCTTACTGTGTTCTCACACAGAGGCAAGGGAAGGAACTTTTTGGAATTCCTTTTCTAAGGGCACTAATCCCATTCACAAGAGCTCTGCCTTATGACATAGTCACCTAACAAAGATCCCACTTTCTAATACCATTACACATTGGGATTAAGATTTCAGCATAGCCAGGCATGGTGTTGCATGCCTGTAATCCTAGTGGCTCGGGAGGCTGAGGCAGGAGGATCATGACAGCCTCAGCAACTTAACAAGACACTAAGCAACTCAGTGAGACCCTGTCTCTAAAATACAAAAAAAAGGTGGGTTTATGGCTCAGTGGTTAAGTGCCCCTGAGTTCAATCCCTAGTACAAATGAATGAACAAGCAAATATTTTAGTGTAGGAATTTTGTAGGTCACAAACATTCAGACTACAGAACCTTGCCCTTCTCTAGCTGTGGACCTTGAAGAGAAGAAAAAAGCCAGTTGGCCACTGTGGGCCTCAATTTCTTAACTGCAGAGTTGAAATAACAATATTTGCTTCACATTTTTTTTTTTTTTTGTATCGGGGATTGAACTAAGGGGCACTTGACCACTGAGCCACATCCACAGTCCTTTCTTGAATTTTTTAGACACAGGGTCTTACTGAGTTGCTTAGTGCCTTGCTAAGTTGCTGAGGCTGGCTTTGAACTTGAGATCCTCCTGTCTCAGCCATTTGAGCCGCTGGGATTACAGGTGTGAGCTGCTGTGCCGGCTTCACCTGGTTTTTAATGCATTAAATGAAATAATGAATTTCTGGTACCAATCCAGAGTTATCACTCGGTGTATCTGTTGCCGTGTCCCCCATGAAGAAGGAAGAAGTGGCAAATCCCAAGAAACCACCTGATCCTTTGGAAATAGAGAATTCAGCCTCTGATTCAGGGCTGTTTATGGCAGGGTAAGATATCTGACCTTCAGGTGATCTGAGCTCAGAGTCCTGACCAGCCCTGCTTCTTAACAGCCTCGGGGAACCTGCCGCTGCTGCTGAGCCTCCTCTCTTTGGTACAGCTGAGGAACAAATCAGAGCAAGAACTGGACAGCATGGCCATGAAACTGCTTCACCAAGGTGCCTCCCTGCTTGGGACAGTGCCAAGGGCCCAGGGCTAGACCTACAGTATGCTAGTGTTCTCTTCTTCCTTCCATCCTTTCATTTCTTTGGAAGAAGCTAGCAGCTCAGTCTGTCCCCAGGGGATTCTTGCTGAGAGATCTTTTGGGGGTTCCTCTGCTTCTTCTCAGGGAGTGTTTGGGAAACTCCCTCACCCCCATCGCTGGCCAATACCTGTGTTGACAGGCACAAGCTCTGTAGTAAGGAAGGCCCAGGCTTGCATGTCAGATCAGTCACTAGCTATGTGGTGTTCGGCAGTCACCTTACTTGTACCAAACCTAGGCTCCTCCTAGGGAAGATAATGATACTTCCCTGATGTTGAGATTAGGAATACCTGGTCTGATAGATGCAGAAGGCCACATAGTGCTTGGCACATGGTAGGTCTTTAACAAATACTAGCTGTGTCAATTCATGTTTCCTGGGACCAAGTCAGCTCTCCACCTCATCGCACAGCCGACTCAGCTCTGATGACCCCGCTCACAGTTCTCTAGGTGTCTTTCTTACACACACCCTTGTCCTCATTGGAACCGTTTACTGTTCATGAATGCAGTCATTGATTCATAGGCAGCACCTGCAGGAAGAATTGTTGAGACAATTGTTTGAAATTAATGGAAAAATGACTTGTTTTCCATGTCTGTAGACTCAGGCTTGGGCTATAGGGGAGGAGGGGACACTTTTCCTGCCAGAGCATAGTCCTTGTCAAGAGATGATCAGTGTCAGGCTCAGAAAAGGTCTCTGGGGATGGCTGCAGACCCTGCCACTGCCTGGTGCTTGTAATCACTACTCACCTGTCTGACCAAGGCTACCATCAAGCTGGAAGGAGATCTGTGTGTAACAAAAATAAGCCTTCAAAAGGGCCCCTAACAAAAAGGAGTAAGAGGCTGAAATCTAGGTGTGATGTAGTAGCTATTTATCTGTAATATTTATCTGTAATCGAGGACTTTTATTTGAGAGCACTGGGAGGAGAGGACTATGGTTCAAGAGGGGAGATGACAGTGGGGAGAGACCTGCTTGTTGGGTTGACCACAAGCCAATGAGAAGTCAGAATGTAATATGGCTGTTAAAAGTAAACAAGAATTTAGTAAGGTATAGGGAGATAGGGAGTGGTAATTCCCAGGAGGAGAAGGAAATGTTCTATAGATGTCTACTCTTCAGTGTAATATCTGCTCTGTTAAGGGATGGGGAGTGCAGAAGAGGACCTAATCTTGCCTCAAGAGATTACAGGTGGATTTGTTGGGGAGGTGAACTTTGAGCTGAATCTTGATTGCTTACTAATAGTTAAGGAGTTAGCCAGAGGGAGGTGATATGACAGAGAGGATATGGCAAGAGCTGGGAACTGTGCATGATTATGACAGAGTTCCCATGGGAAGACAGTGTGCTCCATTGTTAGGAGAATTGGGAGGCTAGATGATCTCATGGAGCAAGGACTCATGCTAAGGTGATAGGTTGGCCTGGATGACCTCTAGAGACCCTTGCATTCTGGAGTCTGTGACGGCATATACACAGTTAAAGGATGCCCTTGACTAGCTCCACCTGCACGGTCTGTTCTGGCTAATCTGCAGCTGTGGGCAACATCCCTGGGTTATTCAGGTGAAGGGTGTGAATATACCTTCAGGTTTGTCACTTTCCACTGGCTGAAATGTCAGGAGCACTTAGTTTGTGCTTGCTCCCCAAGACTGAAGTCTGAAATCAATAGTTGTGGGCTCTCATCTGTGAGAAGTGTGACTGCTGGTGTGCATTAAAGCCACGGACTACTGCTCAGTAGGCCACTGGAGACTCATTTCTTACAGTGAGCAAACTGTGTGGGAAGTGCAGTCCCAATGATGTGGACATCCTGCAGCCTTCCTTCAACTTCCTGTACTGGAGCCTGCATCAGACCACGCTCAGCAGTCAGAAAAGAGGTGCAGGGGCCCAGGGGGGGACAGCGAAGAGGAAGGGTACTGGGCAGTATTTGTGACCCTCAATTTTTTTGTCTTAAAAAAATAACTAGGGGTGTGTGTGTGGCTCATGGTCATAGGTCCTCTCTGGTTCTGAGAACCTGTGGTTTTCAATGATTCTGGGACTCTTAGGGCCTCATGCTAATTCTTTTGTTTATTTTCATATGCTTGAAGCCTCACTAGGTGCTGAACATCTGGTGCTCCTGTGTAACATGTGGCCCTTGCCCTGCCTTTCCCCTATAGCTGCTGCAGTGCTCTTGAGCACCACAGCTCTGATAGAGCTTCTGGAGAAGATGCTGGCACTAACCTGGACAGAGATGGGCTCTCCCACCTGGGCAGAGGCAAGCTCTCCCAGGACTGCACTGCTGTGCTCTGCCTGGCTGCTCACCGCCTCCTTTTCTGCCCAGCAACACAGTGGCAGTTTGCAGGTTAGTCTGTCACTCCACGACTTTGAGGCATGGGATGGCACTTCAAAGAAGTAATGAAAAGCCTGAATTCTGGCCCCAACTCTCTGGCTTCTTAATTGTGTGAGCTTGGCAAGGTACTTAACTACTTCTGAGTTTGTTTCTTTACCTACAAACTGGTGCAAAACATCTCACAGTTGCTGTAAAGTTGATTTAAATTAATCTTTTTAACACACACGAATCATCTACATGCCAAGCTATATTCTTGGAACAAGAGGAATAAAAAAGGAATATAGCATTTTCCCTATGCTTAAGGGACTTGTAGTTCAAGCAAAGCCTCAAAGTAAGAAAGATTATACCCAGTGAAGATTATGGAGAAAGACACTCAAGGTAGAGTATATGTGGTAAAGACATGAAGCTGCACAAAGTTAGGACATAGGGTCCATATTTGGAGAGAAGTAAGGTGCTCTCTGTGGCTAGAATGTGAGTAGGAGAATGTGAATGGTGTAGGTCAGATTGGACAGGGAGCCAGGAGCCAGCCCATGACCTTGAAATGCTGAAGGGCAATCTGTGAAGTGCCACACGTGGTTAGCTGTCTTTGTTAGTGTTCCGGAAGGTGATACAGATAATGGAAGAGCAGTGGGTATATCCACAGGGCACCTCTGTTTCTCCCTGCCTCTCTCTCCTGTGTCTTGTCATCACATGTGCAACTCCCCAGAGGGCTGCTTCACATTCAGGTATCTCCCCAAGGCTGGCTGCTCCTCCCAGACAAAAATCATCCTGGCTCATGGGGTGGTGACAAGCTGCAGCAGATTTATACTGGCAGACCTTGAAGGTTGTTGCATATGGTTGATTTGAGACAGGAATCTTTCCCTGGGACCTGCACCTTGCCCATGGCTCTGCCCTGGCCCTCGACTTACACCTGGCCAGTCACCTGTGTTCCTCTGTCTTTACCACATATACTCTATCTTGATCTGATCATCAGTCCTCGCCCCCTGTGTGGCCAGTTTACCATCTCCTGGTTAGCAGCTCATCCTCCACTGTATGTCCTGTCATCTGTCCTCACTCTCTCTAGACTCCTTTGGCAGTTTTTTTTTGTCTTGGCTTGGCCCTCTGCAGCCTTACTCCTGTCATTTCTACCCTTCTTTCCTGTCCGCTGGTCAAGTGTGTATTTTTTTCTCATTAGCTCTGCTCTTTCACATCTCTATAATTATGTTGGTACTGGGAATAGAACCTAGGGACACTTTACCATTGAGCTACATCTCTAGCCCTTTTTATTTTTTTGAGGCAGGGTTTCCCTAAATTGCTGAGGTTGGTCTCAAGTCTGCAATCCTCCTGCCTCAGCCTCTCAAGTTGCTGAGATGACAGGTGTGCACCACTGCACTCAATTTCATTTATTTATTTAAAAAGTTATTTTAGTTGTAGATGGACACGATACCTTTATTTTATTTATTTTTATGTGGTGCTGAGGATCAAACCCAGTACCTCACAGGTGCTAGATGAGTGTTCTACCACTGAGCCACAACCCCAGCCCTACATTTATTTTTAATACACTTTATTTTAGGAACAGTTTTACATAGATTTGTAGAAAAATCAAGCAGGTAGTACAGAGTTCCCATATAAGTTTTTATATTAGCATGACATCTCCATATTTTTTTAATATTTATTTTTAGTTGTAGTTGGACACAATTATTTTATTAATCTATTTTTTGTGGTGCTGAGGTTAGAACCCAGGGCCTTGCACATGCTAGGCAAGCACTCTACCACTGAGCCACAACCCCAGCCCTCTCCATATGCTTTTACAGGTTGATTCTTCTGCCAAGAACCTCCTGCTTCCATCAGCCAACAGAGAGTTTTAAGTTTTTTTTCAGTGCTGGGGGTTAAACTCTGGGCCTTGTGCATGCTAGACAAGTGTTCTACCACTGAGCCAGCCCAACAGGGATTTAAAAAAAAACTTTTTAATTAATTTTTTAAAAAATTTATACATGACAGTGGAATGCATTATAATTCATATTACACATACAGAGCACAATTTTTCACATCTCTGGTTGTATACAAAATATATTCACACCAATTTGTGTGTTCATACATGTACTTTGGATAATGATGACCATCACATTCCACCTTCATTTCTAACCCCATGCCTGCTCCCTTCCCCTCCCACCCCTCTGCCCTTTCTAGAGTTCATCTATTCCCCCCACGCTCCATCCCGCTACCTCACTATGAATCAGTCTCTTTATGTCAGAGAAAACATTCAACATTTGCTTTTTTGGAATTGGTAACTTCACTTTGCATTATCTCCTCCAGCTCCATCCATTTACCTGCAAATGCCATGATTTCATTATCTTTTATTGCTGAGTAATATTCCATTGTGTATAAATGCCACATTTTAAAAATCCATTCATCTACTGAAGGGTATCTAGGTTGGTTTCACAATTTAGCTATTGTGAATTTTGTTGCTTTAAACATTGATGTGGCTGTGTCCCTGTAGTATGCTATTTTTAAGTCCTTTGTTTATAGACCAAGGAGTGGGATAGCTGGGTCAAAAGGTGGTTGCATTCCCAGTTTTCCAAGGAATCTCCATACTGCTTTCCATATTGGCTGCACCAATTTGCAGTTCCACCAGCAATGTATGAGTGTGCCTTTTCCCCCACATCCTCACCAACACTTATTGTTGTTTGTAATCTTAATAGCTGCCATTCTGACTGGAGTGAGATGAAATCTTAGAGTGGTTTTGATTTGCATTTCTCTAATTGCTAGAGATGTTGAACATTTTTTTATATATTTGTTGATTGATTGTATATCATCTTCTGAGACGGGTCTGTTCAGGTCCTTTGCCCATTTATTGATTGGGTTATTTGGTTTTTTGGTGTTTAGCTTTTTGAATTCTTTATATTCCCTAGAGATTAGTGCTCTATCTGATGTGCTTGTGGTAAAGATTTGCTCCCAGTCTGTAGGCTCTCTGTTCACCTCACTAGTTGTTTCTTTTGCTGAGAAGGAACTTTTTAGTTTGAATAAGAAACTTAAATAAGGAACTGCTTTGTGTCAAACTGTGACATAGCCAAGCAGAGTAGTAGTTCCTGCCCTTAGGCAGCTTGTGCTGAGAACAGTGTGACATTCAGTGCATGTTCACCAAGGTTGATCCTCAACTTTCCCTTACAGTTGCTCTGAAGGGAGGATGCAGGAGGTGTAGTCTTCATTTCATGAAGGAAGAAAGTGAGGCAGGCTGATAAAGGCGGAGTGACTTGCCAAGACCACACAGGAAGTGGCAGAGCAGGGTTTTGATTTTCATGTCTAACTACAAGTCTTCTGAGTTAGGTGGGTGGTGGTAGAGCCAGAGACAGAACCACAGATCAAGCTAGTGAAGTCTCTCTGGTGGAGGAGGCCATTGAAGATAGGGGAGATTTGGGAGAATAGTTAGTTCTTTAGATACAGGCATGATTTTCCTCCTTACACTCCTGAAGCCAGGTAAGTCTGAGAAGACTCTGCATGGCCTTCTCTGTCCCCTTACAATGCAGAGGGTATGTATGTGGTGTGGGGGGTGGGAAAGGTATGGGGTCAGACTATTTTCTGCCTAGGCTCCCAGAACTGGGGCTTAGCCTTTTACCTCCTGCCCTGCCAGGTTCACCAGACACTGTCCGTGGAACTGGACCAATTATTGAAGGCCCTCAGCTTTCCGAAGAAAAAGCCTGCACTGCTGTCAGGTGTGGGCCCTGGAGTCTCCATTAGAAAATGAGCTTTTCCTCTAGATTCTGAGATAGCCCCCCCACCCAAACCAGCCTGTGGTCACTCCATAATTATCTCATCAGTATTGTCTCCTCTCCTGTGACAGAGTTGGGTGGGATGTAGGGAAAGAGGTAGGAACTGGGTGTGAGGAGTCTTCTGCTTTTAGCTGCCATCTTACGTTTCCTGCGGACAGCACTGCAGCAAAACTTTTCCTCTGCCCTGGTGGCCCTGGCACCCTCAGGGTCCCAGCCACTGCCAGCTCCTGAGGATAATATTCTAGCTCCATTGGGAACATCACAAGTGCTGGCCCTGGTGATTGGACTACAGAACCTCCTTGTTCAGGTAAGGCCCTTGCTGAGTGGGACCTTGGCCGTGGGAACTGCTTCTCTTAGGGCAATAACAAGAGGGGGTGTTGCCTGTCAAGAGCCTGGTATTCTCAACAGGTCCTGGAGGGTGGTTGGTTGAGACTTTTAAAGCTACAGTGACAGAAATGAAGCATAAATTGAGCTCCTGATTAAGAAGTCCAGGGGTCACAAATGGCCTCAGGCACAGCAGGGTCCCAGAGCCTCAGACAGTGCCATCAGAACTCTGCTTCCATCTTTTGGTTCTGCATTCCTTACTGTCAGCTTTGACCTCAAAAGGATGGTAGGATGAGCAATAGCAGCTCCAGGCTTATATCCTCTCAGTGGAAAGAAACTTTCTCTTTCCCAGAAGTTTTTAGAATTGAGTCTCATTAGCCTGGTGTGGGTAGTGCACCCATCACCATGGCCAGGATGTGGATGTTCTGATTGGCATGGCCTGTGCCTTCTCCTGGAGCTGGAGTGTATGAGTGTATGGCCACCTCTTCACAGCCCACATGGACTGAACCTGAAGGAAAATTGTTACCGGAAGAAGGAATAGATCTTGGGCAAGCAACACAGATGTTCACCTCAGAAGAATGTTTTATAGTTCAGAGTCCTTGGAGATCATTTTTTATCCAACCATTATATACTGAGCCTCTCCACTTAGTATCAGGACCTGTGAAGGATGTTGGGGGTCCTGGGAGTGGGCCCTGTGTTTGGTTAGTTAGGCTGAATCTTGTCCTGTGTTGCATCTATGCACAAGGCTCTGGGCTCTTCAGGGATCACATAGCTATCATGACAGGCACTCAGCTCTCTTGTTTTAGGTTTTTCCATTTTCATACTAGTATCCCCCACCAGAGTGTGAGAGCCTCAAGGACAGGGACTTAGTCTGGTTCATCTTTGTATCTCTTTTCCCTTTGGGGGGCTCAAAACTAGTTAAGAATTCAGGAGTTTGATGAAAATTAATATGTCAGCTTTATTTGCTGATAAACATATAGTGAAGCATGGCTGGGACTTGAATTAGAATGTTTTATTTTGTTGCCGGAAATTTCCAAACATTCAGCAAATATAAGAGAATTTTATAATGAACACCCATCCACCTACCACTTAGTCTCTACCATTAATATTTTGCTATACTTCATCATATCTATCCAAAATGAACTTTTAAACCATTCTTTCTCCTAGCCAGATGAGCTGGCTCACAAGAGGGAAAAAAATGTGCTGCATTACGGAAACGTAGCCAGCTGGCCACAATCTTAAGAGTTTAAGTTTATGGGAGCAGGAACTTTAATTCCTTAATTCTGAGTGGCACTTAATTCAGGTGTTAAGCTAGCATCTTGTCTGTTAGATAAGTCCCTCCTTAGTGCAAGAAATGCTTTTTATCTAATAGGGAGGGGGAAATGATTCCCTTATACATGATAAGAACGTAGAGCTTGGCACAGAATTGGCATCAAGTACTGTTTGTTGAATGAAAAAATGAGGACACATAAAAAACGATATAATTCTAGACATTTAGGCACTCCACAGATTGTAGGAAACACATAAAGCCAGTCCCACAATAACCCATTAACCAATGAATGGATTAATCACCTCCCCAAAGTCCCATCTCTCAAATACCATTATCAAATGCCTTTGGGAATTAAGTTTCCAAAACATGAAATTTGGGAGATAAATTCAAATCATTGCAGAGCTCTTTCAGGCTGGCTTCGGATTCAAATCTAGCTGCTACATTCCTGGGGAAATTGGGTAAGGGGAAAAGGGTAGGTCTGCCTAGAGAAGAGGCAGATAGCTTTCTTACTCAGACTTGTCTTTCTGCTTTGGGTGGGAGTGGAATATGTTGTTATAAGATTGGTATTTCAGGAGCTAATTAGTTTTATAGACTTGAATGATCTCAGGATCATTTCGACAGGAGCAGATGCTAATGTCAGGTTAAGGATTCTATGAGAGTAGGAGGTGAGGAGGATGGGAGAGAGAATACAGTGTGCTGAGTAGCCTGCTCTCTACAAGGCACTTGACCATCATATGACTTCTTTATAAAGTGGACATGGAAATAGTCCCAGAGACGTTAAGTAATACACCTGTGATCAGATACCTTCAGGT
Organism: Marmota flaviventris; assembly: GCF_047511675.1. Classification (NCBI taxonomy): domain Eukaryota; kingdom Metazoa; phylum Chordata; class Mammalia; order Rodentia; family Sciuridae; genus Marmota; species Marmota flaviventris. Next base: position 7,267,020 of record NC_092500.1, on the reverse strand, counting down.
CAGGATTCAAAGGTAGGTCTTTTTGGTCACAAAATTCATATTCTTTCAGTGTCCCAGGAAGTACATCTTGGTAACAGGAGCTATTGTTATTTGAGCAATAGTCCCTAGTTTTCCTAATGCCCAGCCCCCTGGCTCCTCACCCACCATCTAGGGATTGAATGAATGCAGGGTTAATTAAAGTGGCAGTAGGGCCAGAGCTCCTTATCAGGTGAGAAAACTGTGGCATGCTGACCTATGGCTGTATATAGTCTTGGGTACCTGGGAAAAGGCCAGAATATATATATATATATATATATATATATATATTTATTTTTAGGCGGACACAACATCTTTGTTTGTATGTGGTGCTGAGGATCAAACCCGGGCCGCACGCATGCCAGGCGAGCGCGCTACCGCTTGAGCCACATCCCCAGCCCCATCATTTCTTCTTTTAAAATTTTTAAAAATTTCAGTTGTAGATGAGACTTTTATTATTTATTTATTTATATGCAGTGCTGAGAATTGATCCCAGTGCCTCACATGTGCTAGGCAAGTGATATACCACTGAGCTGCAACCCCAGCCCCTAATTCATTTCTTTTTATTGTTAAATTATATTCCTTTATATGGCTATATTATATTTATTTATTCCACATACTGATGGACATTTGGGATTTCCAGATTTTTAGCATTATAAATGAAGTTGCTTTTAATATTGAAGTACAAACCTTCTCCTTCTCCTCTCCTCTCCTTCTTCTTCTTTTTTTTTGGTGCTGGGCATTGAACCCAGGGCCTTGTGCATGCATGCTAGGCAAGCACAGTACCAACTGAGCTATAACCCCAGCCCCTGAAGTACAAATCTTTATGTGGATATATGTTTTTATTTCTCTTGGGTAAATACCTAGAAGTGGACCTGCTGGGTCAAATGATGCAATAGTGTTCTATTGCTTTGTAACAAAATACCATAAACTTAATGGCCTAAACATTCATTTATAATTTCACAATTCAGTAGGTTATATGTTTGGGTAGGCTTAGCCAGGTTCTCCACTTAGGGTTCCACAAGGCTGAAATCAAAGTATTAACTAGGCTGGGTGCTTATCTGGGACAAATGGATTCATCCTAAGGGACTTCTTTCAGCTCTTTAAGGTTACTCAAATTCTTTCTCACAGGGCCTCTCCAGCTTCAAACCAGCAGTAGCACATTGAGTCCTTCTCACACTTTAACTTGCTGATTCTTCTTCTGTCATCATATAGACAACTCTGCTTCTAAAGGGTTCATGTAATTAGTTTGGGCCCATCTGAACAATCTCCCTTTTTCCATATAATAAAATCACAGGAGATCATCTGAGTAAAAGTCATGGGCCATCTTAAAATTCTGCCTACCACATAAGGTAATTATGTTTAACTTTAGAGGAAACCACCAAGTTGTTTTCCAAAGTGGCTATACCATTTTACCTTTCCAATAAGAGTTCCAATTTCTCCACATTCTCACCAACACTTGGTATTGTCAGTCTTTTCAAGTTCAGTCATTGGTGAGTATGTACTTGTATCTCTTGATAGTGTTGTTTTGCATTTTTCTGACTGATGATCATGAGATTTTTTTCATGTGATCATTAGCATAAAATTTTGTTTGATGAAAGGTTTCTGTTTTTGAAAAATTGGTTGAAACCCACTCGCCTAGATAAACTGTGGAGTCTTCCAATGTCTGTAATATGTGAATCTCTCAGTAGGGCCCAAGGTCCATCTTCTTTTCTGAAACAAAATTCTGTCTTGAAAAAGGCATTGTGCTCTGTTTATGGGTGATAGATGAAGACAAGAATTCTTAATTATCTACATGGCCATATCCCAAATCTTAAATTCTGAAATCCAAATAACTCTTGATTACCAAATGTTTTTTTTCTTAGTTAACACCAAAACCTATTGGTAGCAAAATGTGACCCTAATTCCTATTCTTGTTTTTGTTTTTTGTGTTGTTTTGCAGAAGGACCCTCTATTGTCACAGGGCTGTGTTGGCTGCCTGGAGGCCTTGCTTGACTACGTGTATGCCCGGAGCCCAGACCTTGGTAGAAATCTTCCTCATTCTATGATGTTTCCCTGGGGGAGATTAGAGGAGGTCAGCCCTTGCTACCTTTCTTTCAAAGGCTTCCATCCCCTGTTGTGTAATTCATACTCATCTTGTTTAATTCTTTTAATAATACCGTAAAGGTACTATCATACCCTTTATAAACATGAGAACACTGAGGTTCAGAGAGGTCAGGTGACCTACCCAGCCATGGTCTCAAAATGCTCTTAAATGGCAGAGCCCTTCCTGTTGCCTGCCTCCCACAATCATGGGATATACTGTTTCACTGAGCCAGTCAGAACAGATGGATAGATAGCTCAGGAAAGAAAGAAACCTGTTGGAGCAGGCTGTCCAATGGCCTGCCTGAAGCTGGGTCACTAGGAGAAGCTTATCACTAGGACAAGTGTCAGCCTAGTCCTCAGGGCTTTGGAAAAGCAGCATTAACCACCTGGGGGACTGGTTTTGCCTGCAGCGCTCCATGTGGCCTCCCAGCCCTGGAATAGGTTTTTGCTGTTTACTCTCTTGGATGCTGGAGAAAATTCCTTCCTTAGATCCGAGATATTGAGGCTTATGACACTGGTAAGTACAGAAACAATGGCCCTATGGTCTGAAAAATGTCATGAGCTGGGTGGTGCTGAAGAGACTTGGGACATTTGTTTTAGGTAACCCTTATCCTCAAATAAGGCAGAGGGGCTTAGTGGACCTTCAACTCCAAGAGGCCTCCTCACAGAATTCCTTTGAATATCTAATATCCTCACCCCAAAGACCCTGATCCTTTTCTCTTATTTCTGTCACCACATGCCAAGTCTGCCGAGGATGTCAATGAGCCAAAATCTAAGCTTCTAAGGGTTCCTCCATCTAGAGAAGGAGATAGACAAATGAAGAGTTGAATATGTTTTGTGTGGTGGAGTGGAAGAGATGCTAAGTGCTTGGCATATAGTAAATGTCCATTGAATAAATATCAAAGCAGTGAGTCTATGAATGATAGTGAAGTGGATCTACAAAGAAATCATTGGTTGGTATGGGAACACAAAGAAGAGAGTAACTGCTTTTATAGGGTGAAGGTAACATTTTATCTGAGGCTTGAAGGATTAATAGGCAGAGAGGAGGAAGGTATTGAAGGTATTTCAGGTAGTAAAATGAGAACACCAGATACAAAAGCAGGCGGTGGTAGGTTATGGAAAATGCACAGTTCATCTTGGCCATTAGTGTATGGTGCAAAGCTGGGGGAGGAAGGAGGCAAGGCCAGAGGGTCAGTTAGGGAAAGTTGCCTCAGGACCTCAGTTGCTTCATTTACCTCACCCCTACCCACCAAAGCAGCACTCTTGAAGGCAGGGTTCTATGGACTTCAAAACAGGATCCCCAGCTCATTGCCCAGTGCAGCAGGGCACCGGAAATGGCATTTCCTCCAAATCACTGGGTATTTGGGGCTTCTCTTCCTGGGCTAGTTTGTGCGGTACAACAGCAGCAGTGTCCTCTCTCATGAAGAGGTGGGTCATGTTCTGCAAGTTGCAGCTTTGGCAGACCTATCTACCCTCTCAAATACCACACGCAGAGCTCTTCGTGACTTCTTCCTTCAGGTGGGTGGAAATTGGATGACATGCAACCCCTGTGGGGCTCAACCCTCAACACCATCTTTTTGGAGGTTGGATCTGGCTACAGCAGCCCTTAGGAGGTCAGAAGTACAGGGGGTAGGGGATGTTTAGAGAAGTCCTACCTTCACTACCCTCTTCTCCCCTAGGTCCAGAGTATGGGCCTCCTGATTAATCACAGTACTACCCAGACCCTACAGGCCTCCTTGGAGGGCCTGTCCCTCAGTGCCTTCTCAGACCACCCGCTCCCGCAGGACATGCTGTATCCTTTCTTGCATCTTGGAGCTTTGGCCTGGGCAAGGTTACCCAAGCTATGAAGGCTGTGGCCTCATGCTTCCCTCTTCAGTCCAAGTGGAAGAGCTGGTGATTGGCAAGTCCCTTAGAAAGCTAGGGTTGTAACAGTGGTCAGAGGCTCCTTGGGGAATTGTTGAAGTGCTCCAAAGACATTGTGGTGTAGGAGGTGCTTCCCACCCCCACCCCTGGCAGACTCCTTGGCTCTTTTCCCCTCCCACAGAACAGTTATAGTAACTACTTAGCCCACATATGCGGGTCCCTGTTCTAGAATTCATGCCACTATTTTTAGGAGCATCTCTGCTGTGATCATTCTAGCCCTTTGGGGGGCCCTGGAATTGTGATTCCCCACAGTTGGCTCCACCTTTCTGCTGTTCTCCTCTCATGTTTCATTACCAGCTGCTTGGGAGGGGTGGCTGTATCCATGTCACACATCAGAGACTGAGCCTCAGGACTTGATGACCCAGAAACTGAGAGAAGTGAGACCTGGAGACAAAGGGCATAATTGGGGTGTGGGGAAGAGATAATTGCTGTCATTTATCTGAAGCCATTTACTTCACTGTGGAAATGGAATCAAGAAATAAAATCATACACCCATACCTGCATGGACTCTCCAAAAACATTTAACTGTGAACTTGTCTCCCTGGAGCTGGTTTCTCAGCTAGTTGGATAGTGGATTATTTCAGCAAAGGATTGATGGTTTCCTCAGGGAGAGAGAGGCAGATTTATTAGGGCAATAACACCTCAAGGAGCATCTGCTGGGTGCCTCAGTTGTACCCATAGTACATCAATTAGGTCACAGCTATCTTCTGGGCTGTCCAAAGGCCTCTGCAATTGGGGCTGCTGCAATCCAAGTATTCTGAGAGGCGCTTCACCTTATATGGAGAGGGATATTAATTCCCAGGCGGGAAGGTCAAATCCTCAGCCTTCTTAGCTGAGCTAAAGTGCTCCAGCCTTAGCCCTTCCCTGGCTAAAGTAGGAAGGACCCCTCAAATCTTTTCCCTCCAAAGCTTGTTTTATATACTCATGCGAGCAATTCTTATTTACTGTGTGCACTTGGCGCTTGGCACGTAGTCTGCACTCCCTAACTCTGCCTGCTTCTGTTTTGAACTCAGCCCAGCCTGGGCCTCCGGTTCCCTTCCCCCAGGCGAGAGCCCCAGCGCAGGGATCACACGCAAAACGGGCTTAACTCCGTCCTAAATGGACCGACGCAGAACGTGGTTTAGAGGTTGGTGGTCTAGAGAGGTGACCAGGTTCTGCTAGTTGCTTGAAAAAGAAGAAAAAAAAAAAGTGCTAATTACAAACCATTAAATTGATCTTGCGACTGGCAGTTTAAAAATAAGGTCACAGGGTCTGGGATTGTGGCTCAGCGGTAGAGCGCTCACCTAGCATGTGCGAGGCGCTGGGTTCGATCCTCAGCACCACATAAAAGTAAGTAAAATAAAGGTATTGTGTCCATCTACAACTAAAATATATTAAAAAAAAAAAAAAGGTCACAGATGAGGAAACAGTTTCGGGAAACGCGCATAAGTCTCCCGGCTCTCAGGTGTTAGGCACCAGTTTGCTGACACGCGCTTTAAGTTGGGCACAGACCCCACCTGCAGCTTAACTTCCTCCAACTAACAGCTTTAATCGAGAGCGCCCAGGGTACCCATCCAAGATGCAGTGAAGCAGGGGCGGGACGCGGGTAGGTCAGGACCCCCTCCAGCTGACACGTCCCGGCACCTTCGCCCGGGTAAGGCAGGGGCGGGGCCGGAAGTTAGGTCACCGGAGCGCGGCAGTCGCGGCCCTCACTCATTGGCCGCGAGCAGCGCGGCGGGCGGGACTGTGTTCCACGGTGCCTACACGCCGCTTGCCGGGTTCTCCGGAGTTGGGTGTGCTGTGTAGTCTAGTAGACCCTCGAGCAGAGCTTCACGTCCAGGGGCTGTGGGTCCACAGAGTTCCGCAGCGCCACTTCTGCCTGGTAGGTGGGGCGGGGGCGCCGGGCGGCAGGTTCTTGGGGAGGGCCCTGCTGGTCCCCAGAGCCCCGAATTGGCTGCAAGGGTGGAGAGGGAATCTCGAGATCTGGCGGCTCTCCTTGGGAAGACTCGCTTTCTTCTTCGGGAGCCCACAAGGCTCGGGACAGCAGCCTGGGCCTGCCACCCCGGGGAAGCCGGCTCAGCTCCCGCCACCACTGGGTCACCTCTTAGATGGGTCTGGAGTCTCACTCCAGTCCGTGAGGAGTTCCTGGGACGCGCAGGAAGGCAACAGGACTGAGTGGCGGAAAAACTGGGAATAACAGTAGAGAAAGCAGGTTCTGCCCCCCCCCCCCCCGCAATCTGCGTTTTCTGGTTTCCTTTTTCTCTGATACCCTCCTTGTTCCCCCAAGTTTTGCTGTAGCCTGGTTCTGGTTCCCTTGGGTCTGGTGCTGGTGGACAGTGGACGTGCCCAAATGAACTTGGTTTCTTTCTCTAGGCTTCAGTTATCTCTTCTGTGTGAGGGAAGGGGTTTTCCTGATGACCTCTGAAGGCCTCTTAGTGTCACTGAGCATCTCCCCTGGGGCAGGTTTCCTGGTGATTATTGGCCATTGTGATCTGAGGTAGCTTATATACTCCAGGTTCAGCCTGGAAAGAGCTGTGTGACTTTGAGCAGATACCTCACTTTTCAGTGCCTTGGTTTCCTTATTTGGTGAAACTGGGTAACTGTCATCTGAGTGCCAGGCCTCCACTGACCACTTATTTAATGTCTCACCTGACCTACTTCCTGTCATCCTTCTGTGCTTATTTTATGTGTTTGTCGATTTTTTGTTGCTTAACTAGGACATAAGTACTATGAGTGCAAGTTGTTTTTTTTTTTTTTTTTTCGTTTTACTTATTATATTCTCAGCACTAGAACCATGCCTAGATTGGTAGGTACTCAATCAGGATGGTGCTGAATAGTAACAGGTGTTGCACATAATGACTTTTGGTCATTACACTCCTCTTTCTTCTTCGGGAGCCCACAAGGCTCTTAACGCAGGCTTGCTTCCCTTCCCACCCTGTGCCCCTTCTTTTTCTTTTTTTCTGTGGTACTAGGGGTTGAACCCATGATAGGCAAGCACTCTACCACTGAGCTAGATCTTCAGCCCTTTTAGTTTTACTTTGAGATGGTCTCTCTGGGTTGCCCAGACTATGCTCAAAGTTGCAATCCTCCTACCTCAGCACCCTCCACCCCCAACCCCTGAGGAGCTGGGATTCCAGCTGTGTGCAACTGTGTCTGGTTTCTCTTCTTTCTTCCTTTCTCAGACAAAAGTTGTAAGTTTCATAACCCCTCTCACTGCCTGGGCTTCAGGGCTTCCTAAAGCTGATTCTTGGTATTTAGAGGCTGTGCCACATCAGGGGAAGTTGCTATTCACTGTACTCTGTATTTTATTTAATGCCAACCTCTGGGTCTCACTCCCTCTCTTTGGGTTACTCCTCTAGCTCCAGGGTCTTGGAGATGGACTTTCTTCAGTTCTTGGCCGCCTTCTTTGTCCTGCTGCTGTCTGGTGTGGGGGCCACAGGTACCCTGAGGACCTCAATGGACCCAAGCCTGGAGATTTGTATCTTTTGTTGGAGTTCAGGGTAGGGTTAATGACCTGTCTCTGAGTGGTCAATATATGAAGCTTCTCTATACCCGCAGTCCCTTGGGGGATTCCTGAGATGAGCAAACCCAGCTGGTGGGAACAGGGAAGAAAAGGTAAGGTGCTCTAGCCAGACCTTGAGCAAGTTGATTCTCTTCTGAACCCACTTCTCCTTATGTTAAATGAAGAAGGCAGGTACATCTCACAGCTGCAAAGGCTTTGACTTTTTCTGTATCTAATACCTTGTGGGCAAGACCCTAGGTGGACAACTCAGGAACTCTGGATTACTAGCTCATCTTGACCCTAGTGTACTGAACCACCTCCTCTGGGCCAGGCCTTGGGAACACAAAGATAAGTCAGGACCAGTCCCTGGTTTTGAGGCATCCACAGGCATAGGGGGAGTATCTAAACAGATGGTTATTGTATGCTGTGATCAGTGCTCTGGTAGATACAAGAGGGATTGGGAAACATTGTGCTGTGGATTCTAAGCTGGGTCTTGAAAAAATAGAAACTTCTAGAGAAGGGGATGGGGGAATCCTAGGCAGAAGTTACAGCATGAGCAGAATAATGGAGGTTCAGGAATAATGAATGATTATGAGAGTTGGCAAGAAAACCACAGGGAAGGGAGGACAGGATCCAGGTCCTGGAGGGTTGGATTCAGGCTGTTGAATGTGGAGTCCTCAGAGAACTGGATCAAGGATACATCATGGGGTATGTGTGCTTCTCAGACGGTTTGCTCCTTCCCTTGGGGAGTCCCAGCCATAGGCATTCATGCCCCTTACATATACTTGCTGGTCAGGAATGGGCCCTCTGGTTCAGGATAGCTGTTTAGGCAGGGCTGTTGGTATTAGTCCTTTAACTTAGTGCTGTCCAGACAAGAAGATGTTTGAGGTGAAACGGCGGGAGCAGCTATTAGCACTGAAGAACTTGGCACAGTTGAATGATGTCTACCAGCAGTACAAGATCCTTGATGTTATGCTCAAGGGGCTCTTTAAGGTTTGTGTGGGCTAGGGCAGCTCATGGCAGGTCAAGACTTTGATTTGGACACTGATGGATGAGTAGCAGTTCCCTAAGGGGATGGTGTTCAGTGAGGCAGAAGCTGCATGCACATAGGAGACAAAGTGGCGTTCAAATAAGTGGGGCTGGACCCAGGTTGTGAAGGGCTCTGCAAAGTCACAGCCCAGGGGGCTGGGGTGGTGCCTCAGTGGTAGAGTACTCGCCTAGCATGCATGAGGCACTGGGTTCGATCCTCAGCACCACGATCCTCTACACCAGGTAAAAACAAACTAATGTATCCACCTAAAACTAAAGATACATAAATAAATATTAAAAAAAAAAAAAAAGTCACTCAGCCCAGGTGGGGTTCCCTCAGGTGCTGGAGGACTCCCGGACAGTGCTCATTGCTGCCAACGTGCTCCCAGATGGGCCCTTCCCCCAGGATGAGAAGCTGAAGGATGGTATGGTCTCCCTGGCCCTCTACTTCCCTCTCCACTTCTTTGGTCTTCTGTAGATGCTCTCTTTTCTGGTCATTCTTTTTTTTCTCCCTGGAGTACCTTCTCAGTGGCCCCCTTGTGTGGATGAGGCCTAATCTGAGCAGTTCTGGGCTGACAAAGATGTATTTTTTCATGCTGTCCTATGCTTGGTACAGGGGAACCAGGGAGGACCCTCTGTCCACCGCCACTCCAGGGGTTAGGACAGGATCAGTTGCTTACCTTCCTGACTCTTCTGGAAAGGAAGGTGAGATTTGTACCAATATAAAGGAGAAAAAAGCCAGGCACATGACACATACCTGTAATACCAGCGGCTCTGGAGACTGAGGCAGGAGGATCACAAGTTCAAAGCCAGTCTCAATAATTTAGTGAGGCCCTGAGCAACTTAGTAAGACCCTGTCTCAAACTAAAAAATAAAAAGGACTGGAAATGTAGCTCAAAAGTAAAATGCCCCTGGTTGATTACATTTTAACAATAACATTTCTTAGATTATACTGTCTGAGAGAGGATTGAAGCAGCCCTTGATATTGAGTGGTGGACACTATACAGACATCACCCTAATCTCGACTATGAGGCAAGCACAATTTCCTCCATTTTCTAGATGGGAAAGGATAAGTGATTTGCCTTTTTCCCCATACCAAGCTGGATCCTGAGATCCCTGAGGTTCAAGATGATTCTGAAGCCCAGTGATCTCTGCCCATATGTCTCAGACCCAACCTGGCATATCTTTGGAGTCTGTTTACCTCCCCTGGGTGCCTGGCCTGTGCTGGGGAGGGCTGACTGGCTCTGAATGTGTCCTCTCTGCCTCTACTCACCTGGGTTTGGGGACTTGCCACTATGGTGGACTCACTAACCTTAGTCTAAACTGACCTATTGTTCAGAGGAAGGACATTAATGTGAAAATAAGTAGGGTGGTTAATTTTGTGTTGCTATTAATTTCCTGGTTTGGCTATTTGGGTAATGGATAAAGAATTTTATATTATGTAAGACTAGAACAATTTCAAAATAAGAAACATTTAAAATAAAATAAAATAGAAAGAACATTTAAGAAATCCTGAAACCCTACAACTCTGACCTCTTCCCTGGCCATCCTAATGGAACTGACCCACCAAAAACACTGTAGTTGTGTAAATATCAGGGCCCTGCTCTAGTCATGTGATATGTTGGGGGACTCTGCCCAGGAAAGCCTCATGTGATGCATTAGCCTTTGTATACACAGTAGTACCCACTTTTGAGTTCCCCGCAGTAAATGAGACTTCTAAACATCAAGATGTGCCTTTGGACAGACAGACCTGGCTTTGCAGATCAGATTTGCCACTCATTATTTGTTGAAACTGAGTTCCCCAACTGTAAAATGGGAACAGCAGCCACATATCCCTCTAATGGTGGTTACAGGAATTCAGTGACCTGGGGGACATAAGGACCCTACCACACACATTGCACATGTGATGGACGGCCTATCGCCAGTGGGTGTCATTACCTTCTCTGATTGGTGGGTTTCATGGATGCCAAGCCTTGGGGTCAGCCAGGAGGGAATAAGAGGCCCTACCCTGTTCACTCACTAAGGTCCTCTTGCCAGCCTTCTCCCATGTGGTAGAGAACACGGCCTTCTTCGGTGATGTGGTACTACGCTTCCCGAGGATCGTGCACCACTACTTTGACCACAACTCCAACTGGAACCTCCTCATCCGCTGGGGCATCAGCTTCTGCAACCAGACAGGTGTTTTTGACCAGGGGACCCACTCACGCATCCTTAGCTTGGTAAGGATTGGGGTGGAGGAGGTCTGGGAGTCTTCTGTCTGGTGGTAGGCCAGGAGCCTTGTATTAGCTTGCAGTTGAACCTGAGTGTCAGTGCTTGGCTGTATTTTCTGTGATGAGCCTCGGTACCTTGGGCCATGGAAGTCCCATTTCTGTGCCGACTTGGGTTCCTAGGGGTTGTCACTTGGCCCACATCTGCCCAGACCTGGGCCCTGGATCCCTGCATGGCAGGAGTTGTTCTTTGGTGAGGAAGAGGCAGAAGTCAGAGGATGACTGCTTTTTTCTCATCTGCAGATGGCCCAGGAGTTGGGGGTCAGCGAGAAAGACTCCGACTTCCAGAACCCATTTAAAATAGACCACCCAGAGGTGAGCTGCGAGGGCCTATGGCCATGTCTTCTTTGCCTTTGTCCATTGTGGGAGGCTGGACCCTCAGGGGGCTGGGTCCTGTCCTAAAGCTGGGAACACACCCATCTCAATGCACAGGAGGCTCCCATGGTAGGTCAGTGTCAGGGCAGCCAGGTGAAGTCAGGCCGTGTTCTTCCCAGCCCTTGAGCCTCCATCTCAGCTTCTGATCCTGCACTCCTACAAACGATTTTTCCCCCAGGGGGTGAGGTGAGCTCTGAGTACTGGAAGCTACAGTTTGGGATAACAATATATATACCATATATATATCCATAGTTGGGATATCAATATATTCCATATATATCATATATACCATAGTTGGAGGAGGAGATCAGAGAAGGGCAGGGCAGGGCCTGGAGGGCCATGAAGGAAGGGCTTCATAGGTGGCTAGAAGACTGGACTCATCAAATTCCAGGTTGGCCCATGGTATAGGGAAGAGTGTGGTCTGTGAGGGGTCTAGGATTTTACCCTGCTCACAGGCTAACAAGCTTGCCAGCTACTATTGCATGGACACTAACAGATCAGAGACCTAGACTTTATTATAGCAAAAGCAGCAGTAGCCAGACTTGGCCTGGACATCTTGGTTCCCCTTGTGCCCCAAGTCCCATGGGGTGGACATGAGGGGCCAGGTAAATGCTGTGCATGCAGTAGGTTTGCATTATAGCTGAGGACCACTGAGCTTAGGAAATTGACCACTTGTATAGTGAATGAAAGCAAATTTGCTCTTTGTTTTGGGGGAGATATTACCTTATCCTTCAGGATTGCTCTGTTGAAACGCAGTTGGGAAAAGTGGCCCGGTAGCGGCCAGAATTTTGCATTCTTGGTGTACCAGCAAGAACATGCAGGGGTGCTCAGGGACATGGTGAATTGCCTCATCCAGTAGTCTCCCCAAGCCCTATATTCTTGGTTTAACTCAAATATTTACATAAATGTCCTGTTAATCTGACCAAGAGGCCATGATCAAATCTATTCAATTTGTCTCATACTTCATTTATTAAGATGTCTGTCAGAGTTGGGTACAGTGGTGTACATCTGTAATCCCAGCGGCTCTGGAGGCTGAGATAGGATTGTGAGTTCAAAGCCAGCATCAGCAATGGCGAGGCACTAAGCAACTCAGTGAGACCCTATCTCTAAAATACGAAATTGGGCTGGGAATATGGCTTAGTGGTTGAGCGCCTTTGAGTTCAATCTCTGGCAACCCCTCCCCCCCAAAAAAAATATCTATCAGATGTAATTTTTGTTTGGTTGGTTGATTGTAAGTTTTTTATTTTTGTTTTGTTTTGTTTTTTTATACTGGGAATTGAACCCAAGGATGCTTTACTACTGAGCTACATCTTCTGTCCTTTTTTTGTATTTATTTATTTATTTATTAATACTAGGGATTGAACCCAGGGGGTACTTTTATCACTGAACTACATCCATAGCTCTTTTTATATTATATATTTAAAGTTTTATTTTGAGACAGGGTTTTGATAAATTGCTGAGGTTGGCCTCAAACTTGAAATCCTCCTGCTTCAGCCTTCTGAGTCTCTGGGATTATAGGCATTTGCCACTATCCTGGCTTCAGATGTGTTTTAAATAGGAAGTGAAGCCAACCAGCTCTCTCTCAACCATATTCTCCAGGATCCCTGACTCAACCAACTGTGATTAAATCCTGAGGGGACTAGTAGGTCTCATTTTGAACAGTCAGGATATAATCTAAGACCAATCTTTTTTTTTTTTTTTTTTTAAATACTGGGGATTGAACTCAGTGCATTTAAACACATCTCCAGCCCTTTATATATTTTATTTAGAGAAAGTATCACTGAGTTGCTTAGGGCCTTACTAAATTGCTGAGGCTGGCTTTGAACTCATGATCCTTCTGCTTCAGCCTCCCAAGCTGCTGTGATTACAGGTGTGTGCTACCGCCCCCAGCTAAGACCAATCTATTATCCATTACTATTCACTTAAGAGAGTTTAGGGGCTGTGGCTCAGTGGTAGACTGCTTGCCCAGCGTGTGTGAGGCACTGGGTTTTATTCTCAGCACTGCATATAAATAAATGAATAAAATAAAAGTCCATCAACGTCTAAAAAAATATTTAAAAAAAAAGAGTTTAGACTTACCTGCCGATTTTCATGGGTGTTATTGTTGTTGTTTTCTGTACTGGGGATTGAATTCAGGGGTGCTTTACCACTGAACTTCATCCCCAATCCCTATATTAATTTTTTGTTTTTGTTTTGAGACAGGGTCTCACTAAATAGCCTAGGCTGGCCTTGAATGTAACTGGGATTATAGGCATGTGCCACCACACCTGGCCATGAATGTTATTAGTAATTACAGAAGGCAATTGATGGGACCAAAGCAGCTCTTGTCCCCTACAAAGAGACATTCTGTGGCCCATTCTCTCACCTTGCACTCTGAGTCACCAGTACCCAATTCACCTGAGCCTGAGGGCAGTGTCACTGCAGTTTTAGCCTCAGTTGCCCTATATGTTATAATCCAAAGCTGCTCAGATATTAGGAGAAGCAGATACTGTTGTATCTGTACTGTTGAAACAAGATTGTATTGTCCTGTGTGTCTGCACAGGGTCACTTTCAGAGGCTACCTTCAGTGGTGTCAAGCACAGTAGAATAGTTTAGTACTGACTTTGTCCATGTGAGTTTCTCATCATGTGGATGGAAAAGACACACCCAGCAGATGGTTAGACTGTAAGTGGCAGCTGCCACTGAGCTCAGGCAGAACCTAGGATTGTTTTGCCAGATGGTAGTGCTGGATCTAAGGGACAAAGACAGCATAAATTGTTCCTTGTACTCAACAGAGTCCAAGGCATTCCCTCCCTAGTTGCTTGTATTATTGCTATGAAATCCATGTGTCCCATCCAGTACTTATAATTTTACTTTTCTCTGATCATCCTTTCCTCTCACCTAGACCTTTTCTTTCAGAAGGATCAGGTATGAGTGGGACAAGGGAATTTTAACAAATTTATAGAGACCTTTTATGTCTTCCATCTGTGCTCACATTGGCTACTACAGGAGAGTAAGCACGTAATCCAAGTGGTTATAATCCCAGTGGCCTCGGGTCAGACCATTCCAACCCAAGATTTAGATAGGTAGTCAAATCTAAACTACAGCACCTTCTGCTTTGTGCTTGTTTATGGTAGTGGTTGTGCTGCTATGTCAAGGACAGTGATGCATTTAGGGACAATGGCATTGTAAATTTGATTAGCAGTTTGATTCTAGTTAGCTTTATCAGAGAATGGGCTTTACCATGGTCATCCAGAAAAGTGACCCAAATGGGCTAGTTAGCAACCACCAAGTGTTTCCACAGTTTGTGGCCCCATAGAGGAATGGGGGTCTTTGATCTGCCAGTCTCTATGGAGTCTTCTGAGTAGCAGACCAGACACCGAGGAAAGTCACTAAGAACATACCATGCCCAGTTGCTCGGAGTGTTGTCTCAGGCAAGGGTGACAACTTTTAATTCAGATCATTAGAGGGTACACAGCATTCAGCAAATAGTCATACTCATGGCTGTGATTTACTCCAGAGAAAGAACCATCAGCAAAGGGAAAAGGCACATGGGGCAGAGTTCAAGGAACCCAGCTTACACAGTCCTCTACCAGTAGTCACATGTGATGTGCCCAATTTCCCCAGCACAAGTTGTGACAACACATGTAAAATGCTGTCTACCAGCAAAGCTCGTGGAGACATAGTGCCCAGGTTTTATTGGGAACCACTTACATGGTTATCCTTTGCCTAACTTGTGCAAAAATTCCAGCCCTGAAGGAAAGCAAGTGATCAGCATAAACCATACTGTTTGCACAAACAGTTTAGGCACAGTGAACTACTCTTTTTGTTTTTGGTATCAGGGATTGAACCCAGGGATACTTAATCACTGAGTCACATCCCCAGCACTTTTTTTATATTTTATTTTGAGACAGGGTCTCGCTAAGTTACTTAGGGGCCTGCTAAGTTGCTGAGGTTGGCTTTGAACTTGCAATCTTCCTGCCTCAACCTCCTGAGTTGCTGGGATTACAGGTGTACACCACCACACCTGGCTAGTAAACTACTCTTATTGGTTAGGATGGTGGGAACCTTCTTGAAATATTTGTGATTGGGGTTCTGGCTCAGTGGTAGAGCACTTGCCTAGCATGTGTGAGGCACTGGCTTCAATCCTCAGTACCACATATAAATAAACTAATAAAATAAAGCTCTATCAACAACTAAAATATATATGTGTGTGTGTATAAAATTTATGTTCCCAGATGATAGTCAAAGGTCTGCCTTGAAACAGGGTATTTATTTATTTATTTATTTATTATTTTTGGAACTGGGATTGAATCCAGGGGTACCTCAGTTCCTTTTATTTTTGCTATATCTCTAGTCCCTTTTATTTTTTAATTTTGAGACAGGGTCTCCCTAAGTTGCTGAGGGTCTTGCTGAGTTATTGAGGCTGGCTTGTGATCCTCCTGCCTCAACCTCCCAAGTTGCTGGTATTAGAGGCATGAGCTACCATGCCCAACTGGAAACAGACATTTTGAAGAATAGCAGTCAGGCCTGAAATGTTAATTTGCTTCTGTACTACACCTTGGCTTTTAACTTAGCTGAGCTACAGTGGACCAGGCCTAGAATATTTAGAGGAACCTCTGAATCAAAGGCCTTCTTGAGCCATTGGCTTTGCTTTCTGCAGCAGAGTAGGGGATATGGTTTTTCCCTTGCAGAAGTAACTATCATGCCTTCAGGTAAAACCAAGATGACATATTCCTCAAAGCTGCTTTCTGCAGTCATAACTCTGATAATCAGCCCTGGTCAAGAACAGTGAGGACCGGATACTCTTGGTGTACACAGCCATGGTGGTTTATACCTATGGAGATGCTTTATTGCTGTGAAGTGGGCTTTTCTCACCCAGCAGTCATAGATTCCCCTCTCTAATGGAGGAAGGTGAGCACATGGGCCATAGAGAGAATGAATGCCAGGTTAGGTTTGGACTTGTATCTGCATAACGAGCTCCTGGACATAACCATAGCAGCAGTGTATATTTCTATTCTTCATTATCTGGGGATAGTCCTGAGATTTACTTTTTTGTTTGTTTGTTTGCTATCCTGTGGATCAAACCCAGGGCCGTGCATACTAGGCAAGAGCTCTACTACTGAGCTATACCCCCAGCCTGCCCCCTTTTTGATGGACAGGTACATCTGCAGCAGTCACGGGTTTGCTTATCTTCTCTTATTCCTCATACGTGTCCTTTGTGCTAAGTGTTCTTTTGTGTGTGTGTGTGTGTGTGTGTGTGTGTGTGTGTCAGGGATTGAACCCAGGGGTGCTTAACCACTGAGCCATATCCCTAACCCATTTTATTTTTTATTTTGAGACAGGTTGCTTAGGGCCTTGCTAAGTTGCTGAGGCTGGCCTAAAACTTACAATCATCCTGCCTCAGCCTCCAGAATTGCTGAGATTACAGGTGTGCGCCACCATGCCTGGCTTGGTGGGGCGTGTTCTGAGAGTTTTCTTTTTCATCTTATGTATCATCACTAGAACCAGGTTGGTCACTGTCTCTATCCCGGGAGCTGGAGCTGTCCCTGCTCTTCTGATGCTCACAGTATGCTGGAGAAGGCAGCAAGGAAATAACAGTCCCAGTCCAGCATGATCCCTGTATCAGTGGTGGAGGGGAGCGTAATGAGGGGGGAGTCTGCCCCAGTAGTGGCAGGAGGTGGTACAGGCTGTGGGGGAAGTAGGAGTTGCTATGTGGACCAGTGGCAGGGGCCCTTCCTGGTGGAAGCATGTGCTTGTACAGAGGCCTAGATGCATAGCATGTTCATTTCATTTATTGGACATTTGTTGACTCTAAGCCAGTGGGGAGACAGATGAACCCTGCTCTCTCAGAAGTGGCATTTTTGTTGGAGGAGATGGATGGCCAAGAAACTATATATATATATATGGTAAGTGGTGACAAAGGCTGTGGAGCAGCATCAGGTGGGGAAACGGTTGCTGTTTCCCATGGAGTGAACACGGTCCTGTTGCAGGATCTGAAGGCAGTGTAGGAGCCTCTGGCAGAGACCTTTGCAGGCTGAAGGGGCACTAAGTGCACAGGCTGTGCTGGGAGCATCTTTGGGGGTGGGAGGTGGACAGTGTTGTAGGACAGATCTCAAGACCTTCAGAGGTCTCACCAGGGGCTTTGGCATTTGTCCTGAGAGATATGGAGGCCAGGCTGATGGGCACTGATGTGCCACTTTAAAAGTGTCAACATGGGGGCTGGGATTGTGGCTCAGCAGTAGAGCGTTCGCCTAGCACAGGCAGGACCCGGGTTTGATCCTCAGCACCACATAAAAATAAAGGCATTGTGTTGTGTCCATCTACATCTCAATAAAATAAAATAAAAATGTTATTAAAAAAAAAGTGTCAACATGGGGCTGGGGTAGAGCACTCGCTTAGCATGCCTGAGGCACTGGGTTCAATCCTCAGCACACATAAAAATAAAATAAAGATATTGTGTTCACCTATAACTTAAAAAAAAAAAAGTGTCAACATGGCTTCTGGGTAGAGAGTGGGTAGAGAATGGTCTTAGGACCATGGAGGGAGGAGGCTTCTGTGTTCGTCCCTTAGGGAGCTGAAGACAGCTGAGGTGGCTAGAACCAGGGAGCAACAGTGGAGCCAGTGAGCAATGGTCAGGCTCAGGGTCTCTCCTGGAAATAGAGCCCATAGGATTTGCAGAGGAAACAGAGGGCGAGAGCGTGGAAGAAGCGCTAAGAGAGACTGGAAGCTGGAAGGCCACGAGCTGAGCATCTGGATGAAGGGGGCTGGGTTTTCTCCAGTGACTGGGGAGGGAACTGTGTTTCTGCACCTGGGGAACATCTGAAAATACACAGAGGAGGCGATTGGATATGGGGCTGTAGACTCGGGGAAGAGACAAAGCTGGAGCTACAAATGAGAGCATGCCTATGTAGGAGGCACTGAAAACCCTGGGACAGGAGTGCTCACCTGGGGGCCAGAAGGAGAAGCCTCCCGGGACGGGACGGAGCTGCCATGAGAGGCTGGGGAATGCAGAGGACCCACAGAACCCCAGAAGGAGCAGTCACTGTGAAGAGAGTGGCTTGCCAGCTGCTGCTGCAGATCAAGGGAGAGGAGGATGGTGGAATCAATACTGGATTTAGGACTGACAACTGGAGGCCATCAGGGGTGGGTTTGTTTCTTTACCCAGGGGTACTTTACCACCTAGCCACATCTCCTTTTATTTTTATTTTTTAATATTTATTTTTTAGTTGTAGTTGGACACAATACCCTCATTTCATTCATCCATTTTTATGTGGTGCTGAGGATCGAACCCAGGGTCCTGCACATGTGAGGTTAGCGCACTACCGCTGAGCCACAGCCCCAGACCCGCTTTATTTTTTATTTTGAGGCAGGGTGTCACAAAGTTGCTGAGGCTGATCTTGAATTTGTGATCCTTCCACCTCAGCCTCTCAAGTCACTGGGATTACAGCGTCCATCACAGTACCTGGCCTATCAGTGGTGCACAAGTGATAAGTTCAGGTCACACAGAAAGTGCATGGGAGACCTGGTAGATTAATCCTAGTTAGGCCTCCCACTTGCTGTGTGACTTCAGCATATCACTTACCCTCTCTGGGCCACACTTATGATTTCCCCATCTTCCAAAGGCACTGCTCAATCTAAGTTGGTAGATAGATTGCTCCACAAGATGGAGCTCTTAGTTTGTTTTCAATGTCTGCCTTGAACAAACATTTGTCAAATTTGCCCTAAGAACATATAAAAGGGGCATATTTTATAGCCTGAGTTTGGGATAGTTTTGTATGTCATTCTAACTGACTCATTCATTCACTTGGAAGACACATGGAGTGCTACTGAGAAGCAGGCAGACACTGTGCTGGGGGGCTCAGGGCATAGTGATGAGCAGCTCCTGAGACCATCCTCATGACCTGGTGAAATACGCTGCCTGGCAAGTGACAGCACCACACGAGTGCTCATAGGTAGAAGTGCTAAAAAGAAATCAGGGGAAAATAAGGAAGGAATCAGTACAGAGTGATAGAGTGTGCCCGAGGAGGCATCCCAGAGGAGGTCCTAAGGGCCGCGATGGCCAAGCTGGAGCCAATATGGTAAATCAGATGGGGGCCAGGAAGAGCGTCCTGGACCTCAGCCACAGCGTGTGCCAAGGCCTTGGAATGGCAAGATGGGTGCACTGTAGGACGGAGAGGTGGGTGAGTGGTTCCCGGGATCTTTGTCCTGAGAGTCATGCAGAGTCATGCAGGGGTGGTAAGCAGGAGAGTGATGAGGTAAGATCCGCATTTTGGAAAAATCTAGCTGTAGTAAGCATAGCTTGAGAGGGACCAAAGTGGAAGTGGGCAGATTCCGAGAGGGGTGGTGATGTGGGAGGCAGTTGTAGGGAAGTAAATGTATTTGAGAAAGACTTTGGGGTTAAAATGAGCCAGGCCTTGGGACAGACTCAGTGGGGGAGTGAGTTGAGGGAAGCTGGGGTTCCTCATTCTGCTCTGCTCCCTGCAGGAGGCATGGGCACCACTGTCCTTCAGGACAGGGATGCTTGAAGAGGATGGGGCTTTGGGAAAATGCAGCCTTGTCAAGCTGGGAAACGTGCACTCTGGGGGTATTGGGCAGCAATTAGACATGGTTTGAGGGGTAATTGACCAAATAGACTAGCAGAAGCTGTGGGCTGGGGAGACTTCTGGAGCGTGCAGGGAGGAGCCAATGGCCTGCTTGGGATTGTAGTTGAAGATGCCCCAACCCTGCTGGCCCTGTGCTCCCTCTCTTCTCCCTCTTGCCAGTTTAGCCTTCCTCCCCTCTGCTCCCTTGTACCCCCTACAGGGGCTGCTCCTTGCCCACAGGCAGCAGTGCCCCTTGTCTAGGATTTGCTGCCTCCTCCCCTCCTTCTGGAGGGTGTGATGGGGGACTCCAGGCCACTCTGTCCCTCTCCCTGGAGGAGCCTGTTTATTCTCAGTTCATACCTCAGCATCTGCCCCCCTGCCAGGAATGCCCTTATCTTCCCTGTTTGCTTGGCAATCTCCTGCTTATTTTTCAAGAACTGATCAGCAGTTGCCCAAGCCCATTTTAACGAGGTCAGGACTGTGTCCAGGCAAACTTTCTGTCTCCATAACCTGTGGCCTAGAGGGCTCTTTGCTGCTGGCTGACTAAATCAGACCACTCTGCTCTTCTCAGTTTATTCCCAGCACTGACCCTTTCCAGAAGGCCCTGAGGGAAGAAGAGAAACGAAGGAAGAAAGAAGAGAAGCGGAAAGAGATCCGAAAAGGCCCAAGGATCTCCCGATCCCAGTCTGAGTTGTAACCCTGGAGCAGCGCAGGGATCAAGGGGCCAGCAGGAGGCCTCTCAAGAGGACGGGGAGGCAGCTACGTGGCTGTGGCATGGCGGCCTCCACCATGGTGGTGAGCACCGGCCCCTTCCAGATGGCGACACCACGTTTACTGGGTCCTCAGGAGCTGAAGGGACTGTACATCAGGGGGCTGAATTTTCTCCCAGGACCTCTAGAGAGGGTGTCCAGGAGGCCTTTAGAGAACACTGTGGAGACTGCCAGGGAGGCAGGAGGGCCTCCTGGCTGGACTCTTGGTAGGTGAAGGTCCTGGCTGGCTGGCTGCTGCAGTCTGCAGGGAAGCATCAAAACCAGGGTCTGAGTCACTGGAAAAGGTGTGATGCCTGTTTCTTGTCCCATTGTGTCCCAGCCCAGGTCCCAGCTCCTCTCCAGAGACACAATAAAAGCCAGAAAATTCACTGGACCCACTGAGGCTGGTGAGGGGACTGTGAGGAATCAGGGGCCCTCAGGGATGTCAAGGCCAGCTTAGAGGATGTTCCCACCTCATCAAGAAGAGTCTCAGGCCTGATGGAGCAAAGAAGCAGAGGCTTGGCTCAGGCTTCCTGTGCCATCCTCAGCACTGCCCTTGATGAGAGTTCATTGTCAGAAGGGGAACTGGAAGAGAGAGAGTATTTGATCCAAGGAGACCTGGGAGCAATATGATCTCTGTATTCAGATAACCTAGGGACAGTCATTGAGCAGATGCTGGGAATAGTCCATGTGCTGTCTCTGGCTATGCTGGAGGACCTACAGCCTGTGGGTGGGGGCTGTAGGGCACCAGCAGGAGGCTGCTTTGCAGTGATCCAGTTTGGTCAGAGTGCAAACTCTCCGTCTCAGGAGGTGTGCAAGGAAGTTCCCTTGGCCACAGGGCAGAGGAGCTGCAGAGGGAGTTAGGCCCTGAATGGCCCTCCTGCTTTCTCTGGCCCCCAGTGGAGATGGCTGCCCTTTACTCCACTCCTGCCCCTCCCAAGCACAAGAGGGAGGGGAATTCTACCTCTTCCTCTTTGACCTGGATGAGCTGGGGTCTGCCTTTTACTGGGGCAGAGACACACAACCATCATCAAAGCCCCCCACATCTGGCCTTATCGCTGATAGCATCCAAGCAAAACTTGAATCAGCCATCAGACTTACTGATCCTGGACTACTCTTTCCCTTCCCTGTGCTTCAATGGCAAAATGGGTATGTTGATATCAGAACCCTCTGTCCTGCCCTGACCTGCTTCCTTGAGGCAGGACTCCTTCCTGGACAGGGCAGTAAAGGAAAGCTAAACCTTAAGTAGGTCCCAAGGGTGGGCCCAGAGTATCCTGTAATCAATCAGAAAAGAAGAGGATAAGAAGTAGCAGGAGCTGGAGGTATGATGGAGAAGTCTTTCCATCTGAACTTTCCTACCAATTACCTGCTCCCCATCACTGGCTTGACATCAGAACCTGGGTGCTCCATCCCCAGCTCTGCCCCCCTGCTCCAGCTATCTTTGAGGATTACGGCAGATGGTGATTGCTGGAGTTTGTGAACTAGAGGACTAGAGAAAGTGTGGGACCCCATGATCAGCTGTTCACCGTGTCCTGGTGCAGCCCCAGGTTCTTCCTGTCCTCTTGCTGAGAGGCGGTGGTTGCTGATTTGCATGGAAGGTGTTTCCTCCCTTAACTGGAGGAAGACTTTTCTGGGAATCAGGCCTGCCTGGCTATGGACCTAGCCTTTTCAGGTCCATAGGGGTGGTCCTACCTCAGGACAGTGCAAAGGTAGTTCCAGCTTTGGCTGGGGGTCCTACCAAGTGACTTCTAGGGTCTCTGTCATCAGCAGGACTTTTTATAATTTGAAGCAGAACTTAGCAACTGCAGAGTGATGAGGCAGCCCAGTATGCTGGGAAGGCCTGAGCACCTTGGAACTAGCCTTGGGCTCTGTCCCTTGCCAACCATTGTCATCAGAACCAGGCCCTTCTCTCAGGTCCTTGGGTCCCCTATCTCAGAATGCTCCAGGGTTTGGGAGGATAAGCTGTAGAAAAAGCAGAAGGTGGTTGGAAATTTAACTGACTTCTTAGTGACATGTGCCCTTCTCTGATGGTTCTTTATCACATTGATTTGCTGAGCACTTACTCCATGGAGGGCATAAGGAAGGGGCCTAATTTTATCTCTCTTCACATCTGCCCCATCTGGCACCTCCTTCCTCTCTGACTCTGGACTCTTCCCTCTTCACCTCTTCTCCTCTTGGGGAATCCCATCTTTTACCTCAAATGGGCCCAAGGTGTCCCATCTGCCTTCCAAAAAAGAAAAAAAAATATTTTATATATATATAAAAAAAAATATATATATATATATATCTCCGCTCCTATTTGCCCCTTCTCTCAGCTTTTTGTGCCATTGTTGACTGTTGTGGCCACTTGTTCTGGGAACTCAACTTTCTGAGACTTATGCAGGCAGAGAGAGTCCCCCCAGATGTAAAGTCCCAGGGCACTTTTTTATCCAGCCTTTCCCAGGAGCTGGGATTCACTTACCTGGACTTGCACCAACTGGATGCACCCAGCTGGTGTAGGATTCCTACCGGTGGCTGCAAGTACCAGGGACATCAGTGTGTGTGTGTGTGTGTGGGGGGTGTAGTGGAGGGGGAACTGTTGCTAGCCAGTCCAGTGACCAGTGCCAGGAATGCCCAATGGTGGCAACAGTGATATGGTGTAGTCTGCTGAGCTTCCATGCCCTGTTTGTGGCACCCCCGGAGAGGCTGAGAGCCCCCTAACATCTTTCAAGGCAGGGTTTCTCAGCAGTGGCACTATTAAAATTTGGCACCAGGTGATTCTTGGTTGTGTGTGGTGGGGGAGCGCTGTCCTGAGTGTGAGGGTTATTTAGCAGCATCCATCCCTGGCCTCTGCCTACCACGTACCAGCGGCAGTCCCTCAGTTAGGAAACTGAAAATGTCTCCAGGCATCACCAGATCTCCCCATGGGGAGCAGAACCTCCCTGGTCTACAGCCCCTCTCCCTGCCCCCATCATCCTCAGCCCTCCCCAGTCATTGCCCTCAGAGGGAGACTGTGGATGGCTGCCATTTCTTGAGGCGATCCTCCTGGGCTGCTTGTCCTGTGCTTTGCCCTTGGTCTGAGCCTGCACTCTCTCTTCCTGGCTCCTCTTTCTTCACTTGATCCTTTAAATGAAGGATTTTTTGGTTTAGCGCTCTCTGCTTCTTGGGCAGACACACCCTCTAAGACCTCAAAGTTGATGGCACCTTCTCTGTCACCATCTGATAATCCTCATTGCTTATGTTTCAGTTTGTCCTAAACCAAACTTGTTTCCCACCTTCTAAACCCACCTCTATGTCAAATTCTTGGTTGATCCTGCTGGAAGGCCTCATGGAAGAAGTGATATTTGAACTAATTCTGAGAGACTGGAGGAAGATGGAGCGGAGAACAGGTACTAGGAGCAAACGCCTGAAAGGGCAGGCATCAAGAGAGAGTAAATGGCAAAGAATATGCCTGGTTCCCTACCGTGACCTGTGGCAGGTGCCTATCCAGGATAAATATCTCAACATAGTGGTCACCTAGTCCAGCCCCTCTGTTTCCAGATGAAGAACACAGTTCCTGAAGAGTAACTTGTCAAAAGCTGCTTCACCCCTCAGAGCCAGCCTCTGACCTCCCAGCCAGAGCAGGGTCAGGGGAGCACGGCAGGATTTTGCTGGGATATGGATCTAGTACAGCCAGTCGTCTTTGACCACTTGTACTGGAGCGTTTATTTGGGTTTCCTCAGACTTGGTCAAGCACCAGATCCTCTGGGCAGGTCCCACTGGGAGAGCTACAGAGTGACAGTGCTTTGCCCACCTTCCTGACCTGTTGCTTAAGGCAGCTCTTGGGGAATTACTGAGGTGCTGGGGCAGAGGACACTAGAACAAAGCATATTTTATGAGGGTCTTTACCATGTCAGTTTAGCAGACAGCAACCATCAGTTTGCCAGCTACAGTGGCACATGCCTGTAATCCCAGAGGCTGAGGCAGGATGATCACAAGCTGGAGGTCAGCCTGGGCAATTTAATGAGACCCTGTCTCAAAATTAAAAATAAAAAGATCTGGGGATATATCTCAGTGGTAGAGCACTGCTGGGCTCAATCCCCAGAACTGCAGAAACCAAAAACCATCCCTGTGAGGAGCCCCAGCAGCACCACTGAGAAGTACTACTGAAGATGGCACCATCCAGCTCAATGCCAGATCCAGAGCAGGGCAGCTGGGTTTGGGTCAGCTTTCTATTTCTGTGTGTAAACAATAAAAGAGAGCATTCTTGTTTTACTTACCCCCCAAATAAGACACTACTTATTTCTCAATAATTATGCATGTTCATCATAAAAAGTAATTTAGACAATACAAAAAATACCAGGAAGAAAGTAAGACTCACCCCAGATCACCCCACTCAGCCAGCTGTTGGCCTTATTTTTTCAATTACAATTGCTACCTTGTATGAGAGCTTGCTATATGCCAGGACTTACCACATGTGCTGACTGGCAGCAGCTCCTCCAGCCTCAAGTGTTTGTCCATGTCATCTGTTCCCCCTGGGTATACCAGAGGCAGAGCTGGCCTCTCAATTTTAAGTTTTGTCTTAAATACCACTTAAGAATTTGGTGTGTATTTTTCTTTCCAGTGTTAAGGATGGAACTCAGGGCCTCATGCAGGCTAGGCAAATGCTCTACCACTCAGCCACACCACCAGCCAGTCTTCTTGACATGGCAAGTTATGTCCCATCACTTGTACTACCATCATCTATTATTGTTTACTGCCTTTTCTTTTTCTCTCTTCACTAGACTGGAAGCTCTTAGCAGGAACTATTTGCCTGCCAGAGATAATCAATAAATGTTGTCAAAAGAATGTGCAAATTATTTTCACAATTATAAGTACTATTTTAGCCCCATTTTAGAGATGACAAAACTGAGGCTTAGACAATTATTTAACCAGTTAAAGTTCAGGCAGTGAATTAGCAGATCCACGCATCTGACTTCACAGCCTGGTGCTCTTAAGTCCTGACCCCTAAACAGCAGCTGCCTCTTACTTTCCCTTCAGTAGATTATGAAAGCCTTTTCTTTTCAATAAATACACATTGATCTTTATAACACCATGGTACTGTGATTTATCCAATGTCTTACTGGGTTTCATAATATTTTCCAGTTATAGAGAAGCTTGTGGTGAACCTCTCGGAACATACACATTTATTTCAGCATCCTTTGGGCACTTTTATTCCTTAGGATGAGTTCTTGGAAGTTTGCACCTTTGTGTACACGTGACCAGCTGCAAGATGGGACAGCGAGGTGCCTGCAGGAGTGGGAATCCGTGGAGGCTGGTGGGGCACTGGGTACTGACATTGTTTAAAGGCCTTCAGTGTTAAGGTACCTGGGATTAAGGACCAGTAGCACCAGCGCGAGGTCACAGCAGGCGCTGAGGCGCCAAGTTGTAGTGTTAACTGCTCTTGGACAGTCTGCGGCCCTGCCAAGCCAGCATTTCTGCCTTTTAAAGAGGGGTGGGAAAAGCATGACTTGGAAGATCTTGACTCTGTCCCCCAGCGTTGGGGGCTAAGTTTCATTCCGCAGGCTCTCCCAGGCGGACTGGGCAGGGCAGGACAGGGCAGGGCGTGGGTAGAGGAGAGGCAGCTGGGAAGATGACGTAATGTGCTCACAGTCTGCGCTTGTGGCGGCCGGCGGTCGCGACTGGACCTGTGAACGTTAACCCTTTAATCCCAGGCGGGTAGACGCACCTGCTAGAAGAACAGATCCCGGAGGAAAGGGAGAGGCTCCTTTAAGCAAGGGGAAGGAGGTTGGGCGGAGGACCCGGGGGCTACTCTCTTTATTGGCTCTAAGGCCGCGAGGGGCGGAGCCTACCTATGCTAATCTGAGCTGCTGATCGATGACGCGCCATCACCCCACGCGCAGCTTCGCGCGCCCGTTGGCTAAGAGGAGCCTGGCCCCATTGACAACAAACAAGGGGGCGCGCGGCCCGGGGGCGGAGCCACGAGGGCGCGGGCAGGGGCGGGAGGTTCCCGCCCCGCCCCTTCCGCGCGGTGCCGGGGCGCAGCACAAACATGGCGGCGGCTGGCACGGGCCGGTGAGGCGGTACCGGGCGGGGGCTGTCGGGTGTCATGGGCGGTGGCGGCAGCACCGCCCCCGCGTCTCCCTGAGCGGGACGGCAGGGGGGCCTCTGCGCCGAGCCGGGCGATGGACGAGAGTGGCGAGCTGGGCGGCCTGGAGACCATGGAGACCCTCACGGAGCTGGGCGACGAGCTGACCCTGGGGGACATCGACGGTGAGTAGTGAGTGGGTGGGTGGGGGGAGTAGGGGGATCGCGCGGGGAGGAAGGGGTTACGGCGGCGCGCGGGTGCGCGTGCGCCCACCCCACAGCCCCGGCTCGCGCGGGAAGAACCCTGCGTGCCCGGTGGCCCCAGCGGTCCCCAACCCTTCCGGCACGACGGGTGTGAGCCCCGGGGTCGGGGCGCTCGGCTCCGGGAGGCGGTGGAATCCCGAGAGCTGGGCCCAAAGCGGATCGAGGAGCGTGGGGACGGGGGCGTCTCGGGGAGCGACATCTGAGGAGAGCGTGGGGCCACCGCCTTCCTCTCGCGCCCACACGCGCTGTGGGTCGTCTGGCTTTCCGCGGCTCCGCGTCGCACCTGTCACTCCCAGCCCGACCACAGGAGGGGCTACGGATTCCTCGGACTGCGCCCCTAAAGTTGGCGTTCTAAACTCCTGGTTTTCTGGGAATTGACAGACGGCTGGGTCGTCGGACACTCCGGGAAACTTTGGGCATCAGCTGCAGAAGCAAGTTGCTGATGAAGCGAGCAGTGGCGGCGGAGCGTGGACGCCTCTCTCCAGGGAGGGAGACCCGGGCGCTCGTGCTGTTGCGCTGCAAAGGGAGTTAAGCAGCAGGAATTCTGAGTTGTGACCTCTCGGGTACAAACTGGGAGAGGGTGGCCGTGGTTCTGTCGTCTTTAACAGAGGAGTGGAAGAGCTGGTAGGAGCCCAGGAAGCCGCTCTTGCAATGTTCTCATTTTTCGACCATGGGAACCGATGTTTGGAGAGGGTCCACGACTTGCCCAAGGTCACCCTGCTAGTTACAGAATCCAGTTCTCCCAGTTCCTGAGCTGTTGGTTTCTTGCCATTCTACCTTTGGGGATTTGGAATTCAAAGAATAGGCTACTAATCTTAATGACTTTCAAGAATGGAGCTCTTCCCATGTTCTAGGCCCCAAATATTTTGCATTATGTTACTTAATGCTCACAGCAATCCTGTGAAGAAGATTTATTGCCTCTTTTACAGGAGATGTTGTCTGAGATCACTCACCTTAGTCCAGAACCCTTGCTCTTTAAGCAATAACTCAGGAACATTGTTGCTTTTCAGTTTACTAAATGCTTTTACATGTAGGATTTCACTACAGCCTTGTGGTAGGCAGGTATTATGGCTGCAGTCCCATTTTGCAGATGAAGAAACTGCAAAATATTCTCTTCTGGAGGAAGAGATAAGTAGTAGCAGCTATTTGAAAAATATGATTTCCATTTTCCCATTTTGCTTTTGTAACATTTTCTCTCTTGGTTTGTCCTTACTTTGTTTTGGTCACCCAGGCATTATAGCAAGACCTTTAATGAAAGCCCCACTTTGAACCACAGACCCTTCCACTAAGTGCTCCTTAATGGGAGATCAGGGATGGAAGAGTTTTGGGAATATCATAAGGGTAGCTAACATGTTTTGAGCACTCATGTGCCAGGTGTTGTGTTAAGCACTTATACACACTAATATTCTCAATCCTCTTAACAACTGTCAGATGCAGTTGACCATTATTAGTCTTCTCCTTCTGTTCATTGACTCACCGAGTGTTACACAGAAGTATGCCCAAAGCTGCCTTCTAGCAAGGGCACAAACAGAAATTCATTTTGTACTTCTATTCTTTAATTGATCTTTATTTGTTTGAATTTGTAATTTATTAAATTACGTAGTGGTTAATATTAACTTTATCCCCGTAGATGACTGAATAAAATAAGTACTCTAGAAACTACTACAGATGTTCAGTGACTTCACAGGCTCCCATACCAAGTTTGGCAAATATTCCCCTTCTTCATTTGGTCAGCAGGTATTTAAGTGCTGGCTGGGGTGTCTGTGCTGTAGGGAACAATGAAAGACAGGAAAGATTGAATTTTATGGTTGAAAGGACTTTGCGATGAGAAACAAACCATAGTGCTGAATGTAGAACAGCTTATAAATACTGCACAGGACAGTAAGTGAAAATCATTGGTGAGGGAACTTGGTAAAGGCTGTTGTGTTTGTCAGCTTTCTGTTGCTATGACAAAATAACTGAAAGAATCAATTTAGAGAAGTAAAGATTTTGGCTCATGGTTTCAGTCTATAGTCACTTAACTCCATTGGATTCTGGGCCTGTGGTAAGGCAGAACATCATGGCAGGGAGGGTGTGAAAGCTGTTAGAAAGGTGTTGGAGGTCTGGGGTTGTAGCTCAGCGCTAGAGCGCTGGCCTAGCCCGTGGGAGGTGCTGGGTTCGATCCTCAGCACCACATATAAACAAACAAATAAATAAATAAATACAGGTTCATCAATAATAAAATAAAGGTATTGGGTTGGAGTTGTGGCTCAGTGGTAGAGTTCTTGCCTAGCATGTGTGAGGCCCTGAGTTCGATTCTCTGCACTACATATAAACAAATAAATAAATAAATGCAGGTCCATCAATAACTAATAAAAATTAAAAAAAAAAAACTAAAGGTGCTAAAGACAAAAATAGAGTCCCTAAGAGTCGCCAAAGGACCCACTCCCTTCAACTAGATCCTACCTCCTACAGTTTCTACTATCTCCCAATAGCCCATTCAGCTATGCAAGTTTGAATTAATTCATTGATAAAGTTAAAACCTCATTGCTGCACCAGGGACCTAGTCTTCAACACATGAACACATGGGGGACATTCTACATCCAAACCTTCAAAGCTGGTTTACCAGAGTACAACACCAAGGAGGTAGTCTTTGACCCGGGCCTTGGAGGACAAGAAGGGTTGGGCAGGCTGATGGCCAGAGTTCTGCAGTTAGAAGTATCCCTTGATATTCACCCATATGTTCCTTCTCCAGAATGTTAGTGCAGTGAGGGCAAGGACCTTCCTGTCATTTACCTTGAATTCTTTGTACCAGAATAGCGAGCGTGTCCACCAAATATTTGTAGAATACCTGAATGAATGACCTTGGCCTGGGCAGAATACTAAATTGTACTAGAACATAGTCTTTGGAGTTGGTTGGGGTTTTTGTTTTGTTTTGTTTTGTTTTTTTCTCCTTTTCTTTTTGGAACTGGAGATCGAACCCAGGGCTTCATGCATGTGAAGCAAGCATTTTACTGCTGAGCTATATCCCATCCCTAATCTTTGGGGTTTGATTAGGTCAGGGTTGGCCAGCCCAGGTGCTTTAGGAGCCAGTCAGATAAGGAAGGGGAGAGATTATTGAAGTACATTACTTCTTTTCTGTGTGTATGATGGTGATAAGGGGTCTTTGCAACCTGGAGGGCTCCTGCTTGCCTCCAGGAGGGGTGGGCAGACTGGTAGAAATCCTCCCGCCTGCTCTAATTCATTGATGTCCTTTTGGGCTATGAGCCCAAAGTGGCTACATCCATTCACTCATTCAGTATTTCTTAAGTGGTTTCTAAGTACTCCCATCATGTACACAGTACTGAGGATATCTTTGAACAAGATAGATGAGATCTCTCTCAGTGACTTAAATTCTTAATGAAAACACACATTAAATAAAATAAATGAGCCATTTTAGCAAGATACTATGAAAATAAAATGGGACTGTAATATGAGAACAACTGGGGTAGTCTACTTAGATGAGGTAGTCTATGGAGACATCTTGGAAAGTATTAACACCCATCCTGTATTGGGGCACTCTACTGCTGAGTTACGTCAACAGGCCTTTTAAAATTTGAAACAGGGTCTCACTAAATTGCCTAAGCTTGCAGTCTTCCTGCTTCCTCCTTTCAGGTATCTGGGATTATAAACTTGTGTTACCATACCCAGCTTAATATCTCTTTTTCAAAAAATGCCCAACTCTGGATTTTTATACGAAAGCTCTGGATTTTTAAACGTTGGATTTATCTATTATCTATCTATCTATCTATCTATCTATCTATCTATCTATCTAGAAAAGCTATAGCCAGGCACAGTGGCGTATGTCTGTAATCCTAGCAGTTCAAAGCCAACTTCAGCAACTTAGCGAGGCCCTGAGCAACTTAAGGAGATCCTGTCTCCGAAAATAAAATGGGCTGGCGATGTGGCTCAGTGCGTAAGCATTCCTGGGTTCAATTCCTGGTACCAAAAAAAAAAAAAAAAAGAATGAAGTAAACACACTGTAGATACACAGCAAAGCATGTATACTAGTCGATTTCCAGGGCCTTGTTCTGCTGCAGAATGTTCTGTTGTCCCAGCACCACATTTAAACAAATAAATAAATACAGGTCCATCGATAACTAATAAAAATTAAAAAAAAAAAAAAAAAAAGAAATGTGCTAAAGACAAAAATAGAGTCCCTAAGAGTCCCCACAGGATTGCCAGGTCTCACTTGTGATGAAATAGCTACACTGCTTCCTTTTGTTATTATGAGCCAGATCTCCTGGAAGGACAGAGAGGTGGACTCTTCCTCCACTGGGGATCAGAAAAGTCAGAAGCAAGGAGGTGACATTTTTGCTAGGTCCAGGGGAATGGGTGGAGGAGCAGCATGACAAGCATATCAAAGGAGGAGGACTAGGCTGCCTTAGAAATACAAGATTGCTGGACATTTCCTGGAACATACAGTGTGTGTAAGGAAACAAGATGAGGTCTGAGAGGTGAGTTGGAGCCAAATTATGTTCCAGGCGCAGATGTTTTGTGGAACGTAGGGAGGGAATTGTTGAACATTTTCAAGTAGAGAGGGACGGACTAATTAATCATGGGCTGTAAGAAAATTCAGCTATGCTGAGGAAAGAGTAACCTTCCCATTTGAAATGAAGGCCTCTGAAGGGTTAGCCCTGAAGGCAGGGCATGGTGGAATTCTAAGATTCCATCAAGGCTTTGAGCCTGGGGTAGTTGGAGAGTTCAGAAAGCAGGAAGGGCTGGTTGGGAACATGGATGAAAATTTGTCTTAAATGGACTGGAATTGAGGTGGGAAGCTATCATCTAATAGGAAATAGGAGGCCGATACTCAGGAGGTTAAAACAGGCTATTGAGGTTTTGATGTATAGTGACTGTTGATGAGTTGAGGATAGAGATAAAAGAACTGGGAGGTTTGAAGTGAGGGAAGTGTAATTACTAAGTCGAGGTGAGCTTTTAAAGAAGTGGTTAGTGGATGTTGGGACAGTGCTGCAAAGGTTAGTAAGGATGACAAGGCCATGGAAGGAGTTATGGGATTTGGCAGTCAGGAGGCCCGCCTTTGACAGAACAAAGAGGAGGGCTCCAAGGCTAGGTAACCAGGCAGGAGTCAGGAGTGAATGGAGAGAGGCAAACAGAGGCGCTGTTCTCCTTGGAAAAGGTTTAGGATTGTTTCAATGAACTAATTACTTTCTGTCTTTATGGTTTTGTCCATTCTAGACATTTCATGTTAATGGAATCAGGATATATGGTTTCTTAGTTAATATTCAGATTCATCCATGTTGCAGGTGTATTCCATTATATACACTACATTTTGTTTATCTACTCTTTAGTTGGTAGATATTTGGGCAGTTTCCACTTTGCAGCTATTATGAGTGAAGCTGCCCTGAATATTTGTATACAAGTTTTTATATGAACATAAATGTTAATTTCTCTTAGGTAGATCTACATTTTTGTTGTTCGAGTTTCCCCAGGGCTTATAATAGTCCCATTTTTTCTCCTGCTTAGTTTCTGTGTTCCTGTAATTAATTCAGCCCTCGTGATAGAAACTACCTATATGGTGGTAGGTTCCTTTCTTTCCAGGAGCTCTCCCTCTTTTTGCCCTTTGATAATTGTTAAATCTGCTCTCCCTAACTTATCTTGAGACTACCTTGTAGAGTGATGTCATAGTTCCTTTTTCTACGTTTTTTTAGTTGTTTAACCCTTTTGTTTTGGTGGAACACGTTTCTCCAGTAGCTCCTTCCAGAGGTAAGTTTTTTGAGGCCTTGGCTATCTAAAAATACCTTCATTCTAACCCATTCCAATATGAATGGGTGAGACATATTTTATATTAGAATTTTAAAGGAATTGCTTCATTGTCTTCCAGCTTCTAGTAGTTGAGAGATTGTATGTCTTTTCTCCTCTGGAAACTTTTAGGATCTTGTCCTTATCCTTGGTTTCTTGTCCTTGAACTGGGCTCAGTCACTGGCCCTACTTAGTGGGGCTCTGGAGAGCTATGTCTGATATCTGATTTGTGCAGTCCTCCTGCTGTTAGCCCATTCTGTACCTCAATCTGCAGAAGAATTTACAGTTCCCAAGCCTCTAGCTTCTTTTTTTTTTTTTTCCTCTAGCTTCTTCCTGCAGACCTCAGTTTCATCTTTGGTAGAGGACACTGAATAGGTACCCTATAAAAATGTGACTATGGTAAAGGAGATGTGAGGCGAAGGGGCAGAAACTGATTTCCTATTTCTCCAATAAGTGCTGGTTTGACAAGCAGCTTAGTAAGAAGAAACACAGGTCTACTTTTTACCCCTGTTGTATTACCTCTTAGATTTATTTTTTTCCCTGGGGGGGTGAACCCAGGACCTTATATATGCAAAGCAAGTCCTCTACCATTGAGCCACACTCTCAGCACCTATATACCTTTTAAAGACATAATCAAGTGTTGTTTTGACACTTGAATATTTACCGATGTTGCTAATGTTTGGGTTGAAAGAGCTGCTGTTGTCTACAGCTTGTTTATTTTCCACCAATTTTTAGCTCCTGGTCTCATCCAGTTATGTTTCCTGGGATTGCTCAGACCACCTGACCAGAGTCCCCTTGGGTTTTTCCTCCTTCCTTCTTGTTTGGCTTCACCCTTGACAAACATTCTCCACATTCACACCCAGGCCTTTGGCCTAATGTTCTTGAGTTCTGCCTGCCTCTAAACAGTCTTTTACTCAGCTCAGATATTGGCATTAAAGTATACTTTTGCTTTTATTTCAATTAGATCTCTCTTTAAATTCATAATTTAAAAAGTATCCCCCACCCCTGTATTGGGGATTGAACCCAGGAGTGCTCTACCACTGAGCTACACCCCCCAACCCTTTTTTTAAGTATTTAGCTAGGGTCTCACTGAGTTGCCAAGGCTGCTCTTGAACTTGGTATCCTCCTGTCTCACCGTCCTCAGTCATTAGGATTATAAGTGTGCACCACCATGCCTGGCTCATCTTGTTGTATATTATTATTTACTGTCTCTGCAATCAACTCTACTTTTTTAATCCTTCTCCACGTTTTGAAATCACTTGTAGGCAGCACCCATTATGTTCCTAACACTGTATCTGCTCAGACCTTTATACAGGGTCTGTTTTGTCCTGGGTTCTGGGTTTAGCACTGGTAAGGTAAACAGGGTCATTGCCCTCATAGAGGGTGATGGCCCTTGAGGCCAGGCACTATTCTATGCCCTTAACCATTTTTTGTCTCATAATGTTTTTGCTTTTAATCCTTTCTCCATTTCTACAGTATGCTTTCGATTAAAGAACTGAGGCCCAGATCACACATTTAGTAAGTGGTAGGGTGGTAGCTTAAATCTAGATGTGTCCAGCTCTAAAATACATGTTCTTTTTCTCTACCCCATGCCATCTCCCTGTCTGATTTAAGAAAGCTTCTAAATTGCAAATACAAGGTGGTGTGATGGGCTTTGAAGCTAGACATGAAATCCTCTGCTTAATTATATATTCAGGGGACGTATGTTTATCAGTGGGCACTTAAAGTAACTTTCCCTGGGTCCAGTGACTTTTCTTAGATTCCTGTGAGAGGTGGAGATTGGGGATATCTAAGACAGGGCTGTTGCAAGAATTAAGTGAGATAAAGTACATAAATGGAAGCAGGCAGACATTCTTTTTTGGCTGTGGGAATGAATGGGGACCTGAATGAACTTCAGTTTACAAGTTGACTCTGGACCAAAGGGCCTTTTTTAGAATACAGTTTTGGAATGTTTATTTTTCCCTTTTGAAAAGGTTTTTGTAAGTTTGGGTGGGGTGCAGAGGAGCAGCCACAGAATGTGATATAAAGTGTTCCGTTTCTTTAAAACAAGACTCAAGGGTTAAACTTTATTGACACGATGGAATTATTTAGAGTAGCAGAATTCCACAACCTGGGCTTCAAGGTAAGGCTACCTGGGGAACTTATTTAGAAACTTAATCCTAAACCATTGAAAGGCTTGCAAACGGGGAAAACAGAGCCCTTTCTGCATATTTCAGGCCTTGGGGATTGCTAATGAGTATGTGTCTAAATGCCCTTTACAATCTTGCTCCTCCATCTCGCCCCACAGAACAGGGCTCAGGGTCTGGTTTGGAGTGATGAAATTCTGAGCTGCTGAACCACATGTGGAGCTGCCTTGCTGCCCAGGGCCTGGCCATCTAACAGCCTCAGGAGAAATAATGCTGCTTTCTGCATGCTACCATTCCTGTCAGGCCTTGCCCTTTACAGAAAGCCTCCTGCTATTTCTTTCCAACAGTGCTGTGAGGTTGAAGCTTGATTTTTGTGCCCATTTTCCATGGGCATAGATGAAGCACAGAATCAAAATGATTAGTTTGAGGTTTCCCATGCTGCTGAGGAAGTAGAGGCGAACTTGGGTCTTCTGACATGGGATCCCTCCTTTTCCCTGCCTTGTGGAAATGAGTTGGGAGATACCTTGATTCAGGCAGCATGATTGTCTAGCCGTCCCTTCTCTAGTCAGAAGTTGTGTTTTTGAATTAAAAAAATAAAAATAAAAATCATTGCTCAAGCCAGGTGTGAGTGGCACACTCGTAATCCCAGCTATTCTTGAGGCTAATAATGCAAGAGACTTACAAGTTGGAGGCCAGCCTCAGCAACTTAGCAAAACCCTGTCTCAAAATAAAAAATAATAAGGGCTGGGGATATAGCTCAGTGGTAGAGTGTCCGTGAGTTCAATCCTTGGTACATAATACGTGTGCCATGCACACACACACACACACACGCACACACGCACTCACATCATCATCATCATTTCATTCCATTTCAGCATGAGTAAGTGTCCATATATTCACAGTCACAATTTTCAGGAAGCTGACATCTAAACATCTAATCTTAGTATGATGCAACAGGGGCCCTAACAGAGGAATAGATTTCAAGTTTTTGAAGTATTAGGAAAGTCTTCACAGGGACTTTAGCATTGGATTGAGTTGTGAAGAGTAAGTGAAAACAATTTTAGAAGAAGGGGCAAAATTGGAACAAAGTTGTAGTAATTTGGCATATTCTAGAAACTTGTGATTTAATGTGGTTAGAGTACAGTGTAGAACAGTTCTCAAACTTAAGTGAGCCTTTGAACCCCAGTGTACATATCCAAAGATCTGAATCAGGAAGATCTAGGATGTCACCCAACAGGGACCTAACTATTGAAGGAGACAACATCAGAGAATGCTTGGTAGGAGCCTTGTGAGCCGAGGCCTTAAGGAGAAAAGAAGCATGTCCCAGGCCCAGCGAACAACCTTTTTGGAGGGCTTGGCCAGTGTTCCTGTTTTACAGACACGCTCTTGATAACCATGTTGTTTTGATCAGACGCCTTCTTGCTTCAGTGTGTTCTTTATAGTCATGATTCTTGGTGATAAGGGCATGAAAAGAAAAGGACTTTTTGGAAAGGCTGGACTGACCAGACAAGCTAGAGAGCTGGACCAGGGAAATGGGCCAGAATCAAGGGAGACTCAGCCACAGCAGAGGCTGAGCCCAGAGCAACCTGATGAGGACTCCGCTGCTTGATGATTTGTGTGTTGTCCTTGCTTTCCTGGGTCATCCCTCAAGAGTCATGTTCCTGGCAGGAGCAGTCATTAACCATAGCTAATGACCTTACTTCCCTGTGAGACTGCCTGATGGGCATTCTCTAAAAGGAATGTCAGGGTGCTAATGGGAGGGTCAGGCCTGATGGTGGAAAAATGAAGCACAAGTGACGAATGTCCACTGCATTTTCTGTGCCTCTTCTCTTTGCCTCCAAAATAAAAGCCAAATGTCTATGATGGCACTTAGGCCTTTCACAGTTTATCTACAGGCAGCTCCATCTGTCTACTTTGTTTTATGCTCTCTCTGCTTCAGCAACTTGCAGAACAGTTCCTGGTGCTGTGGTTTTGCTAAAACTGTTTCCTTTGCCTGAATCCACCCCCCTCCTCATAAAACCCTTTTCATCCATCTAGACTCAGCTTTCACTGTCTGCCAAGATGGATCAGTCTTTTCTTTACTCTCTGACAGCCCTTTCTTTGGGAGGTACTTGTCTGTTCTCACCCTTCTCACAGTGTATGGAGTTGGTTAGATTTCTGTCTTCTCTGTAAGATTGAGAGGTAGAGAGGGGAAAAAATAGTCTTTTTCAATTCTTGCTCTTTGCTGGGTCCCATGCAAGGCACTTAGGATCGATCCTCCAGCTCCTAGAACATAGCGCATAGCACACACAAACGTCGAGTGGATATTTGTGCATGATTTAATTAATAATGGCTTTACAGGTATTATTTTCTTCTTAGGAATATTTGGGGGTGTAATAATGCATAGAAGGGTAGGATGGTGGGTTCTTGGACTCTTTCATTTTTGCCAAATGGTTTAAAGTACTGAAAAAGGACGAGATTCCTTGTTTTGTAGACTCTGCCCCCAGAAGGACAGTTCAGGGGAATTGGTTTGTACCTGACTTTGTTGACAGTGGGTCATCTGTCATTGTGAAACCTAAGGCCCTCCTCTTGCAGAACAGGACCATGTAGGATCAATTCCTTAGCGTCTCTCTCACTCTCTGCATCTTGCTCAACTTTGTCTCCTGCTTTCAAGAGAGTGAAAAAGAAAACAGTGTGATGCCAGGGTGGGGGCAGATGAAGATCTGGGAAAGACCTGGGATGACACATCTTTCCCTTCCTGAGCTTGGGGTGTTTACTCATGAATGAATGAAGCATTGACTGGGCATGTTTGGTGGTAGCCATACAAAAATGGAACCAAAGCATCCACATTATGTTGTGGCTAAGCCCTTGACTTCAAATCCCAGCTGACTATATGACATTGAACAGTTGCTTAACCTCTGTGCCTTATTTTCCTTATCTGTAAAGTGGAGATAGCATGGCACCTACCTGAAAGTATTGTGGAAATTATATGAAGAAATATGAAGTGTTTAATGTGATTGCTGACACAAGACCTCAGTGAATGTTAACTATTACTATACTATTTTTATTATTACTAATTGGCTCTGGGTTCTTTCTTCTTGTTGTACTCAGAGTCTCATCTTAATCTCTTTCTAAAAGCAGGCATTTCAAAGTAATAAATGGAATGAAATGGATAGCCTTTCAGATATGAGGTACCGAGATGCCTGTAATTTAGCATTAGGTAAGGGTTGGAGTTTCTGGGTGGGGCTCTTGCATGGGTGGGGACTCCTGTGCAGCAATCTGGAGCACAGCCACCATGAGGTAGGGCAGCTGCATGAGATGCCAGAGAGAAGGCAACATGGTGGCAGGGTTGGGTTGACTTCTACAGCAAGATGCTGGAGAAAGAGCATAAGACTCTGGAGAGGTAGAAAAGCTTCTGCCCCTGTCTATCTTTTGTTCATCACGTGCCTGAGACCATGTGAAGTTCTTACCCTCTTTGGACTTAGATTTGTTTTTTTTTTCATGTGCAAGAACCTTTGTCAGTCTCAATATTCAAGCACTTAAGTGCCAGGCACTATCCAAAGTGCTTCACACACAATACCTCATGCAAAAGAGTGCTTGAGCCAGATATGGTGGTGCACATCTGTAACCCCACTACTTGGGAGGCTGAAGCAGGAGGATATCAGGTTTGAGGCCAACCTGGGCAGCTTTGTGAGACCCTGTCTCAAAATTAAAAATGAGGGGCTGTGGTTGTGGCTCAGTGGTAGAGCGCTCATCTAGCATGTTCGAGGCCCTGGGTTCGATCCTCAGCACCAAATAAAAATAAATAAAATAAAGGTATTATGTCCAACTACTTCTAAAAAATTTAAAAATAAATAAATAAAAATTGAAAATGAAAGGAACTGCAGGTGTAGTTCATTGAGAACACCCGGGTTCAATCCCAAGTACTGCACATACCAAATCAATCAATCAATATTTTTTAATGCATTTGTTTGTTTATTTATTTTTTTTGTGGTGCTAAGGGTCAAACCCAGTGCCTCACACGTGCTAGGCAAGCAATCTGCCACTGAGGTACAGCCCCTATCTATCTTGAAGTAGCTACCTCACAAGATGATTTCTTCACATTATGTAACAGAGTATGTGTGAAAGTTCCTAGCAAGGTGTTAAAGTCAAAAACAATGTAGTATCAGTGCTAACCAGGTAATTTTCTAGTAAAATAAAAATCACATTTAAACTTTGTAAGTAAATGTACACATGCTCACATGCAAACACAAAGTAAATTACAGTAAAAACAACAGCTGTTTAGGCAACATCCCCCAACAGGTACCTGCTGTACCATGCCGCTCTTTTTATACCAGTGCTTTGTACCAGCCCTGGCAGATATTTACACAGGGTTCTCTACAGGAACATATGCCTCTGGCAGACATTTATTTTTGTATCTGGTGGCATCTTAGTTAATGTTTGTTAAATGCATGTATTAAGGGATGTGTCTTTATAAATTTGTTCTTTATTAAAAGAAAAACTGTTCTTTTAAAATTAATTAATTTGTTTATTTATGTTTTTAGTACTGGGGATTGAACCCAGGGCACTTTATCACTCACTGAGCTATATCCCCAGTTCTATTTCTGTTTTCAAACAGGTCTTACTAAGTTGCTGAGGCTGGCCTCAAACTTGTGATCATCCTGCTTCAGCCTCCTTAGTCTCGGTTAGAGACTCTTTTAGCAAGGAGCACTTGTTAAAGTAGAACGTCTCATTTGGATGATAATGTAATAATTTGGGTAGAAAGGTATACTTTAATGCAAACAGGCAAAAATATCTCTTCCCCATTTCCCTTGATGAGTGTGAGTTACATGTTGCCCTGAGACTGATGTTTTCCATTAACACTGGAACACTGAGCTGGGCACAGTGGTACATGCTTATAATCACAGACACTTGGGAAGATGAGGCAGGAAGATCACAAGTAGGTCAGCCTCGGCAACTTACCAAGACCCTATCTCAAAATTAAAAAGACTGGAGGCTCAGTGGTAGAGCGTCCCTGGGTTCTATTCCCAGTACCACACATACACACACACAAAAAAAAAAAAAAAAAGAAAAAGAAAATGAGGGAGAGAAGGAAATTGATATGGAAAGCAATGATGTGGATTTCCTAAATGCCCCTCCACTCACACCCTGAATTCTCCTTTGTTGTTACTCCAGGTCTCTCTTACATCTTACTCCCGAATTGTGATGAACGTAAATGTAAAATATAAGAAATGCTTGTTTTGTAGGGTAGGAGATTGTAGGTGGAAGAGAAACAGAAAAACCTAAATACAGATCCAAATTCAAATCTCAGCTCAGCCACTTTGTAGTGTATGTGGGAGACTTGAACAGATTATCTAATTTCTTTGAGCCTTGGTTTCCTCACTTTTAAAACAGAATAATAATAATACTGGTCTCAGAGTTTACTAAAGTAATAATAGCTGTCATTGTTAACTATTAATATGTTGTCTCATAGAATCTGTATGAGTGAATTTAATTTCAGCTATAATCACCTTCTGTACATTTAAATAAAATATAAATACTGTTTTTAATCAGAAAATAAGTTTATTATCTTCACTGAGTTGGTTTTGCTTTTAAATTCAATAGCATACCATTAACTTTTATCCAAAGGATAAACTAAAATCTAACCTGGAAATATTTCCTTTTTCAGTGTGATATTTAAAAAACTGAAAGAATCAAATATATTTTATTGTATGCTTGACATACTCCTATATATAAATATATATATCAGAGATTGTATTGTTCCTATATACACAAGTAAAGAAAACAAATCTCAAGGAAATTAATCTTCCAAAGATAGCACGGTAATTACATTTCTGGATTCACAGCCAGTTCTGATTTTTTTTTTCACTCCTTTGGTACTGGGGATTGAACCAAGGGTGTTTTACCTCTAAGCTACCTCCCTAAGTCTTTTTTTTCTTTTAATTTTTGAGACAGTTTCTCAATAAGTTGCTAAGGGTTTTCTTAAATTGCCCAGGCTGGCCTCAAACTTGTGATCATTCTGCCTCAGCCTCCTAAGTGGCTGGGATTGCAGGTGTCACCACACTCAGCTTCTCTTTGCATCTAAACGTGAAATCTATATTCAATTTGATCTTGCAAAATGAGCCTTGGTTTGGTTTTTTTACATCCTGCTTTTCTCTCTAAATAGGTTTCCTTGTCACCCTTTCTTTACATACTTCCCAGGAGCCAACCTGTTTCTGAATGTTGATCAATTTTTAGAGCCATTTTCATAACCAGAACTTTTTTTTTAATTTTATTTTTTGAGTTGTAGATGGACAGGATGCCTTTATTTTATTTGTTTATTTTTATGTGGTGCTGAGGATCGAACCCAGTGCCTCACTCATGCTAGGCAATTTTTAATCTATAGCCAATTTTCAGAAAAATTTTCATCAGTGGAGAAAGTTATCTCAGGTTTTGTTGTTGTTGTTTCAGCCATTCTGATTATTATCTGCTCTAGTCAGAATCTAGCTATAAGTTTAATTAGTTTATGTTGTCATGGGGCTCTGGGTAAGGGAGCAGCCCCCTTGTACAAACCAGAAAGAAAAACTGCTAAGCGGTAGGGTCTCTCTTTCCTAGAGCATAAAACAGCTTGCCTGTGGGTTGTCTTCATTTTTAATAAGGAGAGTAGCCAAGCCCACTACCATTAGTTGTGGGACCCCTTGTGCTTTGGCTCCTGGCTACCTGCCAGATTAGTGCAGCCCACCACAGCTGCATTTTTCCCAGCTTAGCTCATGAGGCTCCCCAGAATAGAATGCAACTTGCATCCTGATCAGCTTTCAGGGAGCTGCTGGACCTGTTGAACCTGTGATTTTGTTGTGCTCCTTGTATCCTCCTTGATGTCTTGTAGATACACCTGTCTGCTGTGACATTTCTCCAAGGCTGTATTGTGATACTTTCACTAATTCCTTGAGGTCAAGGACTGATACATCACCTCTGTAGGCTGGTGCTCATTGGGTGCTCAACATATTATAATCATTTTGAATTTATAGATCTACTTCCTCTAAAGTGAGAGCATTGCAGAAATTGCATATACCTGTCCAGATTTTCCAGGATAATTTAATATTTAAAAATATCTTGGTGTCATTATGAAGCAATATATTTCCTTCTATTTTTCAATGCATGATCATTGTTTTTATAGGTGGCATGAAAGTTGCTTTTGGGGGCATTTCAGTGGCTCAATGCCTGTTTGTTTTGTTTTTGTTTTAAGTTACCAGGATCCTTAGTGCTTAGAGAGGTATAAAGGAGTGGAGGAGTCTAACCATGTACTTGTAGAGCACAAGACATAAGCAAAACATTTAAAACTACAACTTGTGAGTTTTAAATGTGGCAACATGCTTTTTTTTTTTTAAAGGTAAAAACACACTAATCTATCATGAGCAAATATCAAAAGGTTATTAGCACTATTAGGGAGGAAACTAGCAAGATGACAGAACTGAATCAAAGGAGAAGAAACTCCTATTTACATAGTAGGACAAGAAGAATGCAGAAATAAGATTGCAAGTTTAGGTGCACAACTGGTTAATGTCCTACAAGGCAATAAAAACAAAACCTTGGAGGTTATCTTTCCTATTAAATTATTTGCAACTTAGCGATTTTCTGCAAGTTAATATCTAACTTATCAGAACATGGGTCTTAATCAGTAGTAAATATAAAGTCAATAAAGTTGTGTTTTCTTAGCGCATCAGATGACTTTTAGGTAGGCAGGGGAGACAGTGCAGTAGTATAACCTTAAAGGGAGCCAGATACAGTGTGCATACCAGTAATCCAGTAACTCCAGAGGCTGAAGGCAGGAGGATTGCAAGTTTGAGGCTAGCCTGGGCAACTTAATGAGACCCTGTCTCAAAATAAAAAATAAAAAGGACTGGGGATGTAGCTTGGTGATAGAGCACTTACCTAACATATGGGTTCAGAGCCCAGTACCAAAGTGGGGGAAAACAAAAGGATACAGAGAACTTTTATTTATTTATTTATTGGCTTTATTTCCAAGTTTTAGATAATTTTTTCTTTTTTTAATATTTTAATAGTTGTAGATGGACACACAATATCTTTATTTATTTTTGTGTGGTACTGAGGATCGAACCCAGTGCCTACACATGCGTGGCAGATGCTTTACCACTGAGCTACAGCTACAGCCCCTAGATAATTTTTCTTAACAAAATAGATCACAGTTGGGTTCATGGGCTAACACTACTGGGTCTGAAATGGAAACGAGTTCTTGGTAAAAGTAATTGTAAGTCATTTTGAAGTGGAATTGTGCAGTTTAGAGCTTGTACAAAAGAGGAAGGTATTCACAAGCAGAAAAGGCCAGGCTAGGCAGTCATAGTCTGATTGCCCCACCCACAAAGGCATGTGCTGAAAAGGAAGTAGGTATTTTTCTTGGGTAGATGAGGAACTCAGGTGAGTAGGAAGTGAAACCCTTGGAGTAGGAGGGAGCATTGGGTAGAAGCTCTGAAGCTTGTGTTTAAGAAATTTGATTTGAAAAGCTGTTGGACTAATAAGATACTCAAAGATGATTATCTGAGGGTAGGAGGCTGAGGCTGAAATCAAGCAAGGCTATGGAAGTGGAGCAAAGAGTTAAGTCTGTGATACTTTGGAGGAAGACCTAACAAATTTAGAGTAAATTTATGGCAGAGGGAAAGAGCAGCAAAGTGAAGGTGGTGCTGATGATCGCTCACCTGGATGAAACTACTGGGATCTGGCTCAGGTCCCATGCTATGGTGTCTAGGAAAGCCTAGACTTTTCTTCATTCTTTGCCCACTTTCCTTTTCTATGTAGAGCTGGGCTGGGGCTGCCTGATTGAAAAGGAGGGAGCCATATATACGGCAGATCAGAACACCTTATAAAAATTGCTTTAGGTCTGGGGTGTAGCTCAGTGGTAGAGCATTTGCCTAGCACAGACAGTGCCCTGGGCTCATTCCCTAGGGGGGAGAGAGAGAGAGAGAGAGAGAGAGAGAATATGAATTTATGAATTGCTTTGGGTTCCTATGGGCTTTTTTACTGTCCTAATTTCTAACAGTTGTATTTTATTTAATATTTGGTATGTACAGCCAGGTGTGGTGGCATATGCCTGTAATCCCAGTGACTCAGGAGGCAGAGGCAAGAGGATCACAAGTTCAAGGCTAGCCTCAATAATTTGGTGAGGCCCTAAACAACTTAGAGAGACCCTGTCTCAAAATAAAAAGGGCTGGATGTGGCTCAGTTGTTCAATTCATGAGACCAAATAAATATATCAATAATAAAATTTGGTATATACAAAATATAAAATTTGGTATATACAAATGTGATACATTTATGTGTGTTACAAAACGTGAGCATTTGAGAATCTCCGCCTCCCCACCCGGTTTTCCTTTGTGGTTTCTTTGCCAGTAAAGAGGTTCACTCATCTGTCACTTAAAATATAGGATGTTTGAATCACTACTTTGCCATCCTTTGTC
This sequence comes from Marmota flaviventris, assembly GCF_047511675.1. Classification (NCBI taxonomy): domain Eukaryota; kingdom Metazoa; phylum Chordata; class Mammalia; order Rodentia; family Sciuridae; genus Marmota; species Marmota flaviventris. The sequence continues at coordinate 7,222,888 of NC_092500.1, read as the reverse complement.
ATTCCACGCCTTCTCCAGACTCCCTTTTCCTAGGAACATGACCCAGAAAGAACCCTTTTTAAGTAACGATGCTGTCCCTGTCAGTATTGTTCCTGTATTTTGAGCTGGTGTGTTGAGATGGCAACACACCTAGTGTTTGAGTGGAGTGGAGATGGCAATTTGCCTGTTAAGATTATTCCCTGTATTACTGCTTGCATTTAAGGACTTCTGTGTGGAAAGGTGTGGTTACTGAACTGAGGTCTTTAACTGCCTTTAACTCTGGGTGACTTGAATGGTCATGGAGAAAACAGTGATGACTACAAATAGCAAAATGGTGAAGAATGAAAAGTTACCTCACAGTTGACCTTGGGTTTGATACTAGTCTACAACTATTTGATTTTTCTGGTAATTATTAGAAAACCATCCTAGGAAAGGAGATAGGATTATCAGCGTGGGAGAGTTCTGAATGCTTCAGGTAGTTCCTACTGGGCATTGGATTTTGCATTTACCTCCCTCTTTCTGGATCACTGGTTGTGTTCCATCTCATTCCCAAGCATCCTGTACACACACATCACACTGTACTTATTTATTCCTATGTTCTTGTGCTTGTGGAGCAGCTATAATATCAGAGATTAAATGAACAACAACAACAAAAAAAAAAAAAAAAAAAGTGAAAGCTTAGATGAATGTCCCTATAACCTTGGGGATGAGACCTTTTTTTTTTTTGGGGGGGGGGGGGTACCAGAGATTGAACTCGGGCATTCAACCACTGAACCACTGAGCCACATCCCAGCCCTATTTTGTATTTTATTCAACCACTGAATTGCTTAGCACCTCTCCATTGTTGAGGCTGGCTTTGAATTTGAGATCCTCCTGCCTCAGCCTCCTGAGTCTCTAGGATTACAGGCCTCTGGGCCCAGCGGTGATGAGATTTTTTAAAGAATAACACAAAAGCCATGTAATTTCACTATGTAATATTAAAATTCATATATATATAGTTCTGTATACAAATTTGTACTAGAGCAACACATATATTCCCTTAATCACTGTGCTATACAAAATCTTGCAAAGGGGTTAGAATCAGGATACTCAAAAAATACCCTAAGTGAAAAAGGGGAAAGAAAAAAATCATTTAAAAAAAAAAAAACCAGGAAGCTAATAAAATATCATGGCTTTACAAGTAATTGGCCTAGAAATATATAAATACCACCACAAATTAGACGTTTCGTCTTGAAAAAGACCTGAGGTTTGCTTGCGGAAGTGTGGGTATCATTAGATGATAATGTGTGAGTTATTGTGAAATGGCAGAAGGGGAGGGTTATCTGAAGTTTGATGGAAAGTTCTGGCACCATTGTAAATGGATGTGGTTCATAACATAGGCAGTGACCTGATGGCGCTGGTGGATATTTTGAGAGGTGCGTTTGTGTTTTGTGCATCTCCCCATGGCTCATGTCAGCTGAATATTTTTCTAGTGTTTCTTTCATGTATTAACAAATGCCAACTTCATGCTATGCTCAAATTGTTCCTGATATTGGAACAAATTGACTTTTTCAAAACAACAGTTAAATCAGTGCTCTGCTTTAGATTCTACATGAATTAGTAACTCCATGAGTTATCTATAATTATAAACCTTGTTTTGCAGATGAGAAAACTGCAGCTCAGTGAAGTAAAGCTAACTCCAAGATCCAAGGCTTAGATGTGATGACTCTGAATCCTTGTCTTTTTTTTTTCATGAACAAATTTAAAAAGAAATAACAATGGGTGAAATATTTGGAAACATATAAGAAAGAGCAAATTTCTATAATTTATGAAAAAATTCAAACTAGTAAAAAGAAACAACTCAGAAAAATAAAGGTCAAGAATAGGCAATTTATAATGAAAGAAATACAAATGGTCATTAAAATTGAGATAGAAAAAGATTTTCCTTCATTTAGCATTTAACCATGCAAAACAAAACGATGACATGTTGGTTTTATCCACTATTTCAGATAGCTGTAGGGAGACAGTGGTGAAAGCACAGATTATCGTAGCCCTCCCAAAGCACACATCCCAACCATCTAATTTCTAAGGATTCATCCCAAATGAATGATAAGTGGGAAATGATTTTTTTTTTAATTTTTAGATGGAACCAATACCTTTATTATTTATTTATGTGATGCTGAGAATCGAACCCAGTGCCCCAAGCATGAAAGGCAAGTGTTTTACCACTGAGCCACAACTCCAGCCCCTGGGAAATGATTTTTGTACATTTCTAAGAATTGTTAATAATCCTGAAAAAAAAAATGAAAGCAACTATTATCACTAAGTGACTAAATAGATCCAGTGGACCAATACAATTTAGTATTGTATGACTTTTCAAAAAATATTATATTTATAATGGTTGACAGTAAATGCTCTTCATGTTTTATTAAGCAAACAGAGCATTAGCATTTTGAGTGGAATCTCATCTTTGCAAAACCATTTGCATGTATGTGTATGTTTGTGTGTACAAGCCGGTCTCCTGTAGGAAGAAGCCTGAAAGAATACACACATCAAAATATTGTCAGTGGATGTCTCAGGGTAGTAGAATTGCTGGATTTTAAATTTTTGTTCTCTTCATTTAACTTTTCTAAATTTTTCAGTAATTTGTTTTATGATTTTAAAAAATTAAGACATTGTCTAACACAAGGTGCATAATAAATACAAAATATAAAAATAAATGAGCAAAACAAAAAAGAATAATGAGTGGGGCTGGTGACACGTGACTATAATCGTGGCTGCTTGGGAGGCTGAGGCTAGAGGGTGGCAAGCTTGAGGCCAGCCACGGCATTTTAGTGAGACTCTGTCTCAAAATAAAATAAAAAGTACTGGGGATGGGCTAGGGTTGTGGCTCCACGGTAGAGCGCTTGCCTAGCACATGTGAGGCCCTGGGTTCGATTCTCAGCACCACATAAAAATAAATAAGTAAAATAAAGGTATTGTGTTCAACTACAACTTAAAAAAAAAAAAAAAGGACCAAGATGTAGCTCAGTGCTTGCCTGGCATGTGCAAGGCTGTGGGCTCAATCCCCAATATCACAAAAAAAAGAGAGAGGAAGGTGGGGCTCTTGTAAACCAACACACTGCGTATCTAACAGGGCTAGGTAACAAATACCTACTGAAGAATTGTTGACTCACTGCAGTTTGGAGAGACTGTTGCCCCATCTAGGAGATTTGGATTCCTTATTTCTAACCAAATTAGTCTGACCATATTTCGGGTTATCTTACTCTAAATAGATGCAACGGGGCTGAGCTGGGCAAAGTAACTTGCTACCTCTAAGTCACAAGCTCCATAAAGTACAGATGAATTTGAGACACTTGTAGATGAGACACAGGGCTGCCTGCAATGCATGGTTAACAACCACAACCTCTAATTTTGGTTACATGCTTTTAAAGAGACCAGAACCCAGAAATAGTTTCATGGGTCCCTGCATACTTTTTTAAGCAATGTAGCCCTAAGTTTAAGAAGCAGCCTAAAACAGAAATGTGGCTTAGAGAGGAATGGGGTGAGCTTGGGTGTGCCTACCCAGCTCCTGGGAAGCCTGTCTCTGGCCCTGGGCCCCGTGGGCTGCAGCAAGAAACTGAACTTTATTTTTAAAATTCCGTAAATGTTCTCCCAGGCCTCCCTTCTCTGGGTTTCATGACCACCCTCTGTGGAAATGAGAGCCTGTGTAATCGCAAAGCACAAATGATCAGAGCAGGGAGTAGCGAGAAGACATTAGGATGTGCCCACAGGACGCAGCTTAGAGTCACAGAGTGGGCCTGCTCCTGGGGCCTGCGCCCTGGTTCTCCAGGCCTCCCGTTCTCTGGCACTGCAGGGTGCGTGCTCCCCACCCTGGAGATGCTCCAGAGGCTCTTGTGGATCCTCTGTGTAAATGTTCGTCTTTTCTTATAGTAGATGGACACAATACCTTTATTTTATTTACTTATTTTTACATGGTGCTGAGGATTGAACCTAGTGCCTCACACGTGCTAGGCAAGCAATCTAACAACGGAGACACAGCCCCAGCCCATTGCTTTTTTTTTTTTAACTTTATTTTATTTATTTTAAGTTTTTTTTTTTTTTTAAGTTGGACACAATACCTTTATTTTATTTATTTTTATGTGGTGCTGAGGATCGAACCCAGCGCCTCGCACATGCTAGGCGAGCGCTCTACCCCTGAGCCACAACCCCAGTCCCCCCCATTGCTCTTCTTAACAGCCCCCCCACACCACTCTGTCCTGACCTGGCTGCCTAGAAATGTCTCCACTGGATCTTTCTGTGTGACGATTGAAAGGGAAATTTTTGTTTTAAATAATTTTTAGTTGTAGATGGACACAATACCTTTATTTATTTATTTATTTATATGTGGTGCTGAGGATCGAACCCAGGGCCTCATGCATGCTAGGCAAGCGCTCCACCACTGAGACACAGCCCCAGCCCTGAAAGGGATATTTTTTTAAATTTAAGCAATCTCATTTCATCTGCCTACGTATTCTTAACCTGTTTTGTGAACTAAGCCTGTGACCTTTGTACACCAGCTTGTCTTCCCCCACAAAAGGGTTTTGAGAGCACTTGATGAGATGAGATAAGCGGGCCTAAGTGCCTGTGTAGTGGGTACTCTAGATGTATCAAAGTAGGGAGCTTCCCCAGGGCCTGCCCCTCACCAAGCACTTTGCATAAATTATCTTATTAATTCTCAGAGCAAAGAAGCAAAGTGGTGTTTTCTCAGCTGCCTTTTGTGGTTGGGAAGTTGAGAATAGAGAGGAGTAGCTTGTCCACATTGACACAGCTAGTTGGGCTAGCTTCTTGAGATGCACACCAAAGCCCATGTGACACCAAAGCCCGTGCCTAACCACCAGGCTGCCCCAGCCTTCTGTCTTCCTCAGGGGAAAACAGGTAGCCAGTGAGAGCCTCTGAAAATAGGCCTCTGTGTTGATTTCCCAGAAAGCCAGGATTTTAGGGCATTCTGGAAGGCTCAACAAACAGGTTTCTCTTGATCATTTTCTTAAAGCTTTTTATAATCTTTTGTTGTACTTGTGTGAGCACTAGTTTGTGTTTTGTTTAGATTTTGTGCTGAATTTGAGAACATTTCTTAGTTGAATTGTGTACAAGAAAATTGGACTTGGTTGGTATGAGTTGCAGTATCTGTGGCAATCTGCCCACTTCTTCCCACACATAACAGGTTGAGGACAGAGCAGAGTATCTAGGTATTGGTAAGTAGTACCACTGTAAGGATTTAGTCTGCTGAAATGCTGTTTTACCTAGCAGGTTAAACTGACTGAATGCTTATGGTGCTGAACTTGAAATGCTAAGCTCGAGTTACCCGTATGGAGACCACTCTAGAAACCCACCCTCTCACGCCCATTCCCCCCCCCACCCCCCCGCAGTGTTCTGCTTGCTCTTCTCATAATTCTTCATACTCCAGACACCCGTTCCACACATAGTATCAAAGACTTGGGAGGGACTTGCTGGTGGAGACTTGGGGGAATGAATGGAAATGGTGCTTTTTTTTGTTATTGTGGTGATGGTGGTTGGTTTGGTGTCCAAATCAGAGCATCCTGTGGCCTTGAGAATTTGGAGAGAAGGGACCACCCACTGTTCAAGAACAAGCAGTAGCTTCTTGGGGGGGGATGTATTAGCATGAGGAAAAGAAAAGGAATTTGTATAGTGTAGAGAATTACAGCTGAAAATAAGTGAAAAAAAACTCAGGCCCCCAGACTCCTAGTAAGTAGGGAGCGGTTTTAGGGAAGAAGTTGTGAAAGATAAATTATTAGTCGTGGAACAAGTTGGATTTGGGTAAGCCTTTGGAAGGACTAGGGAAGAAGCCCTGGAAGAAGGCTTGAATCCTTTTGGACTGGGAATTCAGGAGTTGCAGGTACTTAGAACATGATCTAGAAGGGGGAACACGATCTCCAGGTGAACACATCCTTCTGGTCCCACAGACTCCTTGCCCACAGGGAAAGGGTATAGCCAGAGGAAGGCTAGAGCGGGCCTGTAGAGCATGGAGTCCAGGGCAAGGGCAGGTTGCTTTTGCCTGGGCTTTCTGGCAGTGCTCTGTGGTGCAATAGGAGAACAAAGTAGAGTCAGAGAACTGGTTCTACTCCTAGCTGTGCTCCAACAAGTTGTGTTGTCAAGTTATTTCCCTGCTCTGGACTTCGCATTATGATCTTTCCATTCTTTCTGCCCCTAAAGATCCCTGACTTTGGCGTCTTCGGCTTCACTGTCCCTGAGCATTTCCAAGGGCACCAATGGAGAGGAGGCCCCAGAGCTTGCCTGCTGAGGAGTAAAGGGTTAGGGAGAGGTGGGGTCTGGCACACTGCAGCAGGGGTGCAGTGGCGCACGCCTGTAATCCCAGCAGCTCAGAGGCCGAGGCAGGAGGATTGCAAGTTCAAAGCCAACCTTAGCAACTTAGTAAGACCCTATCTCTAAATAAAAAAAATATAAAACGGGCTGGGGATGTGGCTTAGGGGTTAAGCGCCCCCGGATTCAATCCTCAGTACCCAAAAAAAACCACTACTGAGATAGGAAGTAGCCTCATAGACCAAAACGGCTGCGCTTCAAAGCCTTAGGACAGTAACTACCCACCCTCTGCCTCATTGTCTCCTGACCCATTTCTGCTTTTTAGAAAAGGCATTGGATTTTCATGCCTCAGTTTCTTTTCTTTCTTTCCTTTTCTTTCCTGCCCTCCCTTCTTTTCTTTCGTGCTGGGGATGTAACCTGGGGCCTGAAGCTTGCTAAGCAAGCACTCCACCACTGAGCTATACCCCAGCCCCCTATGCTTCAGTTTCTGAGAAGTCTGAAAGTTAGTATTTGGGGTAGCAATAACATTACTCCTTTTCTTTTTGTTCACAGAGATGCTGCAGTTCGTCAGCAATCAAGTGGGAGAGTTCCCTGACTTGTTTTCAGAACAGCTGTGTGGCTCCTTCCCTGGCAGTGGTGGTAGTAGCAGCAGCAGTAGTGGCGGCAGCAGCGGCAATGGCAGGGGCAGCAGTGGCGGAGCCGTGGACCCCTCTATACAGCGGTCATTCAGCCAGGTCCCGTTATCTTCCTTCTCTCCCTCAGCTGCCTCCCCCCAGGCTCCAGCCCTACAGGTCAAGGTCCCTTCTACTGCAGTTCCTACCCCACCAAGGGCAACCCCTATTCTCCAGCCCCGGCCCCAGCCCCAGGCTCAACCGGCAACTCAGCTGCAACAGCAGACAGTAATGATCACCCCAACATTCAGCACCGCTCCACAGACGAGGATCATCCAGCAGCCCCTGATCTACCAGAATGCAGCCACCAGCTTTCAAGGTGATTCAGATGTTGGATGTGGGGCTGCTGGGTAGCTCCAGAGTTCTTGTGTCAGTTTTCTGCCCATGCAGATAATTCTATCCTCTTTGAGTATGGCCCTGTCTGGATGAGCGTCAGGTCACTGGCCCCATGAACTGGTGCAGGAATGTTTTACATTCTGCTTCCTCAAAGACCTTAATATCTGTTAGGCCTAGTTCAAGGGTACTTGGTCAAAGAGTCCAACAGGCATGGTAGACACAAGGCCATCATAGTAACTAGAGACACACAGTCGTGAATAAAGTTAGGTCTCAATCTTGGCTAGGCAGCAGCCAGGCCTTCGCACCCACAGGTGGGAATGATCAATTCAGCAAACAACTCCTGAACATCCACTGCAGAGATGAGTATGACTTTTAAAATAGGTGCTGTTTCTGAGTTGCATGTCCTCTGTATGTGATGAGTGAATGAGTGACTGAAGTGCTTGTTCTTTCTGTGTGGTGCACTGCATCCCAGTGACCGTGGGGAGCTCTGGGTGTGATGAGTACTGCTCTGAATTTGAAAGACCCTGATAGTTGTTTAATGGGTTTGGAGAATTGGGGAGGGGGTGGAATAAAGGCAAAAAGCTGAGATCATCGTCCCAGAGCACATTTTCCATCCAGAAGGGATGAGAGGAAATGAAGCCCCTGGGAGTTGTTGATTCTCAACATCTATTAACTCTCTTGCTGGGTGCAGTCATTTGCCAGTTAGCTTCCTTTACCTCCACCCCAGCACCCAGAGTAATAAAACAATTTGTACTCGTTCTCTCAGAAATTGATGCAACCCTTATGGGATGTTCTTATGCTCTAAACCAGCTTGTAAATGGCTGTGCACATCTTTTTCAGCAGCAGGTGGGAAGTTGGAGTCATTATGAGATACTCCATCCTTGGGTTAGTGCTGCAGCTACAGTGACAGCTTGCATTTCTCATCCATGTGACTTTTTCCTCCTTTTCCTCCAAGTCCTTCAGCCTCAAGTCCAAAGCCTGGTGACATCCTCTCAGGTACAGCCAGTCACTATCCAGCAGCAGGTGCAGACGGTACAGGCGCAGCGGGTGCTGACACAAACAGCCAATGGCACACTGCAGACCCTTGCTCCAGCCACAGTGCAGACAGTTGCTGCACCCCAGGTGCAGCAGGTCCCGGTAGGTGGTTGAAAAGGGCTCAAGGAGGTTGGGACTGTTGCCTGGTCTTTGGTTGAAGATGTAGTCTGTATATTAGGAAGGACCAGTCAGATATACAAGGAACAGCTGGCACAGTTGGTAGGGGCACTTGGGCCCCAGGATGTATCTGTGAGAAGTGTACAGAGTCCTAGCTAAGACTGCATCTGTAGAGCTACAGTGGCTCACCCTACCCTTCAGAAAGGCTGGTATAGTGATTATTGACACATATAATAGGTATAAACCTGGAAAGAAATATACCAGATTGGTATCTCTCAGATTATTTTCTTTTTTTTTTTTTTAAGAGAGAGAGAATTTTAATATTTATTTTTTAGTTTTCGGCGGACATAACATCTTTGTTTGTATGTGGTGCTGAGGATCGAACCCGGGCTGCACGCATGTCAGGCGAGCGTGCTACCACTTGAGCCACATCCCCAGCCCAGATGATTTTCTTGAAAAATTTTTCTTCCCTACCTTCTTCTTTTTCTTCTTCTTCTTCTTCTTTTTTTTTTTTCTAGTACTAGGTATTAAACCCAGAACCTCACACATGCTAGGCAAAGCACTGTACCACTGAGCTATACCCCTAGTCCCTTTTTATTTATCTAATATTATTATTATTATTATTTTGAGACAGAGTCTCCTTAAGTTGCCCAGGCTGACCAAGAACTTGCAATCCTCTTGTCTCAGACTCTCAAGTAGCTGGGAAATCTCCCCTATTTTCTGCAATGAATACTGAACATGTTTTTCTTTCTAGGGGAGGAATGTGTATTATCTTTATAGAAAAGCATGTTGTTTTTATGTCATGTGCTATAGTAAACCCTATTTTTTTTACTAACAAACTAATTTATCTTTTAAAAAAAAAAAATCAGGTTTATCATTTTTGCATCTCAGCCATCCTGGCTTTCCTGTCTTTACAAAGTCAGAACTGTCTCCCTCTACTGTCCACCTTGACTGGACCCTGTTCTGCTCCTACCAGGCTGCTAACACTGCCTTCCTCAAAGCTTAAGGAAGCCTTAAGACACAGGGTCCTCTTTAACTGTCCCCTCTCTCCCTGTCAGCCAGTGTTCAGGCTATACAAAATAGCCAGCTTTTGAATGATTTCTATGAGATTTCCTGTAATTTTTTGATTCTCAGTTTCATGAAAAGCATATTTTCTTTTTCTTTCTTGGAGTATCTATGCAGTTAGAAATAAATGTGAAATAAGAAAAGTAATATCACCTTCCTTTTCCTTATCTTCCTTCCCCATCTAGGTCCTGGTCCAGCCTCAGATCATCAAGACAGATTCCCTTGTTTTAACCACACTGAAGACAGATGGCAGCCCTGTCATGGCTGCAGTCCAGAACCCAGCCCTCACAGCCCTCACCACCCCTATCCAGACGGCTGCCCTTCAAGTACCAGTAAGAGATTCCTCCTTCCCTGCCCTCCTCCCTCCTTCTCCTTTCTTGGAAGTGTTAGGCTTCAGAGATGTGAAACCACATGCTGAGTAGATGTTAGAAGCTCTATAGAATATTTTGGTCAAATTGTAAATATCACCTTGTTTCTTTTTTTAGAGAGAAATTTTTTTTTTTGGAGAGAGAGAGAGAATATTTTAATATTTATTTTTCAGTTTTCGGTGGACACATCTTTATTTTATTTTTATGTGGTGTTGAGGATCGAACCAGCACCCTGCGCATGCCAGGCGAGCGTGTTACCGCTTGACCCACATCCCCAGCCCTCACCTTGTTTTAATTTTGTTTTCCCTTGAAAAAGTTCCACCAGTGTTAAATAAGAATCCTGGCATCTTCAAGGGGTGGCAAAGAGCACTAGAGCAGCACCTGTTCCTGGGCAGCTACTCTACACAGGACCATTACCTCTTAGGTCCTGCTGCTTGTGGAGGTTGGCTTCTGAAGCTCCCTAGGGGCGCCAGGCAGGAAGGGGCACAAAGGTGGGGAGCATGAAAAGCATTCATCCTTCAGCTGAGGGGTCTCAGCCACTTTCAGCATCCTGTGACAGAAAAGTCGGATTGAGTAAATGGTGAATTAAAATGTGGACGCATTAGCTTTATTCATAAAAGCCAAGAACTAGAAACAACCCAAATGTCCACAGGAGAACAAATAAACAACTTATATTCATACAATGAAAGTGAGTGTGCCAATCAATGAGAAAAGTAACTATTAATGCATAGAACCACATGACTAAACCTCAAAAATAGTATGGAGCCAAAGAAGCCTATCACAAATAATTCCACTAACATGAAGTTCAAGAAGAGACAAAGGACAGCTATGGTGATAAAGTCAGAACAGTGATTATAAGGGGGGGCAGGAGGGAACTTGCCCAGAGGAGAGGTCTACATCTTGGCCTGGGTTGTTATATATATTGTATTTATGTAAAACCTTATTGAGGTCTAAACTTAAAATTTCTGACTTTTATTATGTGTAAATTATTTGTTAATGACTAAAGAAGCTTTTTATTTGTTTATTGGCCACTTGATTGGAGCCATTTATTGTAGAAAATAAAACATTTGTAAACATCACCAAAATAAGAGGGGAAAGCAGAGATGAAGAATAGAAGAGAGAAGCCCTTTTGGTCAGCCTATTTTTTTAATAAAATGACTCAGATTGAGAATGCCTGTTCTGCCCTTGAGCTCTTTGAGGGCCAAATTGTAGAAAGAAATGCAGTAATTTATTAAATTGTCATATGGGAGAGAAAAAAATGTGTCATATAACCAGAGAAAGTTTTCTCTGTTACCAACTAATGTGGTTCACTGAGAGGTGGTTAATAGTTGGAGGATTCAGAGGAGGTTAACAGTTTGAAAGCAAAGCAAAATTATATAACTTGTTTCTGGAACCCCTAGATCAAAAGTCAAGATATGTTTAGCCATCTTAATCCTCTGGTGGTATAATTTATCATGAAAGAGAGATAGTAACTGAGGTGCCATGGCTTTAAGGCCTTTGGGGACCTACCTTAATTAACCCAAGAAGGGTCTCCGATCACATGACACGTTGCCAGATGATGTGACTTGGCCAGCAAGCAGCTCTGTGTTGTAAGGTTGCTTTACATAAGACTAATGAAGAGATAATTCTACCCCTACTCTAGACCCTGGTGGGCAGCAATGGGACCATTCTCACCACAATGCCCGTGATGATGGGGCAGGAGAAAGTGCCCATTAAGCAGGTACCCGGGGGAGTCAAGCAGCTTGAGCCTCCCAAAGAAGGAGAAAGGAGGACAACACACAATATCATCGAGAAGCGATATCGCTCCTCCATCAACGACAAAATCATCGAGTTGAAGGACCTGGTTATGGGGACAGATGCCAAGGTAGGTGCCAAACAAAATGGCATTTCATGCCCATCACCTCCCCTGCACTTTTCTTTGCTATGGGAGTTAGGGAAGTCCCAGGCTTGGTTGAGTGTCTGCAAAGAATGAGTTAGAGATGTGTTCTTAATGCATCTTGGTGTTTGTCAGCATATAAAATATTAACTAACATAAGGGGATTAATGAGGGTTGATAAGGCAGTGATTTGCGGGCACTTTTTACTCCTTCACCTGTGCTCTTCTGGGACCATGGACCCCAGCAGCGGAAGCAGAGATACCTGCCATTCACCAGTGGCCAGATACAGGCTGTGTGCAGGTTGGAGGCAGCGGAGGGCATTGCTGGCATATCCTTAGCTGTGTTCAGGGTAGCTATAATATTTTTACCTTTTAGGGAAGAGAGAGGAGAGATTGGGTTTATGACCAATAGCAAATAGAAGAAATTCATTTTTCATATAATCTATTGTGATGAATGTATCTCCCAACAATAGGAGATTTTTAAAAAACCTATTATCTGTTTACTTTCACTGGTATTTTGAAAGAAAATTTCATTATTTTTCCTTGTGTACCTTTACTTAAGATAACTGTCCCAATGCTCTGGGTTTTTTGTTTGTTTTGTTTTTGGTAGTTGTGTATGGACAGCATGCGTTTATTTTATTTATTTTTATGCAATGCTGAGGATCGAACCCAGTGCCTCACACATGCTAGGCAGGTGCTCTGCCACTGAGCTACAGCCCTAGCCCCAGTACTCTGGTTTTTGTTAGTCTGTTTGCTTGCAGTGTTGGAGATCTAACCCAGGGCTTTATGATACTATGCAAGTGTTCTACCACTGAGCTACATTCCCAGCCCAGTTCTCTGGTCTTTTGTTGGACATTTGTTTTCCTTAAAGTTTGTTTTTGTGCTAGGGATAGTATAAGGAGTAGGAATAATTGCTAGTATATATTATGTGTTGATGACATGCTAGGCTCAAGGCTAAGCTCTACATATACTGTCTCACTTAGCCCTCACTGCCAACCTATGACTCACATGCTATTATTACCCCCATGTTAAGGAAAAGGAAAGTGAGGTTCAGAGATGCGGAGAATCTTGTTCCAGGTAACCAGCAGCTGAACCAGCATCTTGCATGCCCACCTACAAGCTCTAAAGCTCTGCTTTCTCCACTCTGGTCTGCCCTGGCTTCATTGTGTTTTACTGGTTCTCTTTCCCAGATGCACAAGTCCGGTGTTCTGAGAAAGGCTATTGATTACATCAAATACTTACAGCAGGTCAATCATAAATTGCGCCAAGAGAACATGGTGCTAAAGCTGGCAAATCAGAAAAACAGTAAGTGTGCCCATTGAGAAAGGGGAATCAGGCTTCCTTTATTCAAGAAGCCCCACCCAGCCCAGTTCTAACCTAGGTGGAGCTCTATAAAAACAGATAATTTTCCCTATGGGGTTTTCTTTGCAGAGCTTCTGAAGGGCATTGACCTGGGCAGTCTGGTAGACAATGATGTGGACCTGAAGATTGATGACTTTAATCAGAATGTCCTTCTGATGTCTCCCCCGGCCTCCGACTCAGGGTCCCAGGCTGGCTTCTCCCCCTATTCCATTGACTCTGAGCCAGGAAGTCCTCTGTTGGATGATGCAAAGGTACACATTTTTGAAATCCCCAGACCCTTGGAATTTCTTCCATATCCCCACTAAGAAAATTGTGAGAAGGCCTCAGAGAGTGAGTCCAACTGTTAAGAGCGCACAAGCCATAGAGAAACAGGAATTCTGTGAAATTAGCTTAAGTCGTGAAGAATAAAGAAGAGAAAACTGACACAGGTGGCAGGGGACAGTCCCCTCGGGTTTAACTGATCTTCTGAAAAGCCCCGGGAAAGGAATGAGTGAATGCCAGATCTAGAACCAGGACACAGAGCAGCTATTGGTGGGGTGGGCTCTGGGAGTTGCTAGAGGCGCCTCATTACTTCTCTTTACCTTAATGGTCCTGGCAAGACCACTTTGTGAGGCTGATCAGTCGGTTTAGGATGAGGCTACCTCTGGGTCCTCTTTCCGGAAATGACTACAGTTTGCAATCTAACAGATAACTTTCCAACCAAGGCTTTTAATTCTCAATAAAAGCCCCTGGCAATTGAAGTTTAATGGAATTAGTTAAAAGAGACTCTGAGCCTAATGATCTTCTTGGGAAACTATAGAGGGAGACCACTGGGTCCTGTACTATATTTTGACTTTAGCAGTTTCTGACTCCAAAAGCACAAAGTTTCATTCTAGTGTACATTTTTGACTAATCTATTTTTTTATATATCTTACTTTTATTAAGGAAGTTTTATTTTTGAAATATTTTGTAAATGTAATTCTGTTTGATAACAACAAACCTTATGACATATAAATTGAATTAAATAGGCTTCTGACTCATCAAAATTTTTCAAATGGTTTTTAAAATATTAAAAGGGAGTGACATGATATGTACACTTCAGGACTCAGGGGAGGACTTGGGAAATCTGACTCCGGCCTTCTTCCCTCCGTCACTATGGACCTCATTGGCTACCAGATCCTCTGTCTCCAGTCCTTCTATAAAATGGGGAAGTGAGGGGAAGTAATGGTCTGGTTTTAAAACAGGCTCAGTCCTTTAGGTAGAATCATGCTGAAGCATGGTCTTTTATCATCTTTACTGAGATAAAATTTAAATGCTATAAAATGTACTTTTTTTTTTTTTTTTCTTTTAATGTACTGGGGATTGAACCCAGGGTTGCTTTACCACAGAGCTACATTCCCAGTTCTTGTTTTGTTTTTGTTTTTTATATGCCTTGATTTTATTTGTTTATTTTTAGGTAGCATTGAGGATCGAACTCAGTGCCTCACACATGCTAGGCAAGTGCTCTACCACTGAGCCATAACCTCAGACCCCCAGTGCTTTTTATCTTTTACTTTAAGACAGGGTCTTGCTAAGGTAGGTTGGCCTCATACTTGTGATGCTCCTGCCTTGGCTTCCAAGTTGCTAGGATTCAAGCATCTGCCACTGCACCCAGCAACATATTACCTATTTTAAATGTACAGGGCCAGGAGTTTTAACACATGCGCACATTGTAATCAAAATGTAAAGCGTCCTTCCATCAGCCCTCAAGCTCTCTTTTCGCACGTGTGCAGACAGTTCATACTCTTCAGCCTCAGGCAGCTACTACTGATCCACCAGCTTCCTGTCATTTAGATTTGTTTTGATTCCTCTGAAATTATACAGAAATGGAATCATGCAGTGTGTTCTCTTTTGTGGAAATAACTATTTTAAAAGAAAATCTCTCTGCCTTTGTTCTTTGAAACATTCTTTTCTTGGTGGGTGAGAGGAAGAGTGCTCCAATATTTGAGAAATCATTTGTGAATTGTGGACTTCTTAACTCCCTCCTATTTTTATTCCTGTCTGACTTAATGGTCTTGAATTTAAACCTCACAGTATGATCCCTCTTGTATGATATATAAAAGTAAAGTGCTATAAAAGCCCATGCAGTATTCTAACCCTGAAGCCCTGTTTTAAAGGTCAAAGATGAACCGGACTCTCCTCCTGTAGCGATTGGCATGGTGGACCGCTCTCGAATTCTGCTGTGTGTCCTCACTTTCCTGGGCCTCTCCTTTAACCCGCTGACTTCCCTCCTACAATGGGGAGGGGCCCATGATTCCGATCAGCACCCGTACACAGGCTCTGGCCGTAGTGTACTGTCATTTGAATCAGGTAGGTAGGGGGCCCCTCATGCCACCTGGGTGTAGTGTACTGCTATGGCAAGAGAAGGGTCCTGTGTATAAACCACATAACATATCTACCAGACTGTGAAGGAGTGGGGGGCTCCTTGCTTCTGACAGGGACTGGCATAAACTATACTGTGGAGATAACAAGGCACACCCAAGTTCAGTCAGAAAGAGCAAAACAAACCAGAAACTTGTACTGCACTAATTACCCTGGGGTTGGGCAGGTGGGAGGGCAGGGATAGTGCCTATTTGGGGGAGTTGGTGGTGTTTTTTTGTTTTTAGAGAGAGAATTTTTTTTAATATTTATTTTTCAGTTTTCGGGGGACACAACATCTTTATTTTATTTTTATGTGGTGCTGAGGATCGAACCCAGTGCCCTACGCATGCCAGACGAGCACGCTACCGCTTGAGCCACATCCCCAGCCCTGTTTTTTTTTTTAATCTGGGTTTTGAAACCAATGTCCTAACCCCTTGGGCTAAGATTTTTGTGGCTCCATGGTGACAAGGGCTACAGGATTTCTATTTAGACTATAAAATTGTCTGCCCTTTCTTCTGAAAATGAGGTAGAAGGCTCTTTCTTGGATGTCATACTGCTGGGGTCTGTTAGTTGCCTGGCTGTTCCATGAGGAGCCCGCTGAGATACCCCTCTTTAGGTTCTGGAGGCTGGTTTGACTGGATGATGCCAACGCTCCTCCTGTGGCTAGTGAATGGTGTCATTGTCCTGAGTGTCTTTGTGAAACTGCTGGTCCATGGGGAGCCGGTGATCCGGCCACATTCCCGTTCCTCAATCACCTTCTGGAGGCATCGGAAGCAGGCGGACCTGGACCTTGCCAGAGTGAGTTCTATTATCCACCTTTTCTCTTCATCCCCACGGCTGGGCAAAGAATTCAGGGATTGATATTGAGTCCCCAGCATAGATGAAGACCTGTGGCAGCTGCTGTGGTAACTCAGAGGAAAGGGTACCTATGTGTAGATCATGCTGTGGACACAAGATGTCTGTGGTATGACAGGAAGAATAAAGTACATCTGGGGATGAAGAGATGAGTTCTGCCTGAGGGGACCTGAGGTGTGGGTGGGGCTGACCAGGGCTAGAAGGATAGGCGGGCATGGCAGAAGGACCTTCTCAGCTGATAGCAGCATGAA
Organism: Marmota flaviventris; assembly: GCF_047511675.1. Lineage (NCBI taxonomy): Eukaryota > Metazoa > Chordata > Mammalia > Rodentia > Sciuridae > Marmota > Marmota flaviventris. The sequence continues at coordinate 7,206,295 of NC_092500.1, read as the reverse complement.
TACACAGGCTACTTGGAAATTGGCAAGTTCTATGGGTGTGTCTGGAGTACAGAGTATCAGAGAATGAGGACAAAAACCAGTACTGTGGTTAATTTTAAGCCCAAATTAGAACTTTGACCAGTAACTGATTTAGGGCTTTATATCCAATTCTCTGGAAAACCAGGGAAGGTTTTTGAGCAGGAAAATTAGCTGAAAGTTTTCATTTGAAATAAATAAAGGGTGTTTAGGGGAAGGATTCAGTGGCAACTCAAAGCATTGAAGGGAGAGTTAAACTTCTCAGGAGGTATGTGAACCAAAACATTCCTCAGCAGGTAGTAAACCCTGACTGAGCCTGTAAACTTCTGCAAGCTGCAGTGCCTTCAATTGAGAATCTGATTGGCCAGCCTGGATCTGTCAATCACGGCATGGCTGTGGGTCCTAAAATATAGATGTGATTTGAGGAGCCATTTCCCAAGATGGATATCCTAGAGGCAGATTCAGGTTTGTGTTTGACAGATGTCGTTCTGGCAGCTATATGAAGGGTAAGTTGGAGGAGGGAAAAATGAAATGTACAGAAACAAATTAGGGGACTCTTGAAAAATAGGCCAGGCAAGAAATGAAGACAAGAGCCTAGAGTTTAAAGGAAAAGCAGAACTGAAGAAACAAATTAGGGGACTCTTGAAAAATAGGCAAGACGTAAAATGGAAAGGAAGTGGTAGTGGGGTTAACTCAAAAGATGGGAGAGGCTAGAAGATGTGTGTTTTTTTTCTAGGCCTTGTTGCTTGGAAATATGAGAAAGTTCTTTGTAGAGTGAGTAGTGACCAGGAGGCAGGCTGTGGGGGTTGAGAAGGGTCAGGATCCAAGTATTTGGGAAGTTGCACATCTGCTGCGAGAGGGTGCTTGGGGAGAACTGGATTAGTGAGACAGAAAGGGCAAGAACCAAAAACTGAGTCTGAGGAACAATCAACTTTCTAGGTAAAGAGAGCAGAAGAAGTGGGGGATCCTGCTTCCTATAAAAACCTTCTGCGCTAATGCTTCTCGTGGCCGAGAGAGGGTAGAGAGAGGTCGTCAATGTTAATATAGCACCATGAACTCTCCATTAGACCCTCTCAGGTTGTCAAAGAGATCCCAGGTTAGGGTAGTTCAGCTGTGAGTTTGCCTAAAACCATGGGTCTCAAACTTCAACCAGTGTAAGAATCTCTTGGACATCTCAACACCAGAGGTTGTGATTTAGTAGGTCTGGGGCAGGGTCCCAGTGTCTGCATTTCTCACGGACTCCCTGGGCCTGCTGCTATTGGCCTCCGAGGACCAGTAGCTTTTGAGATCCCAAAAGCCTAAAGGAGCAATGCCGTTCATCTAAATTTGAGTTACCATCTTGTATGTAAAAGCTAGTGTGGGGAACTCTGACCAGCATTTACTCAAAAGATGAACACACTGCAGTCCAGTTTAGTAAAAAGGCTAGGAAGTATCTCAGAAGTTAGCAGCGATTTTTTTCCCCATATGGAATGAGATTACAGGTAGTTTCTTTTTACTTATACGTATATATGTGTGCATATATTTATTTATTTAGCCACGTGTGTGTGCCTTTGTATGTGTGTGTGTATACACATATAAATTTTTTTGTAGCTTTCCGAAGTTTCCCAGATTTTCCTTAATGAGGACAGATTCTAATAATGGAGTTGGGAGAATAGGAGTCTATTAAAACAAAAAATCCACAGCAAAGCCAGTCACCATACACCCTCTTGCTGCTTTGTAGGGAGATTTTGCAGCTGCTGCCGCCAACTTACAAACCTGCCTTTCGGTTTTGGGCCGGGCATTACCCACCTCCCGCCTGGACCTGGCCTGTAGCCTCTCCTGGAACGTGATCCGCTATAGCCTGCAGAAGCTGCGCCTGGTACGTTGGCTGCTCAAGAAAGTTTTCCAGCGCTGGCGGGCCACCCCTGCCACTGCAGCTGGCTTTGAGGATGAAGCTAAGAGCAGCGCGCGTGATGCAGCCTTGGCCTATCATAGGCTGCACCAGCTGCACATCACAGGTGAGTGACCAGCTACTACTGCATGGCTTGCTGCAAGGTGCCCCGTGCCATCTCCTCCACTTTGCCAGGTCTCCACCCTGAGTGAAGCCCCCTTTACATTGCTTTTTTAGACTCACTTTCCACCTCATTCATAGCTATAGTTTATCATCTCTAAGCTGCACATTTTGTTCCTAGTAACTTCTCTATACTTCCTCCCCCCCTTTTTTAAACATCTTTATACTTTTGATGTATCCTATAAATAATGACACATTGTGGATTAGCTGGTAGTGATACTTAAATTAATATGTGACTTAAAATTAATGGTATCTTAGAATCAATGAAATATGATCATTTATTTTATTCATTAAGCTCCTGCTCTAATAGAGACACAGTCAGCCCTGCAGATGGATGATAATTCAGTGTAGACTTAGCACAAGGAGGGGATTAAGAAAGACTTAGTGGGGTGGGGGATGGCTATAAAGCCTTGGCTTCTACAGGAAGAATGCCTAGGTCAGCAGCTCTGCAGGAGGTGTGCCTTTCAGGCAGAGGGAAGTCACCAAGCCCCACACTAGGTCAGCTCTTAAGGACAATATTCCAGTAGTCCTAAAGCCAGGACATGAGGGCAGGGCACTGCCCGCATGGGAAGAATCTGAATTCCAGCAGGTGGGGGAATCTTGTAGTGTATCCGTAGGATCCATTGAAGGGCATTTGGAAAATAACGACCCAGTCCGATCGGTGCTTCTTGTGTAGAAGTAGTTCTCCCTGGTGACAGAGAGAGGTTGGGTCTGAGAGGATTAAGGCTGGAGACAGAGGCCAAATAGGAACTGAGGCAGCTTGAAGATGAGAAATGCTGAAAGCACAGATGGAGAAAAAATTAGCAGGTAGAATTCACTGGGCTTGGGGATTCAGTGGATGTGACAGATACAGAAAGGAGCCAGCCAGGATGTTTCCTTGGCTTGTTGCTCTGGAGTTTGGGTGAATGGTGATGCCACTGATGAAGGTGAAGGGAACCAGAGGAAGAGCAGTTTTCCCAGGAAGAGGCGATGCCGTTTGTTTTGAACACTTGCCTGTGAGACATGGGCAGGAATTATACTATAGGTAGCTGGACCTGCAGGACCTGCATCCTGGGACAGAAAGTGGACTCTGGGCCTGCAGGGGAGAGTGAAAACAAGGGAGCTGATGAGAAAAGACATGTGGAAGGAATCCTCAGTAAGACAGGCAGAGCATGGGAGTCCGAGTGGACACTGCCTGCGAAGGGCAGTCACAGGTCAGAGGAAGATTGAGAAGTGTGGCTTCGGGAGCGAAGACAGAGATGGTAGAGGAGGGTGAGTTATTGCTGGGACTTACACCAGTAGTAAGGTGAGGGCCAGAAAGTAATTGTAGATTTTGGAAGGTGCTGGAAATCACTGCTGACTTCAAGGAGCTTTAGCCAGAAGTGGAACAGACTTGGGCACTTAGGCTAGAGGGCTGGCCAGGAGTGGAGTCAGTTATACAGTTTTTAAGAAATCCCTATTTGCAAAGCTCCCCTGCTTCTTTTCTTTGCCTTTCAAGTGTCTTTGGAACAGACAAACCCCTCACCCAGGTTTCTGATCAGGAGACTGTGTTGTACTAGCTGTCAAATTCTAGAGAATTTCAGCTGGGGAACCTCACATCACTCATTCCCTCCACATTCACTGAGCATTCTCCAGACTAGGGCCTGTGGGAGGCACTGAGGGGACAGGTGACTACCGTATGGTTTCCAGAACGCTGCCACTGTACTCTACCCTTCTCCCCTTGAAGAGAAAGCTTAATGCCTATTGGGGGAGACAGACACCCCAGGTCAATACACATTTTTATGAATCACAGGGCTGAAGGTTTCCTGTGCTGATTTAAGTGGGAAGAACACAACTAAGTGAGGTCCAGAGGCCTGACTTTGCCTCTTCCCAGCCTTTGAAAACCAACTCAAGCAAAAATGAGCGAGCCTCAGGGCTGCCCCTAGGAGGGTTGTTGTGCAGCTTTCATAGGTGGACCTTTCCTGGCCTCCCACCTGCCAACCTCACACACGTCTGGCCATCATTGCTCAGTTTTGTTATTTCTTCAGTGGGATATGTGCTTATATATTATAATTCAAATCAACTTTGGGCTCTTGTTTGGTTTAAGTATTCATTACCTCCACTGAAATGTTAGGAGACTCAGTACTATATCAGCAGAATGTAGCCATGCCGTTGACATTGTTTTGGAAAATATTGCCTCTGAGTCCTATAAAATGACCAGCAATCATGACAACTCACATTTTACAGAGCCAGGTGCCCAGCCACCCTGTGAGGTAGACAGGAGCACACAGCTAGTAAGTCACAGAGCCTGGTGTCCCGTCCAGACCTGTTTGATCACAAAACTCAACTCCTTTCTCCTCGGGAACCACTGTTGCTCTGATTGTGCTACAGAACGTAGGGAAATGTTTGGTTTGGGAAATCTGTCAACATTAGTGTCTGTTTCTGCCTGCCCTAGGGAAGCTTCCTGCAGGATCTGCCTGTTCAGATGTACACATGGCTTTGTGTGCTGTGAACTTGGCTGAGTGTGCAGAGGAGAAAATCCCACCAAGCATGCTGGTTGAGATCCATCTGACAGCTGCCATGGGACTCAAGACGCGGTATGGAGGCAAGCTCGGCTTCCTGGCTGTGAGTACCCTTCATTTCCTTCTACAAAACTCTGCTGAGCACTTTCCCCAACCAGTAGCTAAAAAGCAGTATGGGCCAACACTCTGGTATCTACCATCTGAAGGAGAGGTATTCATTGACTCACGCATTCCACAAATACTTATAGCAGTAAATGAAACAGACCAAGATTCCTCCACTCCTGGCCCTTATAGGCATATGCCATATAAGCAGGACATTCTGGTGTCCTGAGGGAAGAAGACTGTTTCAGAGACCCTGTGTGGCCTGTACTCAGGGATTAACATTCAACTCCTCATACTTGAAATCTTCTGGTTATATTTTTTGGTATTTTCTGCACGCAAAAGGCATTTATTGATCACAGCACTATGAGTCCAGAAACGAAAAGCAGTGCTTGTCTGCAAAGAGCTCATGTCAGAACTAGGGTGGGAACTGAGGTTATCAAGTGTCTCCCAATATGCCTGGCAAGGTGCCAGCATGGGCATTCACAGCTGGCTAATTCCCGATCCTTGTTATCAGCTAGTTCACAGCATCTGCTGACCTCAGACTTTCTTTTAGCCTTATTTTACACAGTGCCCCACTTTGGGTAGACTGCTGAACACATTCAGTTATGTTCAAAACAGAATTATCACGTTTCCATATCTCAGTAATGGAGGCAATAAGCTAAGAATGAACAGGCATATGTCCTATGGTAACACTGTTTCCTGAAGTTCACACCTATAGTCTAGGTGACAAGGGCACAGAGAAACTTGGTCTTTTCCATGTTTTGGCCCTGTTTCTGTGACCATTGTTAAGACATCCTTCATTTAGCAATCTTTACTGGGCACTTGCTCTGGGTTGGGCACTTCCAGAGTAGACATATCACAGTGAGCAGAGCCTTTACCCTGTCCTTGGGGAGCATACAATCTGACAGGGGTCAGGCCTTCAGAACGGTGCAAGGATGAGTACTGCCCCCATTCAAGCTAACCACTATTGTGAATCCCACCACCATAGTTTATCTATTGTTTTTGTTTTTTGTGCTTTTTTTGGAGGGGGGTATTACTAACCTGCTGCCTAAAGAGCATGCTGGTCTCCTGACTGGATCTTAGGGGAGGTCAAAGTGAGCTTTCTGGGAAATATGAATCCAGGCTAAGAGTAGGAGGCATTGGCAAGGCCTCTCCCCTATGCAGTTTGTTTGTCTTTATGCTCTGGGCCGAATTACACATGTAATTTTTAGGCCCTCACCCCCCAAAATATTTTGAAGACATTTATTTTAGTGAAGTTCAACATACCTGGAGAAAAATGCACACAGTTGAACTTGAGGAATTTTCACAAAAGGAACTCACCTGTGTAAAACCACCCACCCAGATCATGAAAAAGAATGTTCCCAGCTTCCTCAGAAGCTTCCTTCAAAGCCCTCTCCTATTTCCCTGACCCCATTCAAGCTAACCACTATTGTAAATTCTACCACCATAGTTTAATCTATTGTTTTTGGGTTTTGTGCTTTTTTTTTTTTTTTTCGGCAGGGGGGGTATTACTTGGCATTGAATACATGGCCTTAAGCTTGCTAGGCAAGTGCTCTACCACTGAGCTTATCCCCAGGCCTTCTGTAAATTTTTTATTGAGGAATATATGAAAGTAGATAAGTACACAAATCATAAGTACACCATTGTGATTTTACAGAGTAACCCACTTAACCAGCAGACAGATCAAGAAACAACCTCAAGGGCTGGGGTTGTGGCTCAGTGGCCCAGTGGTAGAGCACTTGCCTAGCATGCATGAGGCACTGGATTCAATCTCCAGCACCACATAAACAAGTAAAACAAAGGTACTGGGTCCATCTACAACTAAACGCATATTTGCAAAAAAAAGGAAAAGGCAAAGAAACAATCTCAAAAGTTCCCCTTGTAGTCATTCCAAGTCCCCCAGCCCAGGATAAATGTCCGATCACTCAGATGTTTTGCCTCTTTGTAAACTTTGCATTAGGAGAGCAGGCAGGGCATACTGTTTTGTGTCTGGCTTCTTTGCTCCCTGTCAGGTGTATGAGTCATGCATGTTGTTGCATGGAGTTACAGGTTTTCATTCTCACTGCTTTACACTGTTAACACTGATTGTTCATTGTGGATGGATTTTTTAGTTGCTTCCTATTTGAGGTTTTTTGAATAGTGCTGCTGTGAGCAAAGGTATTGCAGGGCCGTACATTATGCATATTTCTAAAATGGTGCCAGTGGTATGCCTGAATTCCACCTTCACACTCTCACCAAATACATGGTAGTGTCGGCGGGGGGCTTCCTTAGTCCTTTTAGTGTATCTCATTACAGAGTCTCTTTGTGAAAACCCTATTCAACTGAGTCTTACCTGTTTTTTCACTTGTGCTATTTGTCTTTTCGTTGATATGGGACTTCTTTATTCTAGATGTGATCCTTTTTTGGATATATGCTTCTGCAGATGTTTTCTCCCACTTTGACTTATTTGCGTATTCTGAAATCTAGATTATTAGTCTTCTTTTATAGTTAGATGCTTTGTTTTGTTCAGCCAATCTTTGCTGTGTCAGAGTCATGAAAATGTTCTCCCGTGGCGTCTACTATAAGCTGTGTTTTTTGCTTTTCACATTACAAATCCCTGATCCACTGGAATTGATTTTTTTATATGGATGTCTATCTGACCCAATACATATATTATTTGTTGTTGTTATTTAAAAAAAAAAAAATCAGGCTGGGGAATATAGGTCAGTTGGTAGAGTGCAAGTCTTGCATGCATAGGGCTGTGGATTCAACCCCCAGCACCACCAAAAAAAAAAAAAAACCCAAAACTCCACTGCAGGGCTGGGGATATGGCTCAAGTGGAAGCGCACTTACCTGGCATGTGCGGGGCGCTGGGTTTGATCCTCAGTACCCCATAAAAATAAAGATGTTGTGTCCACCGAAAACTGAAAAATAAATATTAAAAAATTCTCTCTCTCTTTCTCTCTCTCTCTCTCTCTCTCTCTCTCTCTCTCTCTCTCTCTTGCAGTGAGTACAACGCCTTTTTTTCATAAATCTAGTATCCAAAAGCGGTGGGTCAGTTTCGGGACAGCTTTCTGGGAAATATGAATCCACCAAACAGCCCTAAAGGCTTGGTTTCCTAGTTGGTCTTATTATCTAGACGTATCAGTCCTCCAGCTTTAGTGACAATTTTTTGCTCTTCTTTTGGCCATATAAATTTTACAATTAACTAGTCATCTCAAAAATCCCATACAGATTATCCCTAAAAGCCAGGTACAATGGTATGTGCCAAGGCAGGAGGATTACTTGAGCCCAGGAGTTCAAGACCAGCTTGGGCAATATAGCAAGACCCTATCTCAAATAAAGAAAAATGCCCCTGACCATGAGCCCCCAGAAAACATTCTGTATGCCTGACAAGCAGTGAATAATTTAGTGTATATTTTCTCAGAATTTTTTCACTGCACATACTAATGTGTCTATACGTTGTGATTTATTTAATGTAATTATACCATAACCTTGTTTTGCCACTTGCTTTTTTTCAACCTAATGATAGATCTTGGTCTTTTTTTTTTTTTGGTACTGGGGATGGAACCCAGGGGCATTTAACCACTGAGTCACATTCTCAGTCCTTTTTATTTTTTATTTAGAGATAGGGTCTCACTGAGTTGCTTAAGGCTTCAGCCTCCTGAGCTGCTGGGATTATAGGCATGTGCCACTGCACCCAGCTTGGTCATCTTTCTTTATAGTGGTCTTCTTCTGCAGAGATACTTGGTGCTGCTAAAGGACATTTGGATCATTTCCTGCATTTGTTGTTACGCACTGGGTTTCAGGGAACATCTCATTATATTGTCTTCACCCACCTCTATGAGAGCTTCCTCAGACTGAATCTCTAAAGATGATGATGATGATGATGATGGGTCAAAGGATAAGTATTTGGAACTTTAGTAGTGTTGCCCAATTTGCATATATTCAGTAAGATGGGGAAGGAGAACAACTGCCATCTATTTCTAAGGTAACTGGCCCTTTCTGTTTAGTTCCTTTGGGAGGGGTAAATTAAAGAGACCCAGATACTTTCTTAAAATAAAGATCCAGAAGGAAGACAGTTTGAGTTGGTGAGATAGAATCAGCTAACAAATGAGCCAGGCACTGGGGGCAGGTGGAGGGCTAGCCAGCCTCTGAAAATGTTTAGACCAGAGGTTTAGATTCATGGCATCATGTGTCTGATTTTTTTTTTTTTTTTTAATACAGTGGTAGTAGTTTAGTTCTGTTATCAATAGTTGGAACATCCTAAATAGGTATTTATGTCTTAATAGGTCAGTACCCATTTGAAAAAAAAAAAAAAATTCACACATGAAATTAAAAGAAGAAATATTATTTTTGATTCTTTATTTTAATATTTAGTTTTTAGTTTTAGGTGGACACAATATCTTTATTTTATTTTTATGTGGTGCCGAGGATCAAACTCAATGCCTCATGCATGCTAGGCAAGCACTCTACCACTGAGCCACAACCCCAGCCCTGTTTTTGATTCTTAATAATCATGATTACTTATAATAGGATGCCTTTGTAAATTGAGCCTTGCCATCTCTGAATCCTCAGAATCAGATTAGGCACCACCACCTGCATTTTCTGTTTCACACTGGTTTTCTGTATTTTTTCTTTTTATCCTTAAATACTAGAGATTGAGCCCTGGAGCACTTTACCACTGAGCTACATCCCAACCCTTTTAATTTTTTATTTTGAGACAGGGTCTCCCTAAGTTGCTGAGGTTGGGGCTGGGGTTATAGCTCTGTTGGTAGAATGCTTGCTTTGCATGCACAAGTTGCTGGGTTGGCCTTGAACTTGTGATCCTTCTGCCTCAGCCTCTCAAGTAATTGGGATTACAGGCATGAACCACTGTTCCCAGGCAGTTCTTGTTTCTTTTCTTTTCTTTTCCTTCCTTTCTTTCTCTCTTTCTTTCTTCGAACCCAGTGCTTCACACATACTTAGGCAAGTGCTCTACCACTGAGCCACAACCCCAGCTCTAATTCTTGCTTCTTTATCACAGTAACCTCTAAAACTTCAGTTTCACCAAAATATGATGTCATTTAAAGGAAGGTAATATAGTCTCACTTTGACACGGTGAACTACCTCAATCTAGTAGTTTACCCAGTATCCAACTGATGTTGAGCATTGTTATTTCCCTCAAAAATTTCACTTGGGGGCTGGGGATGTGGCTCAAGCGGTAGCGCACTCGCCTGGCATGTGCAGGGCGCTGGGTTCGATCCTCCACAAAAATAAAATAAAGATGTTGTGTCCACCGAAAACTAAAAACTAAATATTAAAAAATTCTCTCTCTCTCTCTCTCTCTCTAAAAAAAAAAAAAAAAAAAAATTAACTTGGCTCCCTTGAGCCTTTGCTGTGTCTCTTCAGAATGTCATGACACACAATTTGAGAACTGCATGGTTAGCCACATGGGGTGATGAGGCACAAACACCTGGAATTGGGACTGGCCTAGGAGTCTGGGTAGTGCCGAGGACCTAAACAGTTTGGGACTCCTGGGTCTCTGCTTAGGAAAGAGTTCCAATGTCTATAAAATATAGGAAAAATTTTAAAAGATTTTTTTAGGAAAATCATCATAGAACTATAATGCCAAGAAAATTAAAAGAGTAACAAGTTATTTCCTCAATTTCCCTTACAGAAGCCAGACTGTGGGTGCCTATCCCAGATTTATATTTCTTATTACTTCAAACCACTAAAATCAAGCTCCCCCTCCACTGAGATTTGTTATAAGTTTTTCTTTTTTAATAATTCAGTTTTAAAGTATATTTCAACTGAATGAGTTTCTTAATGGTCTCTGTGGGTTCCTCTTGCCATACAACCTGACCAGGCTTCGTTTTTTTGCTTCAATGTGTGACATTGGGGCCCTTCTGAGGGATCAGGTGGACCTTGATTTCCCCTGAAGCAAGCACCACATTCCCTTCCTGATTGGGCCTTGGAACAAGCTGTTCTTGGGAGAGATTGGGGTCAACTGTTAGAAGACATTGGGACGTAAGAGGCACTGGAGTCTCACCCTGTCCAGTGTTGTCACTGCTCAGCTGCAGTTCTCCCACTGTTCAGTTACCAGCTGAGATTCAGTTGGCACTTTGTTGAGGGTCACAGAAGATTCCTCTACATTTTCTCTCCAATATTCTCTGCTTAAAACTGTTCAGCACAGAGGAAGAAAGACAATACCACTGGCCCTCTGTTTTAGAAATTTAAGTGACATATTCCCCTCATCCCATAAGTTGCTATGAGATGGCTGATACACGCAGCCATCTCCAAGTTCCCCTGAGAGAGGCAGTCTTTTCCATCTGTGTCCTTGAGTGGCTGCACTTTGGCCATGCTATTTCTGACCCTGGCATTCAAGTCTTCTGAAGTTCTTGCATTAGCTGATGGCTGCTTAGAGCCCAGTAAAGGTCAGAGCCATCAGACTAAACCAGACCATGAGGCCACTGGCTTCTTGGTGGAGTCAGCGACTGAAGTGGAATGGGGAAGTCCTGGGGCTATGTCCCAGCAGCCCCCACTCTGGGCTCCTGGATCTGCCTGTGCTTTGGCCTGTGTTAAGTAGTTTTACAGGTCGGAAATCATAAGAGTTTAAGTAAAGATGTCATCACCTGCCAGTCATGGTGCACGCCTGTAATTCCAGCTACTCGGGAGCCTTAGTCAAGAAGATCACAAGCTCAAGGACAGCCTGGCAACTTAGACCTGTCCCAAAATAAAGAGGACTGAGATGCAGCTCAGTGGTAGAGCATCCTTGGGCTCAACCCCCAGTGCCACACACATACAGACTAAAGATATCCTCACACCAAAAATGACAGAACTTTCAAAAACCTGTGACAGGCAGCATTATCCCTGCAGTTTGGTCACTGGGGCTCTGAAATGCTATTATCTGGCAAGTAGAAAAGGAGACTGGGACGCTAGCAGTTTGAATTACCCAGCAAAGAGGTTTTCAAAGTCTCTTGCTGGCTGGGCCTCATGCAAGGAAGGCCTGGGGCTTTCTAAAGGAGCTGTCCTTATAGTACACACATGTCTGCAAGGTCCTGGATGAACCTGCACTGTCCCTTCACTCCAGAGCTGTGTGCTGTGATAGTGACAGCTGGATCTGGGCCTGGTATTGTTCATACCCTTTATACTCAAAGGTAAAAGAGATGAAAAATTAGTCAAAGCAGAATATGATTTTGCCTTAAAATACTCTAAAAGATATATAATTAAAATGACATGAGAAAAAGTCCTAGGATCATGGGAGCTTGGAGTACCAAGCCAGGTACTCCAAGGGCAGAGAGTGAGTACAGGCAGGTGACCTCTGAGACCCTTCAGTAAACAACCCCCACACGCTGCTCTACAGATTGAGTGCTAGCAGGAAAAAACTATGTTCCATAAGGGTTAGACAGGCCCTGCAGGACAGGATGCAGCGGGTGCCTTGTGTGCCTTGGGCCATTCCCTCCTGCCTATGCTGGCAAGCTCCCCAGAATTGTCACTTGCCCTAGTTTCCATGGTGGGCTTCACTTCTAGGTACTCATGATACCCTTTCCTGACATTCCCCTTAGCCATCCTCCACTATCAGGATTCCAGATGATCGCATAATGGCTGCAGACAGCATTCTACTACCTTGGCGTCACCCCTGCTTTTTGTTCTTCCATAGAACTACTTCCTCAGTCGTGCCCAGAATCTGTGTGGCCCTGAGCGCAGCGCTGTCCCTGACTCCCTGCGCTGGCTCTGCCACCCACTGGGCCAGAAGTTTTTCATGGAGCGCAGCTGGTCAGTGAAGGCAGCAGCCAAGGAGAGTCTGTACTGTGCTGAGAGGAACCCAGGTAAGAGTGCCTTCAGTGCCATCAGAATTGGAGATGGCCGTGGGAGCAACCCCTACTGCAGGTTCCTGTGCAGCGTTGGTCTCAGTCTTATACAGTGTTGTTGTTTTTTTGTTTTGTTTTGTTTTTTAATTGAGGCTCAGGGGGGTTAAGTACCTTTCTGAGGTTCCACGCCTGTTCAGAGCCCGTCTATGACTGAGCCGGGTGTACAGCTCTGCTTTCTCAGTCAAAGCCTGTTGTCCTCACATTACAATGTCACATATGATAAGTTTTGATTAAGCACCAACTGTTTTCTTAGCCTTGTCCTGGGCACTTTGGAGATACAAAGGATGTTTGGGGCTTGCAGTTCCCTGGCCTCCGGGTCTTCTGTCCCATTGGGAAAGCAGACAGACATATATGGAGCAGTTGGGGAACAATAGGCAGCAGGCAGTCATCAAGTGCTCAGAGTGGTGACAGGAACAGGGCTCCAGGCATTGAAAGGAGATGCAGGCTTTCTGTCTCTGGCATTTGATAGTGATTGGAGTTGACTCGCCTGGCCTTGGAGCTGCAGAGGCTCTTTGGGATGTGCTCAGACCTTGAGTGCTTGGTGGCTTTCTGCTTTCTGTTGCACTTTCCCCTCTGAATGGGGCCTGTGAGGAGTGGAGGCATGCTCTGCAGGTATAGGAGGGCTGTCAAATATTTGGAGGTGTTTGCCGTCCTTTTTTTTTTTTTAAATTGCTCAATATAAGAATTATGCTCAACACCAAAGAGTGAAGGATAAAAGCAAAAGCAATTCTAAGTCTTCCAACCCCCTTCCCACTGATGACTGTTTAGCAAAGACTTTGCACAGGTTTCTGTCCTCTTTTAGTCCTTGGCCTTGTCACCCAGAAAATGATCATAAATGTTCCTTTTCCTTGGTCAGATCAGGGCCCCTGTTTGCCACTTATGAGGGGAGGAGAGGCCAATGATGCCATGATTTGAGCTTTCCAGTAAAGGGGCTTATCGGTGACATTCAGCTAAAGCGAGCATTGCAAGGTCCCTTGTCTAGTGAGCTTGACCAGAACATTACTAGTCACAGTTTCCATGACAAGGCTCTGGGAAAACAAGAGTGTGTTCCTCATTGTCAGGAGCACTGCAGCCACTGCCACCACCTTTTATTCCTTGGCTAGCTGTTCTCTCAAACCACAAGAAGAGACCGCCTCTTAGGTAGTGTCTGCCTTTCCTTTTTTTATTGTTTTTTGACAAGGCTTGCAGCTGTCCCCTTATGGATCCAACTTTGAAGTTCTGAGAACAGTACTAAGAGATATAGCGCGCGCGCGCGCACACACACACACACACACACACACACACACACAGCCACCTTCCAGGTCCTCCCCTCATAAACTATAAACATATAGTTTCTACGTGTAGTCTTGGGCTCTTCAGTCTGGGTTGACTTCCTTCCCTACCTTGTGGCTATTTAGCAGGGTAGTTTTTGGGTTTGGTTGGGAAGAAGGATTTGATCCCTAGTAAAGGACACAGCTGTTTCTTGGGGTCCTCTCCCTGTCCTCTCCTCTATAAAAACAAAGTGCTCCTAAATAAGACCCTTTTTGGTGTGGTGGGGGATGCTGGGATAGAACCCAGGTTCTCGCACATGCTAAACATGCACTTGTATCCTCTGCCAGCCAGCAAAACTCTTGGCACCAAAAAGGTTCCTACATGAGACCCATTTAACCCTTCTTGCTTTTATTCAGCTGACCCCATTGCCCAGGTCCATCAGGCCTTCTGCAAGAACCTACTAGAGCAAGCTGTGGAGTCCTTGGTGAAACCTCAGGCCAAGAAGAAAGCTGGAGACCAGGAAGAGGAGACCTGGTAAAGTCCTTAGGCCACCCCCTGCTGACAGGCCAGGAAATAGAATGATTCTTTGTCTTTATTTTTCAAAAATGGAGGCCTCTGTGAGCTGACTTGCCTTTTTTCTAGACCAAGTACATCCATCCCTTTTGCTCCTCTTACCCACCCCTTTACCAAGTGGAGCCAGTTTGTTGGAGCAAGTTAATCAAGGCAGTGGCCTATTGAGAGGGAATAGAACTGGTATGTGCAGAGCTTAGCAGAAGGCAGACGCCACTAGATGGACATCTTGGGGACTCAGCCCCTCAGTGATCGTGCTTGGCAATTTTTAGCTCTTACTTAGTTACTGAGCACAGCTTTTCCTTTATAGAATAAGACCTGGGAGGCAGAGAGGTGCCAAAGTCACTCTGATACAAAGTCCAGGTCCTGACCAAGTGTATTTGAGGAGGGAGGGAGGGGACAGAGCTGCCAGGGAGAGACAAAACTTCAGGGAGGACAAGACAGTGGAATCAGGCCTTGAGGGGAGGAGTCAGGGTTGCTGGGGAGGGGAGAAAGAGGAAGGCTGGCCTGTGGAATAGGAAAGGGCATCCATGGCAGAGCACAAAGTGCCCATAATGGTGGGGAGGAGGGGCCAGAAAGAGCCCCTGGGTCTTAGAGCTGTAGAGCTGAACAGCCAGGTCAGGAGTGGTCTCTGTGTATGTTTTGATGTACATGGGACCCTTTCTTTTCTTTTTAGTGAATTCTCAAGCGCTCTAGAATACCTGAAATTGCTTCATTCTTTCGTGGACTCTGTGGGGTTTGTGACCCCTCCATTCTCCAGCAGCTCTGTGCTCAAGTCAGCCCTTGGTGAGCATCTGCAGGTGGCTCTAAAGTCCTGTGGGTACTTAATTCATTCCTGCCCATCCCTTTTCTCTGTGCCCGGGGTTAGTATGAGTGTACACTCAAGTGTCTTCTCTGGTCCCAGGTTTTTATCTCAAGCCCTGGCTGGGTGATTCCCAGATGCGGAATAAGCAGCAAGTGGTCCAGGCACCAGGGTGCACAGTAGCCCCGAAGCTGCTCCTTACACTCCATGCTGACATCTCCATCACTCTGGCTTCCCGTTGCCTTGAGTGTAGGAGAGCAGCCTAACTGACAGAATTGACACAGGGCATTCTTCTTTCCCTAAACTGCCATGTGGATGCTAGTACATTATTGCCACCTCTCAGACTTCTGTGACCACTGGGGGATGGAGGTACCAAACTATCCCCTGCCCACTCTCCCTAGGGAGGGAAGAATCCCAGAAAAGTAGCCACCACAAGTAGCATGACTACTGACCTGCAGCCTTTCTGTACTTTAGAGTTTAGAAGAAGGTGTGTTTTTACACCTTTTCTCTGACGCGACACCTCTTTTGGCTTTGTAAAATCACTGGTATCATAATTTTGCAATTGAAAACACTGAAGCTCAGAGAGGAAAAGATATAAAATATTCTAAAGTAAACCTGCTACTCTTGGTTGATTCGAAGACACCAGTCTTTATGGCTCTTGGAAGTTTAGGTTGTGTCCAACTCTTTATTTAAAAATAATACAATAGTGAAAATCTTTGTTAAACTTCGCTAAGCCAGTTTTCTTGAGAGATTGCCAAAAATGGGAATACTATTGTTACTAGGAGTGCTGATTAACACTCACGCCAGAATCATGGGCAAGGGCAGCCCTGGGGCCCCTATCCATCGCAGAAGGTAAAGATGCTATGCACCATGTAGGAACAGCCACTGAGCTGTGCCGAGCTCCTGTGGGCACTGGAGTGTTTCCTGCTGCTCCCTCTAGGTCCAGACATCATCTGCCGGTGGTGGACGTCCGCAATCACTATGGCTATTAGCTGGCTCCAGGGAGACGATGCAGCTGTGCGTGCGCATTTTACTGAAGTAGAGCATGTCCCCAAGGCCCTGGAAGTGACTGAGTACGTAAGGCTACTTGGCTACTCACCTGCTTTTCTCCAGGAGGATCTTGTGTGGGTTAGTAGGAGGGAGCAGTTCCAGGAGGCCACAGTGAGCTGAGCGATCAGAACTATGATAGACGGGAAGCTGCAGAAGGGGCAGAGCACCTCAGAGAGGCGGCTGTCCCAGCAAGGCCTTCTGTGTGAGTGTTGTGCTCTGCACAGCTCAGTGGCTGTCCCAACAGCTACTAGTACTGTTTCTGGGACCACCTCCCTGCTGCCACAGGCTGGAGGAGAGAAAGCAGACTGCTTCCTGGCAAAATCAGAAACTGCGTAGTGGGAACAGCAGTGCTGTGTGGCTGTGGCCACTGCGGGGAAGCCAGCATCTCGCTGAAGCTCGTGTGGGCTCCGACATTATTTCCAGGTTCCTTTCAGCCCTCTTCACCCCCATCAGCCCTGTCAGCCTTCTATAACTAAAAGGCCTATAGCACAACCAGAGAGCTTTTGACATTCCTCTGAAACTCATGTCTGCACCTTGGGGTCATTTGGCCCTTAGTGATGGGCAGCCCTGCTTGCCGATGCTCCAGCTGTTTCTGATTAGATCTGAGTGCTCCTGAGAGTGACTGTAAAATGCTCCAAGACAGAAAAGCCCCGTGGGGTCCTGACTGGAGAACCAAGGCTGGCACATTTCCTGCCAAGCAGACTCAACCAAGAGCACAGGAAGGAGTTGAAAAAAGTGGGATGAGCAGGGTTGAGCCCTGTATTCCCTAAAGTAGGTTTAACACCCCAGTTTTGTTGTGTGGCCCCATTTGAAGCCCCCTGGGAAGTAAGCACCCAACCCCACACCAGCCTACATTAGCACATCCACAGTGTGCCTCTGGTCAGCTCACCAGATAGGTTGTCTCATTACTTTACTTATAAACTGCAGAGCTTCAGCAGAGAGCTAAGGCACCTTCGTGGGCATCCTTGCCCCTGCGGGCATCCTGACAAGTCCCCCTGGCTCCCTGTGCTCTTCTTTGGAGCAGTGATACTGTGGGGAGCTTCCCACTCTCCACCCTCTCCCCAGCCTGCTAGGTTTCTCCTGATACTTTAATACCAGCCTTTGGGAGGAACTGTCCTTAGAGAACAGGTACAAAATAATGGGGCCAGTACCGTGTGTCACCATAGGTAGTGGCAAGCAGTATTATGGCCACTTTATGGATAAGGAAACTAGGCACAGGTTACTTGCATTCCTTTCTTAGGTAGCTTCTTAGTGGCAGCATCTGGCAGTCACACCTAGGCCTCCAGAATCTTCCAGCATCAGATTTTGGTGGGGAGGGGCTGACCTAGTTCAGAGCTGGCGTTTCAGATCTAAAGCTGGCAGGAACTGTATGGCAGCATTGCAGTGACAAACCCATGTGTCATAGTGATATGGGGTGTGGTAGTCATCAGCCTGAACTCTGCCTGTTCCCCAGGTACCACCCTGACCTGCCTCTCTCCTCCCTGTCACTGCTGCAGGAGCCCCCTGGTGAAGGCCATCTTCCACACCTGCAGAGCCATGCACGCCTCACTCTCTGGGAAGGCAGATGGGCAGCAGAATTCCTTCTGTCATTGCGAGAGGGCCAGTGGCCACCTGTGGAGCAGCCTCAATGTCAGTGGGGCCACTGCTGACCCTGCCCTCAACCACGTGAGTAGGAGCTTAGCTGGCCTCTGGGAGGCGCCCAGAGGTCTATATGAATGCTTCCCCCCACTCCAAGCTTGCCCAGTATATTGGGCTGTCCCAAGAGACAGAAACCATACTAGCAGCCCCATTTCCCAAAATGTGGCCTGTTGTCCTGGGTGAATGCCATTTTTGATTGCTGGGACAAGCATGTTTGCACCTGCACCTCTCCCTAGGTTCCCCAAACCCCAGATCCTGCTGGCCCACACGTCTCTGTAAGCCCCAGGTGAACTGCATCTGGCCAGGGCTCCGCACTTGCTCCAGGCAGCTTGTGCTACTTCCCAGCTCTGCTGACAGCCTTTGAGCGGGCCCCTACCCTCAGGCCAGCACCCTGAGCCAGCTGACCACCCTGCGCCTCTGCGGTGGCCGCACACCTCCTGGCGGGCAGCTGTGGTGCATTGTAGTTGCATTGCATGTTCTGGCGGTACTCGTGCAATGTTTCCACAGTGCATCCCAGAGGCCTGCTCGGCCCGCGAGAGACTCCCACGTGCCCTGACAAGGCCCTGTTACTTGGGGAAGGGATCCTTGTTAGAAGACTTGTGGAAGGCACAGCCATCCTGGGACACAGAGGAGGGTAGGAGTGTGGCAGCAGCTGACATCATCTGCTCCCCTGGGAAACGTGTGGCACAATGAGGAGCATCCTGGAGGGTCAGCAGCTGCCAACTGGGGGTTGGTTCCAGGTGGCTTGGCTAGCACCTCAAGTTAAAGGTTTCCAGTGGGCCTGGGCATTGGGGTGAAGCCAGGACAGTGTGAGCCCGACAGAGACAGGCATTGTGCACAAAGGACCCAAGACCAAAGGCGGAATCAGGAGGCACTGCTGGGCTCTCTGTTGGTCTCCCTTAGTATATGTCTTCCTGAGAGAACCAGTCTCAGCCAAGCAGAGTCCACTCTGGGACTCTGCTGCCATTTCAGATGGACTCTGGATTCCTCTGGAGATGGAAGACCTTGGCACCCTGGCCTCTCAGCCTCCAGGCCAGCCATGGGGGCTTCCTTGAGGTGGAGGACCTGTGCCCTCAGACCCACAGGGTTTTATTCCTGCCCCTATCACCTGCCTGTGCTGTGTTGTCCCTTGCACCAGCCACTTCCCCTTTCAAAGACTCAGCTTTCCCACTTGAAGAATAGAGAGAAAGATCTACCTCAGGACTAAGGCTGCCACCAGCTCTTCTCTCCCACATGGGGGCTGTTCTGGCTTTCATAACTGGTTGTCAGAGTGACAGAATCTCCTTAGAACCACATTTTAAAAGAAGTTCACTTTAATCCTTTTTTCTGAGCCATTGGGGGCTTCATTTCTGCTGCCTAACTAATTTTCTCCATGTGATCCCCTGCATTGTGCTGAGTGCCAGACTAAGGGCAGGCCCAATTGGTACCAGGATCCTTGTGTTAGGCATAAGCCAGTTACCCATCTCCTCTCTCTATGCTCATTCCACAGGTGGTCCAGCTGCTGACCTGCGACCTATTACTGTCACTGCGGACAGCACTCTGGCAAAAGCAAGCAGGCGTCAGCCAGGCCCTGGGTGAGACCTACCATGCTTCAGGTGCTGAGCTGGCTGGCTTCCAGAGGGACCTAGGAAGCCTGCGCAGGTTGGCGCACAGCTTCCGCCCAGCGTACCGCAAGGTAAGGCACAGAAGCTGGGGGTGGTGGGCAGACTGGGGTGGGCTGGGTGCCCTGTGTTCCTTTGTTCAGCACTCACTGTTGAGTACCTACTGTGCCCAGCCCTGAAACGCAGCATGGAGCAACCACACTCTTATCCCTGGACAGGGGCAGCCCATGGAGCCATACCTCACCAGTTAGACACCAGGTGGGAGGACTTAAGAGAGCAGGGAAGCAGGTGGGGGGCTCCTGGTCCTGGCCACATGGGGTCTGCCTCGACTTTCATAACTGGTTGTCAGAGTGATAGAATCTCCCTAGAACCACATTTAAAAAGAAGTTCACTTTAATCCTTTTTTTCCGAGCCACTGGGGGCTTCATTTCTGCTGCCTAACTTTCTCCATGTGATCCCCGCTTGGCACTGACTACCCGCTCTGAGAGGAGTCTCTGAGGACAGTTGTATAACTGAGCTTGCTGGACTCGAGTCATTTCCTTGTTGATTTTTATTGCTAATTAGAGTAAAGTATTAGACATTTTTTTGTTCTTGGTTTTCAGAGATGGGGTCTCACTATGTTGCCCAGGCTGACTTCAATCTCCTGGGTTCAAGCAACTGCCTGCCTCAGCCTTCTAAGTAGCTAGTACTACAGTCACATGCCACCACACCTGGCTTATATTAAACATTTTAAAAATATATTTTAATTAACACATAGTAACTGTAGATATTTACTGGGCATAGAATGATATTTCAGTACATCTGTTTAATATGTAATAATCAGACCAAGGTAATTGGCATATTCCTCACCTCAAACATTCTTTATGTTGGAATCAACATATTTTTACCTGAATACTTTTTTTGGCAGGGAGGGAAATGGCAGGGGGGAAAAAACAAGGAATTGTTTATTTTGATAAGAAATGAAATTGGCATAGACCACCTGAAAAGAAGTTGTAAGGCAAGAGAAATTTTCTTTTTGTCTCTCACAGTGAGTCCCCCACTTACTCACACTTTCTGTCTCACACATATGCATGTTCATATACAAATGGGCAAGGACAGCCTCTCAACTGAATTATTTTCTAAAAATCTGAGTGACAAGTTAGGTATGGTGACTCACACCTGTAATCCCAGCAATACAAGAGGCTGAGGCAGGAGGATTGCAAATTTGAGGCCAGCCTTAGCAATTTAGTGAGTCTCTGTCTCAAAATAAAAAATAAAAAGGTTGGAGATATAGCTCAGTGAGATAGAACACTCCTGGTTCAATCACCAGTAGCACCAAAAAAACCCCTTTTTTCTTTTCTTTTTTTTTTTTTAAAGAGAGACCCTGAAGTGTCAGGGACAGGGGAATGTACTTTGTTAGAAGAGCGCAGACAAGGAGAAGGTCTCCAGATGAGGCTGCAGCCATGAAGGGTACTCCTTACCCTAAGGTGCTGGGACACCCTTACAGGGTCACATTGGCCACTGTGTGTAGCAAACCAAGACAGACACAGCAGACAAAATATAAACACCAGAGAACCAGTTCTTACTGTGGAAAAGAGAAGTGGCCCCGGGATTTGGATGACACCCAAAGTGCCTTGTGGGACTCATTCTGGCCAACCCTCTGGTCTGCTCACAGCATGGCTGGCATCAAAGGCCTCGTCTTGAATATTCTGTCTATTCACCTCTTCATGCTGAGGAGACTTCAGTGGCTCCCCATTGCCACCTAGCAGCTCCAGAGATGAGATATGAGGCATAAAAGAAAAGCTGGGATTTTAAGAAATTAGAGACCAAGGGCTGGGTTCAAGTTTGAGCTGGTATCAAGTTTGTGTGGCTCCGTGGTAAAGCACTTGCTATTTCATGTGTGAGGCACGGGTTCGATCCTCAGCACACATTAAATAAATAATAAAGATACTCTGTGTTCAAAAAGAAAGAAAGAAATCAGAGACCTAGACTTGCCCTCCTTGTGTAGTGTTCCTATTTATCT
Organism: Marmota flaviventris; assembly: GCF_047511675.1. NCBI lineage: Eukaryota > Metazoa > Chordata > Mammalia > Rodentia > Sciuridae > Marmota > Marmota flaviventris. The sequence continues at coordinate 7,184,902 of NC_092500.1, read as the reverse complement.
AAGTGATGCAAACTTATACCTGGAAATCTCTGGTCTCTTCCTTTCTGAAGAAATAGAAGGAAACAGGACACAAACTTGTTACCAGCTCAGCTATCCCCTTCACCCCTTCCATCCCCACCTGCCTTGTCCTTTTGTCTGTCAGGCTGGAGGCAGCATCTGGGGACTTTGAGGCTTCACCCAGGCTGCTTGTTCTTAGAGCCCCAGAGGGAGTGTCCGGGCCCTGTTCCTCTTGCTTATCTCTTTATTCCTACTTTTGCTTTTGCTCTGTTCCTCTTTCCTGCTGTTCATCCAAGTTTCTGATTTAGCTTGGGGACAAGAGAGGTTGCTTTCAGGGGTGAGCAAGATAGGGTGGCATGGAGAGGAGAGGGAAGGATCATCAGGTGCCAGATGAAATGGCTCAGGGAGAGGTGTCCACTAGGGCCTGGAGAAGCAAGAACCCAGGGCTTGACTGTGTGTCCCTCCTTACTCTTCAGGTGTTCTTGCATGAAGCCACTGTGCGCTTAATGGCAGGAGCCAGCCCTACCCGCACCCACCAGCTGCTGGAGCACAGCCTGCGGCGGCGCACCACTCAGAACACCAAGCACGGTGAGTCCTGCGGGGGGGGGGGGGGGGGGGGGGGGAGGGGGGGCGGCCCATCCCTGGCCCTGCCCTGAGCTGCGCTGCCCTGCCCTGGATGTTGGGCAGCCCAGTTCCAGCACCTGGCAGGGTGCACTCTGACACCTCTGAGCCCCATCGGTGGTGTGAGAATGAAAGGATCCCCAGACTGGACTGGGTATACTGGGGGCATGGGCAGTAGTTGAGTGGGTCCGCCCTTGAGGGAGGCTGGGCATGGAGTTCCAGCACAGGAGCAGAGGTGGGAGACCACAGGTTCTGTCCCCGCAGGCCTTAGCTCCACAGCACCAGGCAGGTTAACTCCCCATGTGTGAGCTAGGGAGCATGCTCACCTCACATGAGCATGGGGGTTCAATCAGTGAGTGCGGAAGTCCCACTGAACAGCACCTACATGTTCTCCTCGTTCCCACAGGAGAGGTGGACACCTGGCCTGGCCAGCGAGAGCGGGCTACCGCCATCCTTCTGGCTTGCCGCCACCTTCCCCTCTCCTTCCTCTCCTCCCCGGGCCAGCGGGCTGTGCTGCTGGCTGAGGCTGCCCGCACGCTGGAGAAGGTGGGCGACCGGCGCTCCTGCAGTGACTGCCAGCAGATGATTGTCAAGCTGGGAGGCGGCACTGCCATTGCTGCCTCCTGACCACAGGCTCAGCCCACCTCCCTCCACTTCTCTCAGTCTCTTTCTCCCAGGCTCATCCCTCTCTCTCAGGCCCTGTCTTCCTCCTCCCTCTGTCCTTTGCCCTCCTCCCTCTGAGCTGGAGGTGAGCCTTGTCCTCTGAGCTGTCTACCTGCTGAGGCTTTTGGACCACCTCAGGCCAGAGAGCCCCTGGGCTGCTGTCAATAGACACCTGTGGTCCAGGCCCTAGCAGGCTGAGAGGAGAGGCTGTGAGGCAGAAATGGGGGTGTCCCCTCAGTTGAAAGCAGCAGGGGACACTGCCAAACCCACGCCTCCAGTCCCAAGACTCTCCGAACATCTCCCCTTTCTGCTTCCTTGTTTTTTATCAGGCTTTCTCTCTAGGGGACGAGGTCTCTGGGCACCAGAGAGCACTTTGCCCTCAGCATAGTGCCCAGCATGCCCCTCCCCCTTTTTATACGAATGTTTTTATATCTTTGTGCTTGGGGCTGCGGTGATGCAGGGCAAAGTTGCTGTGGCATCTTTTATTTCTTTCCCTGGGTTTGCATTCCCTCCCCTGTGCCTGACTAAGCCAGTTCATTGTTTTCTCGTCATTATGCGGGACAGCCAGGGAAGGAGGGGAACCCAGCCCTGGGGAGGTGGGTGGGAGGCAGGGGTTGGCCTGGGTATGGATGAAATAATGTTGGCATTATTTTTTAATTTTTTAAAAAATAAATGGTATCTTATTTAATTGTCCTGTTCCTTCCCACTCCCTTACCCCCTGGGATGCCAGCCCAAGTTCAGGGTGGGCCCAGAGGACTGGAAGGGACAAAGCCGCCTATTAGGCCTGGGGACCAGGGGTCTTCAACATGATTCCTCAGTTCCTTCCTACCCCCACCCTAACTCCTACCTCCATAGTATATTTTTATCCCTAATTCTTGTCTTGAAAATAAGCCAGGGTGGCAGGGACCAGCCCCAAGCCCCAGTGGCAAGCTCCTCCTTTGGGGGTGGCTATTAGGAACAAGGTCCCTTGCCTTGATGGGGCTCCTAGGAGGAAAAGTCCTTTTCTAGATCCCCTGGCTTAGGGTGTCCCTGGAGACACTATTTCCCCAGGGCCTCCTGAGAGACTGAGCGGACCCCTCCCTTGCTTCTCATCCCTTCAAGCTGGTTGGGGCAGGATAGGCAGGAGCCCAACACAGCTAGGGAGTGCACACAGCAGGGCCCCTCATATGCTTGGACCCCAGCCCCCTTTCTATCTCCTGCCCTTCCCCCACTGTCACTATAATTTATGGACCCTGCCCACTTGGGCAGCTGGGCCTTTGTGTCATGTGTATATACTGTGCCTTTTCTCATTGTTAGGGGTGGGAGGGGTTTGTTTTTCACTGAAAAGGGGGATACACCTATGGCTTCCTTGATGTCAAATCATTCACCATGTCCTGGACCTAGGTTATTCAATAAACACAGATTGGTACCACCTAGCACAAGGTGTGTGAGGGTCTGTAGTGTGACTGCTTAATGACTGCCAAGTGGCTGCATAGCTCGGCTGACAGTGGGCCAGGGAAGAAGGCCAGCTTGGTATCTCCAGTCGACAGCCTTCCTTGCCTGCCAGCATGCCTGTCCCCTTTCTTCCAGAGCCTGGTATATGCTCTAAGAATGGTCCAAGGCCTGGGATAAAAGGGTTCTGGGAAGTATTGCTGGGGTCACTGTATCCAGGTACCCTGGATGTACAGCTGGGTTGGCTGACAACAGTTCTTTGGGACCTGGAGGCGGGGGGTTCCCAATGAATAGGCCCCTCCTTTGTTTGCCCTTCCCTGAAGGCAGTGGCCCTCTGAAATGGCTCACTGGCCTGCAAGTCAGACCTGAGTCCAGCTCCTGCACTTCTCAGCTGGGTCCAGTAGTGGGTCCACCTAAGGAGGGAACTGGCCTCTCAACCTCCACTTCCATGGGTAGAGAAAAGGGTTGCCCATCCCTGCCTTCAGTAGTCCCATAAGCTTGTGGGCCAGGTTTGAATGACATAACACATCATACCTTGTGCCAGACCAGTGAGAGGCCAGGGCCAAGGCCACGAGAAGCATTGGGATAGATGGATTGGATCTTGAAGGTGGAGTCAGGGAAGTCGTGGAAATGAGCCTGGAGCTGAACTGCAGTCCACAGCTGGGCCCTGTTCCCCTGACCTAAGAAACAGCTATGAGCCACACCCTTCCTGAAGGGCAGTCGCAGCAAGCCACACTGTCTAAAGGAGTACAGCAGCCAGGAGGGTCCAGCTGCAGCAGGTCCTGTCCAGAGTTACAGGGTCAGCATATCCAGTAGTGGTCACTGCCAACAGCTGTAGCCTGACTCTAGCAGGATGGAGATAGAGGCTCCTTGAGACTGAGAATGAGGGGGAAGGATTGTGCCTGCCTCCCAGCACAGCCCAGCCAGGGCCTGTGTCACCATGGTGGGTGGCCTGTGTGCTCAGGAACCTGAGCCTTTTGTGAGTCTCAGCAGGTTCCATGACTCAGCACCTGCCCCCCCCCCCGCCCCCCACAGGCCTGGAGATCCTTACTGCTGGCAGGACCATGGGCTCTGGACTCTGTCCTGGAACTTCTAGGCCCTGGGGCAGGCGCCCCTCACCTCTAATACACATGTTCCCCACACTGCCTGCACTTGCCTTCCCACCAGCAGACCACCGTGGCAAACCTTATTTAGGTCCCAAGACCTCAATTTCCTTGTCTGTAAAAATACACCCCTATGGGGCTCAAACAGTATACCCCCGGGGAATACAGGAGGGAAATACTCAACTGGGTGTCTGTAGGGATCACACACCTCAACTGGCTGTAGTGCAGTACTACCCCTAAAACAGTACCTGGCACCAAGGAACTTGGGAAAGATACACACAGGCTGCTAGCAACGCCTGGGCCATAGCCAGGTACGAGGAGCCCTCCTGGCAGGAAGGAGGAGAGCTGGCAGTGCCAAGCATGTGCCCTTTGAGGGGGGGGGGGGGCATTGCCAGTCTCCTGCTCCAGCATCTATCCCAGAGCAGCTCCTGGGAGAAGGCACCTCTATCCTGAATACCAGATGTAGGCATGGCCCGCCACCATTACCGGAGTGGCCCTAGGCCAATCTTGTCAAGCAGCTCTCAGGCCAGGGGCTGGCCCAGAGCCAGACAATGTCAGTGAGGATCAGCCAAGTTTTGCCAAGTCAAGCTGTTAGAGCAGGTGACCAGCTGGGGGGCTCACCTCCAGTAAAAGGCACAGATTCCCCAGAGAGCCCAACAGCTCTCTCCCTGTGCCCGGAACTTAAGATGACTGAGGTGTAACTGCCTCCCTCCCATGACTCTGACTGGTGTGGGTCTTAAGCCTGGCATTCAGCCCTGGCCACCCTCTCCAGCCACTTCTCCCTGGCTCCCAGCACAGCTGCCCACCAGTCTACCAGTGATCCTCTGCTCTGCCCTTTGCCAACACTGCTGTCTATTCAATGACTGATGCTGCCATCAGCAGGAACCACATTAAAGGATTTATTTACACGAGGAATCCGGGGCCTGTGGACCCAAGGATGGAACCACCGGTCATACCAGTAGGTCTTTTTTCAGCCCCGCAGGCTCCAAGGCCCCCAGCCTAGTCTCGGTGGATGCCCGCGTTGGGCTCCTCCGTGCCCTGGGGCCCTGGACCAAGCAGTCGAGGGCTTCCGGCTCTGCCTCCGTTGGGTGGCCCAGCTTCACACGGTGACCTCGGTTTTGCTGTTGGTGCTCAGGTGCCGGGGTCCGCGGCCCGCACTACAGTAAAGGCCTGGGTGCTGCACGCTGAAGGCCTCGGGCAGCTTCTCCACGCTGAACTGGCGCCGCGGCGCGTGGCTGGGCCTCCGGGGTGCAGGAGAGGCATGGGCCGCTAGGTGGCCGCGGGGGGCGGGCCTGGCCGGGCGCCCGGCGGTCCAGGCTGCGTAGGGCCCCGGCGGAGCGGGGCCGGTAGGGGCCGCGTAGCCCGGGGGGGCCCAGGGGCAGGCCTCGAGCAGCGCGGGCAAGTCCTCGGGAGGCCTCGGGGCCCGCGCCGGGAGGGTCCGCGGGGCGGACTCGGCGGTGGGAAAACGCTGGTAGAAGTCCTGGGGGGCGGCCTCTGCGGGGACAGTGCGGGACCCGTCAGGCTGCGCGGCGCGGGCTCCGGGAGCCCGGGAATCCGGCCGGCGTAAGGGGTCCCAGCCCCGTGGCTGGCCAGGGGCGGGGTCAGTGATAGGCCGAGGGGGCAGCCGATTGGCTGCGTGGGGGCGTCCCGAGCGCGGATTGGCCGAGCCAGACTGGCTGGGAACCCCGCAACTCTGCGCGGGGAGCCGAGTCTTGCGGTAAAGAAACTCGGGGAACCCGGGGCTCTGGCGGCCGCCGCAAGCATCGGGCCACTCACCTGCCGCCTTGAGCGCGGCCGCCTTGAGCGTGGCGTACTTGGCGTAGTCGGGCTGCAGCGTCAAGTTGCCGCCTCCTTGCAACCGGGGTCGGCGCGGGGGCGCGGGCGTGGCGGACCCCAGGGCGGCGTTGTTGAGGCGTTTCTTGTCTGGGAAAGGGCCGGGGAAGTAAGGCGAGGCTCTGCGCCAACCCGCGCGCTCCACCTGCGCCACCGCCGCTTCTCGGGCCCCCTCCCCAAATGCAGCTCAGTAGAACCCTGGGAATCGCTCTCCGGGCAATCGGAGCCTGTCTTCCCTTCCCAGCAGAATGTCCAGCTCCTGGAACGGGGCCTGACTCAGAAAGCCATCAATGGCAGCCAGCCCCGAAGGGTGCTACCCTAATGGACGACTCGCCAGCACGTTAGGCTAGAGCCAGGTGCTGAGTCCCAGGACCAGCTCCCCGCGGAGATGGAACCTACTTGGGGTAGCGGGGCCTGCCAAGTGCTGCCTCCCTAGTGAGAGGCTGAGAGAGGCTCCAGACCCCAGGGCACAGAGCCAGAGCCTGAGAACCACAGCCCCAGCCAGCAAATCCTCAATCTGGAGCCTTCATCACAGAATCAGAGTCTCTGAGACTTAAGTTGTAGGAGGGTCCCTCTCCACCAAGGGCAGGTGACTGGCCTGTCCAGCAGCACTCACACACCTGCAGAGGCAGGCAGCTCTTTCCAAGGGGAAGCAGCAACTAGGAGCCTCCCTTCCCCAGTCAAGCGCCCAGCTCCTGCCCCTCTGTATATCCCTTCCCGACCACACCCACCGCACCGATGCCCCCTGGAAATTAGCCAGTACTGGCCCACAGCCTACTCACCTGTGCTGTTGTGGGGGGACCCTCGGGGAAGGCCATCTCCCATCTGCACCTGGACACAGCTACCCAGGGGTGGGCCCAAAGGTGGAGGCAGTGGTTCCTGGGGGCCGGGTTGCTTCAGAAGTTCTGTCAGTGTCCTGTAGGGACAAGGTAGTGAGGGGTGGCCCTCTCAATCCCCCAGTCAGCCAGATTCTGACCTATGAAAAGCCAGCCCTGGCAACCACAGTCTCACTGTGTGGCCTTGGGCAGTTTGTTCAACTTCCCTGGGCCTCCCTCCCTTTCTCCTATGACTGACCTCAAATGCCAACCAGGCACTACCTGTTTGCCTCACTTATGCCCCCAAGATGACCACCCCCCAGGGGTCAAAAAACTCTGACGGGGTCACTGTAACCAGGGCCATCTTGTTTTCAGAGGCTCCCTTCTTTCCCCTCCCTGGAGCCTGCTTTCTAAGACCCTCCCCAGTTGAGCCCACTGTCCCAACACAAGTTCCTTCTGCCTGCAATATCCTTTTCTCCATCTCCTCCTGTTAAACACCTATTCATTCTTCAAGCCCCATGAGTCCCTCCTGCTCCAAGAGACCTTCTTTACCTGCCCACCTCCCCTCCTGCAGCAGGGGCTTCTGCCAGGACATGAGGCTCAGTGGTCAGCACAGGGGAGGAAAGATCATGACGGTGGTAGGGGGAGTCAGGAGAGCCTCCATTGGCAGCCTGGCACCCAAAGGCTCTGTGACCTTGGGCAGGCATCTCCCTGGGTACCCAAGACACCCAGCCCCCACCCAGCTGTGACAGTGTCTGACAGCCTTCCCCACAGCCAGCTTCAGCCCAGCTGCCTGCAAGCACCCGAACCCATGATTTTCTCCCACTCCGCCCCACCCTCCTTCTGGGACTGGGGCTATAGTTGATTCATGAAGAGGCACATGAGGACACCTGGGGTGACCAAGGGTTGACTGCAGTGTGGCAGGGCCTGAAAGTGTCTAGTACCAGCCTGGACCAAACTTCCTGCCCTGCCCTCTCCTCAGTGCCTCACTTCTGTGGGGTCATCTCTGTGCAAGAACCTCTAATCCAGCTCTCCCTGCAACCAAGCACTCATCCTGCCTCCTGGCCTTTGCATAAACTTTCTCCAAGGGATGGTTCCAGTACCCCTCCAAGCTCTATGAGAAGCCTTTCCCAGCCATCAGCCCCACCAAGGCAGAATTAAGGGTGAGGCTTTGACACAGGTTCAGAACACAAGCACTCATGAGCCCAAGTCCTATTCAAGGACTCCCCAAGGGAAAAAAAAAAGAGAGTCAGGGCACCCACAGAAGGGAAGGGGCTTGGCTGAGGCTAACCAAACCTGCAGATGAAAAAATTCCAGGTGAACATGTCAGTGAGGCTGCCCCAGCACCCTCCTACGCCATCATGGCCCTCAGCTTCCACTGTCCCTCCTCAAGGACATGCCCTGTCCTCTCTGCTGCTACCTTTGCCCAGCATGAGGGACACCAAACTCAGGAGGCCAAGCTCCAGACCCTGCAACATACAGGATCCAGCCAAAGACCACATCCCCAAGGCAGCACAATAGTTGAGGAGGAAGGCCAAGGCCCCAGTCCCAGTTGTGCCCTATAGCTGTCTAGGAGTGCGTGGATTAAGTGGCCTGGGCAGCAGCAAGAAAGGCCTCATACCCTGCCTGAGGCCCAGGAGGTGAGGCATCCACATCAGTCCCATCAGATCATGGGGTATTCTCTCTATTGTCACTTCTGAATTCTAGCCTGTTGTATGATGTGAGCAGTCCACATGCCTAACTGGGACTTGGATGGATGAGGGCACAGGCAGGCAGTGGAGGCTGCTAGGTTCAGGTGAGTATAAGTGAGGGGTGGAAGCCAGGCGCGATGGCACATGCCTATAATTCTAGCAGCTCAGGAGGCTGAGACAGGAGGGTTGCAAGTTCAAACCCAGCCTCAGCAATGGCGAGGCACTAAGCAACTTAGTGAGATGCTGTCTCTAAATAAGATACAAAATAGGGCTGGGGATGTGGCTCAGTGGTCAAGTGCCCCTGAGTTCAATTCCTGGTACCCGACCAAAAAAAAAAAAAAAAAAAAGTGAGGGGTGGAGTGGGAAATTCCAGGGTCAGGACACTGAGATTCCCATTGATACCATCCAGTGAGGAAGAGAACCTGGGTGCAGTAGGCCCCACCCCAACTAAGCTCAGAACTCACCATCTGGCCTGTCCTCCAAACACAAGTCTGTTCCCTTCTTCTGTCTCTTGTTTTTCTGAACTGTACCAAGGAGTTAGCCAAGCAGGGCTCTACCTCTGAGCTACATCCCCTCTGAGTTACACCCCCAGTCCTTTTTATTTTATTTTTTAAATTTTGAGACAGGGTCTTGCTAAATTGTGAAGGCCAACTTGCAATCCCCTGCCTCAGCTTCCTGAGGTGCTGGGACTACAGAACTGAGCCACCATGCCTGGCCTTCGGTCTCCTTTTTATATTGAGGGAGACCTTGACGTTCATCTAGGGGCTAGCGAAAGGGGCAAGCTGAGGCTTCTAAACCCCAGGAAGGTTAGGCCTGAGTCCCAGCTGGGGGGTGGAGAGATGGATGAGAAGTGGAAAAAGAGAGGGAAAATGGGAGAAGCAGGAAGGAAGAAGCCAAGCTCCCCTTCTCTTCCCTCTGCCAAGACTCTCAATAGAACTACAATCCTGTCCCCTGCCCGGCAAGTGAGGTTTGGCTCCCTGCCACCTCGCTGGGTATGGGTCTTATGCCCTCTCCAGAGGCTGGAACTGCGGGAAGGGCAACCCAGGGCCTGGCACAGACAGGAAGGTCAAGGGGAGGCAGAGCAGTATCAGGTTATCTCCTCAGTGACGTGGGGGCATGGGGAGAGAGAGAAGGGAATAAGCCAGAAGAAGGGCGCTGTTGAGAGGACCAGAGGGGCAAAAAGGATGGAGGCGCCAGGGAGTGGCCTCCGGGCAGAATGGGCTGGGGAGGGGTGGCCGGCGCGCTCACCTGGTCACCGTGCGCCGTGCGCGCGGGCTGTGCGCCCTCTCCAGGCCCAGGCGCGCCCCGATGCCGGCCAGCACTAGCAGCGCGGCGACACCGCACACAGCGTAGACAGCCGTGTGGCTGCGCTCGCGGGCCGGGTCCCGGGGCGCCGCGGTATCGCGGGCGCGAGCAGGCGGCCGGCCAGTCTGCACCCAGGCTGGTGTGTCGTAGTTGGAGCAGCGGCTCTGGTCAAGACGCCGCGGCCCGTCGTGGCAGCAGAAGCGGTAGCCGCACGTGCCGCAGCAGAAGCTGTAGGCGCCGGAGCTGCAGTTGAACGGCGGGTCCCACTGGCCCATCACGTCGTAGTAGCCGCGGCAGCGGTCGCCGCCAGTCGGGGCCGCTGCGCTCGGAGCCACGGGCTCCTGCGCCTCGGGGGCCCCAGCGCGGCTCGACGGCGTCCGCGCTAGTAGTAGGGCCAGCCAGAGCGCGAGCGCGAGCCGCAGCCCGGCTGGACGGCGGCCTCCAGGCAGTCCCCGCGCCCCGGCCCGCTCCATTGGGTCCGCGTCTCCTGCTACTGCGCCCAGCGCATGGCCGGGCGCCGCGGCTCCCTCCAGCCGGGCTCCTCCGACCCTCGGGATAGCGCCGCGCCGCTGTTCCCGCGCTGGCTCCGAGCGGACGCCTCCCCGGCTGTCGGCGTCCTCTAAGGACCCAGGGCCAGGTGGGCTCAGTCCGGAGCTCGCGGGATGTACCTCCAGTGGGCGCGTCCTTCTCCGGGCTCACCTCGGACCCGAGCCGGCCAGGGCGCGCCCTGGGATTCCGGCCCCCGGGCGGGGCGGCGGGCGCTCCCCTGCGCGCGGGCTGCGACTTGTCCCCTGCCCTGTGGCTGTGCGGGTCCTGGAGCGAGCGGGGACTGCGGACCGCCGGACACTGCTGCCTGCCCGCCGCCCGCTCCGCGCTGCCCGCGCTCTGGCTCGGGCTCCGGCTCCCGCTCGGCGCGGGCTCGGGCGGGCGGGGGAGCGAGCGCGGGCGGAGGGCGGGGGCAGCGCGAGCCGGGGGCGGAGCGCGGCCGCTGCGACCCGAGGGAAGGGCGCGGCGGGGCCGCGCACCCGGGCTCCCACCGGGCCCCTTCCCAAGACCTCCCAAAAATATTCCTCGGATATTCGGGTGCCCGAAGAGGCTCAGCTTAAGGCTCCCAGGACTGTTACCTCGGACATCGCGCCCGCGACCGCCGACTCGATTTTACAGGTGCGGGGACTGAGGCAGAGATCAGAGCAGCCCTGAAGAGCCCCGGGAGGGTCGGTGCACGACACCGCCTCCTTTCGGTCCCCCTCTGTCAGTTCTAATTGTGACAGGAAGAAGGTCCCTTCCCCTCTGTAAGCCTTGATCCCCCCGCCCTCAATACAAAGGGAAGGAATATCCCAGCGAACTGCGGCGGAGGGGCATGTCTGGGTCTCCTCTGTGGCCCCGGTTCCAGAACCTGCTGGATGCTTGGCTGGGTTCCTCAGTGTTGGGGATGGCCTGCCTAGAGTCCTCCTGTGGTCTTCCCCGCTTCCGAGGTGGGATGGGGAAGACACTGGGCCAACCTCTGCCTTGGGAGAGGAGGGCTGGGCCCACTGGGAGTCAGAGCCAGTGGAACCTGGCAACTCCAGTAGGACTCTCAGGTCCTTTCCCAGGCCAGGGGAAGGATGGAGGGGGAAGCATCAGGAAGGGGACCCAGCCTCAAAAGCAAAACAACAAAACCAAAAACAATTCTTCCTGGAAGACATTCTGAAACACAGAGAGGACAAGGACTGGGTGTGCAACTCACCCTGTGTGCCCCACACAGCTCAGGCCTCTGTCAGTATTTGCTGAATGACTGAATGCGGGAAGAAATGTCTCTACCCTCTTGTTTCAGTAAGATGAAGAATTTGGGCATCTGAGGGTCCATTCTGCTCTCCTTTCCATCTCCCTTCATGGCCAGGATCAGCTTATGAAAGTGAAGAAGGTGGGGAAGAGGAGGAAGGATTTACATTTTAAGGAGGATCATCCTTCTGCTGCCTGAGATGAGGGTCTGACAGGCTAATTTCAGGTATTAGTGGGCTAAGGCAGGAAGGAGGGTGGCCTTGTGCTCAGAATGTCTCCTTCTGCCCAGGCTGAAGACAACTGCCCCCTCCCTCCACACCACACACACATCCTACTCAGCCCTAGAGACCCCACCCTCATTAAGACTTTCCTTATTATAATTTTAGAAGAAACAAAACAGAGGAGCAAGAAATGAAGCAAACCTGCTTTAATCCCATCACCAGAAAAACAGCTAAAATATGTCACACTTTACATCCTATTTTGTAACTGCTTTTTAGTTTGCTCTTTACTGTCCTTCAACTTTTTGTTATTCTGTTCAGAACTTCGTAGCTGTGCTTTCTAGAGCATCCTTTTCTTACAGGGTTTTCCTAGAAATGGGAACAGTGGCACTAATTGCTCTGTATTAACGCTCCTGCCACATGCTACTGAGCTGCCCTCCAGGTTGCAGAGGCTCTGGGGACAATGCTGCCCCTGCTCCCGCATTGCTGGGCACTGGGTTTGAAGAGGCTTGTCTCTGCCCCTTGGAACTTTGGCTCTTTCTAGGAAGGGTGACCCTATTGGGTCTAGAGAAAATATCCCAAGGCTCTCCCTGTCATCTCATGGATCCCTCTTGCCCCCATTGTCCTAGCACTGGATCTTCTTAGCATCCACCCGATGTTGACTCTGATCAGGTTCTGCAAATATCTGTATATAGTGACAGCCACTTGTCTGATGAAGGAGCTGGATTCCTGCCCTCCAGCCACCCAGGGACTGAAGTCTGACCCCACCCCAACACACATACACACAGCTTTCTCCCCATCCTAATCTGATTCTCTGGATTCTGTGGTCAGTCATCAACTACAGGTGCCCACATCTAACCAGGTCTGTGCCAGGCACTTAGTGCCCTCCCTCTTCAGTGCCTTGGGGAGTCAGGGGGGAGCAGGAAGGTCAAACCCCAAAGACATTGCCTGGTTGACTGGCAGAGTTCTTGGGGGGCTGGGAGCGGAGTCTCAGCCTCCCATCACATTCCCAGGCACTTCTCCCCGTCCACAACCTACCCTGCCTTGGGAGTCCCAGGAAATCCCTGGGCCGGCCCCCACCCCGTCACTATCCTTAAGGCAGAACCTGCAGGCAGCTGATGCTGCCCCCTCAGGTACCAGGCCATGGGCCAAGCAAGGGGATCTAGAGATGGTGCAGCCCAACTGAGGAGTGACCCCTTTGCCCTGGACTCAGGGATCATGGCACAACTTAAGGGCACCTGCCCCTTGTCTCTTTTGCCAGCCCCCCCAAGCCTGTGTCACCAAAAATCGTCCATTGATCCAAGCTTAAAATAACCCCTGGCATCTGCAGTGAGCCCCGCGGGGCGGGCAGAGGAGCTGAGTTTCTGCGCCTGAAGGGCACCTGCCCCGCCCCCAGCTCCCAGTGCTGGCAGCTTGACTGTGCGGGTGTCTGAGTGTGCTCATGGATGAAAGTATGTGGGGAGGGGGCTGGTGTGACTACCCGAAGGCCTTCCTTGCACCATCAACACACATGTGCACCTGTGTGTTCATGTGAATGTGCCCGGGCACACGTGTTCTTCCCTCCCTGCCTGGCTCTGGTTGTGGGGTACTGGGAGTCCTGAGAGAGGGGGTCCTGACATTAGGGACAGTAGGGAAAGCCCATTCCGAGGTCCAGTCTGCCAGTTCTTCCCAGCCCTGGGGGAGAAGGTTTGGGATTTCCTAGAGAGAAACCCAAGAACCAGAGAGGGGAAGTGACTTGTTGGGACTGGCACACAGCCAGGAAGAGCCAGAATCTGGCCTGTGACCTGCACTGAGTCCCAATCCTACTTTCTGGCCAGTTTGGTAAAAGATAGCAGCTGGAGGGCCCTGACTGCACCAGAGGAGTGTTTCCCACACCCCCAGTGCACAGGCCTTGGCCACCGCAGGAGGCCCCTGGCTTTTTGAGCAGCTGTTCTCTTCCTGAAATGCCCCTCCAGACCCTCACACTGAGAGCTGCTCATCCTTCATGGTGGAGCCTGACTGACCAGGTTGGGATTTTTGCTCCACTAGGGCCTTACCACCTTTCTAGGTCTCAGCTTTCTCATCTGCAAGATGGGCTGCTAGTGACCCTTTGGCAGGGCTGCAGGGAGAGGGCAATGGACACTAGACAGGGAAACACCCGGGTAAACATGGCCTTAAGAGAACCCCCAATGCAGAAGATGAGATTGTGACAGTGGATGCCACTGGGATGCAAGAAGGGCCTCATTCCTCAACTCACTTTCTTCCATTTCCTCTGTGATGGAGGCTTACCCAAGAAGCTGGGACTCTGGGGACCAAGACGCCCTGCTAGAGCAAATGCAGGCACCAGGAGTGGGTCTGGCGGGAGGGCCCACGGTTGCCTTTGTCTCCTGAGAGGCAGTTCGTGACTCAGGCTCCAGCTGCCCGTGGGAGGGAGGGAGGGGCGCCCGAGCTCCTGAGGTCTCGAGAGAGCGGCGGGATTGGGGGGCTGGGAGCGGAGTCTCAGCCTCCCGTCGCATTCCCAGGCACCTCTCCCGGCCACAATCCACCCTGCCTTGGGAGTCCCAGGAAATCCCTGGGCCGCCCCCACCCCGTCACTCTCCATAAGGCTCCTCTAAAGTTCCCAGTGAGCGGGCAGGGCTGGAGCTGGCCATCAGGACCTCGGCGCGGGAATGCAGACTGGACGGGGCTCGGCGAGGTCGCGCCGCGCGTCCACCAAGTCACTGGCGCCCTCCCCACGCCAGCCCTCCTGCTGGGGCACAACCCCCAGGTCACCAGCGTCGTTCGCCCCCTCCCCCACACCTGGCCCGAAAGTTTGGGGTAGTGGCCGCATCCGGGACCTCCCGACTCCCGCTGCAGTTCTCTACGCTAAGACTCTGACCCTGCGTAGTCAGAGGTCAAGGGCTACAAGCAGGTGCCTGCAGTCTTGGTCCTGCCCATCATCGGTCCCTCCCTTTTTTCTCGGCCCTGGGCCTTGACCCCGCCCATTTCCGGCTACCTTGAAGCGAGAGTCCTGCTGCACAGCCTATTCTTGACTCCGGCCCCAGCCGCCCGGCTGGTTCTGGCCCCACCCACCCTGTTCTAAACCCCCTTCCGGTGACCGCGGATGGTGGTCAAAGTGCCACCCGTGAAGCTGACCGCAGGAGCCGTACAGATAGACTTTCGCCTGCCCTAGATTCGCTGCACCGTCCTGGGTCAGGGGTTGGATCCCAGATTCTCTGCAGTTTATGAAAGTGGAGGAGATGCTCAGGGCTCCCCTGGGTTGGGGGACTCCTGTACAACCATCAGTCACCGCCACTCCTCAGCGCTGCCTTCTGCAGAGTCCCACGAGGAAACCGCATAGGCTGAGGACATTTCCTCCAAGGCCCTCCCGGATTCTCCCCGCGACCCTGGGCATTTGTTCCTGTTGAACTCCAATTCTTCCTTTCCCCAAGCTGGTGGCATTCCCTGACCCTGGCCTACATGCAACATTTCCTCTTTTTGAGCCAGGTGGTCCTCAGGAGTCTCATTTTGTAGATGCAGAGACAGGCCCAGAAAGATGGCACTAGCTTCTAAGGACAGTGCTATGTTGGGCCATCACTAATGAGGCACGAGGTGAGGGGTCAGACCTTCCTCTATGGCTGCACCAGCTGGGCTTCCCTACCCCCACCTTAAGCCCCCAGCCCTTGGCTGCCAGGCAGGAAGTGAAAGGGGCCTGCAGGAAGCCCCAGGAGGAACCGAGACTTAAGCCTGCCCTGCCCGCACTTGCTAGACCCTGAAGGCCTTGTGGAAACCAGGCCCCCTTTAGGAAAAAATGGCCAGAAACAGGCTAGGGTGGCCAGACTGCTTCTGTGTTCCCACCTCAACTAGTGGTCTTTCCAGAGTGTATCTTGGATCCCTCTTACTGCAAAATGAGGGAGAAAAGTCTTTGAATAGTTATAAAAACAAGAGGTGAGACCTGGTGTCAAAATCTGGAACTGGTCACTCCTAAGGAGGGAGCCTGGGTCTGGTTACCTTCAGCTCTGTTCTAACCCAGCCCACCAAAATTGTAGGGGGTGGGGTGGGGAGTTGTTTGCTTTGATTATTTGTGTGTGTGTTATTGTTGCTTTGTGTGTGTGTGTGTGTGTGTGTGTGTGGTACAAGGGATTGTACCCACATGCTAGGAAAACACTCAACCACTGAGCTACACCCTCAGCCCCTTTTCTAACTTTTGTTTTGTTTTGAGAAGAGGTCTCCATAAATTTCCAAGACTGTCTTCCAATTTTTGATTCCTGCCTCAGCCTCCCAAGTAGCACCACCACACTCATCTAATTGCAGTTTTCATCTTGGACCAATCCTTTACCCCTCTGAGCCTCTCTTTTTCCTACCTGCAAAACAGACAGCACAATCCTCACTCTTGGATTGTGAAATGGTTCAGATTTTTCAGGAAGCAACTCCGCCAACAGAGGCCTTTAAAAGGTCAAGGCCTTTATTCCACTGTCCTGGAAAAGTCAGACTAATGCAAAGATTTATGCACAAGAAGGTGCTCAGTGCCTCAGTTACAATAGCAAAACCAGAAAATAAAGAAATACTCAGGTGGAAAACTTGACAAGTGTTGAAAGCCTTATTGGGAAGTGTTTCATGACAGAGAAACTTACTACATATGATGGAACAAGATGCGATTGTTTATGTATAAAATGACTGCAGTTATGTAGAACAATATGTCATATAAAGGCTGGTGTTGCTGGATACAGGTCAGTTCTCCATAGACCCCACCCTGGATTGTCCTCTGGGACTCTCCCCCCCAGAGGTCAGGAGGCTGATCTCCTTGTCTAGGCCCTTTCAGGGCGGTGACACTATGCCCGTCTTGTTTGCCCCTCCACTGGTCTCTCCTATTTCTTCCCCAAGGAACTTCCCTTCTATTAGGTGCTAATGACAATGACTCTCTCTGGACCTCAGTTTTCTTATCTACGAAATGGGGATATATGTGAGAATTCTCTTACGATTCCTTCCAGTCCTCTGGGAACACAGGCTGGGAAGAGAATGTTGTACCCAGTCCCTCGTGTCTCATTAGAGGAAACTGAGATCTGAGGGGAAACTACACACTAGCTGGGGTTCAACTGGGACTCAGAGGTGCCAAAGGTTTGCATGTCTGGGCCCCAGGGGGGATTCACTCACCCTTTTCACCTTCAGAGCCTAGACCCTGACTGTAGTGGTGAAGGTGGGGTGGGAGAACGGGGTGGCCAGGAACAGCTCAGACTCCCCAGGCCCTGGATGGAGGGGAGTGTAATGGCTTGGCCCACACTCTGCCACTCACTGTTTGCCATCTGATGTCTCCAGTCACCTGACTTCCTAGGAGTACTGGTATCTAAAATGGGTTCAGGGAGGGAATACTGGGCAGAGATTAGGATATGAATGTCCAGGTCCTGGGGCTCCAAATGCCACTATCCATTGTCTTCTGAGCTGGGAAAGCAGTGGGTGGGAGGGGCAGGGTCTGCAAGGCAGCTCTGGTGGGCAGTTCAGGGGCAGGCAGGCAGCAAACCTCTGGTGCATGGAAAAGAAAATGGCCAGGGTCCTACAAAGGCAAAAACACCCAGGACTCCACCTTCTGACTCCTAGTCCAGTGCTCCTTCCAAAAGTGCTAAGTTGCAACAAGTTCCCAGGTAGTTTTCCCGGGCAGGGGTGATGTTCAGGTTCACTCTCTTGTAGGAGGGCAGGCAGGAGAGGAGATGGCTAGCTGTGAGTGTACAATGTGGTCCAGGAGCCCACAAGATGAGCCCAGCTCTTGGGCCTGGACCAGAGCGAGAAGGGAGGACAGGCCATAGAGGGAAAGGCATTCTAGGGATCTCAGGTCCATCCATCTGGTTCAAAGCCACAGGACTGCCCTGACCTGTGTATGAAGGTGTCTCCTGTAGGCCCTGGGCTGGGCCCTGAGCAAGCTGACTATGCCTTACTTGGGAGTCAGCTGGGTCCTGGGCAGCCAGAGAGAGCTTCCTGACACGGTGTCCCTCAGCTTGATCTTGGAGTCTAGTTCTGGAGGCTGTAGACCCTCCTGGGTGTGGGCTGTAGCTCTAGAAGCTGCCACCATGGTAGAAATGGTAACTTAGGTTCTAGCAGATTAGGCCAAGCCTGGGTTGATGCTGGGATGTAGATACTCAAGAATCAGCACAATTATGCACAATTTTTTTTGGGGGGGGTACTAGGGATTAAAGCCAGGGACGCTCAACCACTGAGCCACATCCCAGCTCTATTTTGAATTTTATTTAGAGACAGGGTGCTGAGTTGCTTAGTGCCTCGCCATTGCTGAGACTGGCTGTGAACTCGTGATTCTCCTGCCTCAGCCTCCCAAGCCGCTGGGATTACAGCTGTGTGTCACGCGCCCAGCTTCCTGGTTATTTCTAAAAAATAATCTTGAGAGCGGGCTGTAGCTCAGTGGTACAGCATTTACCTAGTATGCGTGAGGTCTGGGTTCCAACCCCAATACCACACATACACACACCAAAAAAAAATTAAAAATAATCTTGCACTAAATCCCAAAGTGAAACCATCAGCTGGTTACTCATTGCTGCCACTTGCGTCAGTTTAAAAGCAGAATAATTCTGAGAGCAAGTGTTAAAGAAATACAACCCTGGCTACAAATTAAGCATCCTCCCACTTGGGTCTTCTCTTCAGATTCATTTGGCTTAATGGTCCCTTCCCTATTGTAAAGGAAAAGATCTCTTATTCATAGTACCTGTATTTGTTGGATTTGCATTATTATAACAAAATACCTGAAGCTAGGAAACTTTAAGAAAATGGGTTATTTAGCTCACAGTTCTGGAGGCCTAATCATATCTAATGATGACCTTCTTGCTGGCTGAAATACAAGGTGGCAGAGGGCATCACAAGGCAAAGGACAAGAAGTATATATTGTGTGTTTCTTCTAGTCTCTCTCTTATAAAGCCATGAAAGTTCAATCATGATGGTCACCCAGATGACCTTGTCTAATCCTAATCACGTCCCAAAGGCCCCACCTCTAAATGCCACAATCAGATTAAGTTTTCATCCCCTTAATAATATCTCATGATGGGAATTAAATTTCAACACATGGAGCTTTGGGGGACACATTCAAACCATATCCAAAACCAGCAGAGCTAGTCATTCAAAAGCACTGGAGCAGAGAGGACCTTTAAGAACAGTCAAAGTTGGCATGGTCTTAAGCAAAAAGTAAACACAAACAATTCCAAATGGCTACACACTTTGTACTGTAGTGTCTCTAAGGTTCAGCGGGGAGCAGTCTGGCTCCCAGGAAAAGGTCAGGTGGGTGCTGGAGTGAAGAGCTGAATTCAGTTCTGAACCCTTGTGGCGGGGGGACACTGATGCAGGACAGGGGCCCCTCCTGTCCTCTCCACTGCTATTGTTGCTCAGGGCCAGTGGTCTTGGTGGTCACCAGCTCAGTGGAGCCCAGCTCTGTGGCTGGCACAGGGACACTGTGGCCAGGTGGGGTGCTGCCTGGGTCTTCTCTGGGTGGAGACCAGATGGGAGCTGAAGCATCCAGGGTTTCTGTCGAGGGGATGATGACATTGTCCAGGGCCTCTGGGGTGGGCAGGAGCAAGGGGATATGGAGTGTCAGGATTGGGTCACAGCGGTCCCCAGAGAGATAGCCCGCTGTAGATGAAGCACCACTGTGGCCTGGAGGGGTGGCACATGACAGGCCCTCAGAACAGGAAGGGCTGAGTCCAGAGGTCTGGCCAGCTGTGGGATGCAGACTGAGGGTGATGGGTGGGAAACCCCGACTGGTCAGCCCACAGAGCCTCACATGGGCCCAGGGCCCCCCTAGGCTCCCAGGAACCGGGCCTGCACCGGGAGACTTTCTCCTTGGGTCTGCAGGGCAGTGCTGTCCCCTGCTTGGATCAGGGCTGGGGCCCGTCCCTGCTCAGGAGCAAACTCTTCCCCTCCCTCAGTCTGGGACACCCGTCACAGTACTGTCTACGGGTTCACACCTCCTCTGCTCCCAAGGTCCATGACCCAGAGACAGGCCCCACCCCAGCCCATGTAACCCGCTCCATAGGACGGTACCTTCCCTTCTCCCAGACATGGGACTCACCTTCCTGGCCTCCGTCTGGGGCCTCTAGGGAGGCCGTCCTGCGCCGCCGCTGCCACCTCCAGCTCATCAGGGCCACCAGGGCCAGGGCCAGGGCGAGCGCCAGGCCCAGCAGCGCGGGGGCGCCGAAGAGCAGCCCGGGCAGGGGCAGCACGGCCTCGGCCCCGGCGCCCACGGACTCCTGCGGCTGCAGCGCCGTCCCGGGCGCCTGGCTGCTCAGGCCGGCTGCTGGCGCGTGCGGAGGGGACGGGGAGAGAGGACGGGGGAACGAGGGGAGGGAGCGCAGGCCGGAGGGAGGCGAGGCTGGGGCACACGGGGCGGGAGAGAGAGGGGCGGTGAGCGCCTCGCGGTGCGCGCTGGTCCCGCGGGGCCCTCGACGCGTCGCCCCGGGCCTGGCCGGGTGGGGGGCCCTGCGGCGGGACCCTCCCCCGGACCCTCCCCGGGTGCCCGAGGCGAGCTGCGGGGGTCGCCCCTTACCGCGTCCAGGCTCGGGCGTGCGGAAGAGCCGGCAGGCCACGCAGAGGCGGACCAGCGGGTCGAAGCACTGGGCCTGCACGCAGGGCGTGGGCGCCGGCCCGTCCCTGCCCCGCACGCTCCTGGCCCCGCGCCGCATGGTGCCCGGCCTCCGCCAGCTGCAGGGACGGGTCCCCTGCTCGGCCGCCAGGCCCTCCCCTGGGGAGGAAACCCGAGGCCCCACCCTCCGGCCCGCCCCTGCCTGCTGGAGTGGGACGGCTGTGGTGGGACCGTGCCCCCGGGGCCCCAGGGCCCGCGCCCTAACCTTCTCGTTCACCTGCGCTTCCTCCGGTCAGCCACTCAACCATCACCCCAGACGCCAGCTGGGTGGGCCCTCTGCCGGGCACGGGGGGTCACACCAAAGCTCGCCCTTGGCAGCCCAGGGAAGGGACTCCTGCTGTCAGCCAGCGGGTGCCACAGATGCTCCCACCACCCCCTCCTGACTGCTCTTCTGCCCTTCCCGGGACATCAAACCCTCCGGAGTGACTACCTTGTACCAGGCCCCAGTCAGCTGTGTGGCGCTCCCACTTGGGGGAGATGGAGGGAGACAGACCATGCCTCAAAGCACGTCCAAACTGCCAGGCTTGGTTCTCCACCCCCACCCCCCGCAGTCCCCTGCCTTCTCTGGAGGCTTTGCCCGCAGCGGGGATCCAGCAACCAGGTGCCCAGGACAGCGCAGGAGTTAGTGGGTGCAGGGCCAGGCCCAAGGGTCACCAGCACAGGTTACCATGGAAGGGAACAGGAAGGTTTGCGGGGGAGGTGATGATGAGAGGTGTGGCAGACCGAGTGAGGTCTAGGGAGTGCGGCAGTGTGGAGACTGGAGACTGGTGTGAACAAAGGTCTGGAAGCCTAACAGGAAGGCCAGGAGTGCCCGGCCCAGACAGCCAGGCAGGGGCCTTGCTTGGACCCAGCTGGAGGACACCGGAGAGCCACACAGAGTGTCCCAGTAAGATCTGCATGGTAGTGAGGAACCTGTGGCCACCCTGACTCCTCTTCCCCAGACTGGAGGCTCTCACCTTTGTGCCCCACCAAGCCCAAAGAGCTCCCTCCCCCAGGCAAGGGCTGGAGAGTACCTGGAGAGGTCCCAGCTCACCTGGAGCACAAGGTTCAGGTGTGCCATTCAGATCCCAAGCACTCAGGCTGGGGTGGGCACAGAGTGCACAAGGAGGAGTCTCTCTCCAGGGGCCAGGAGGGAGCTTGTGGGGGAGGGAAACCTGTAGCAGCTACAAGGGAGAGGGAAACGAGCTTGGCAGATGGGGACCATGGCACGGGAAAGGCCTGGAGAGGTTAAGGGGACATGGGTTCTGGAGACAGGCATGGTACTGCTATGGGGAACCCTGGGAGAAAGGAGGGAGGGCCTGGGCTGCGGACGGATGGGCTGACCCCCAGCACCAGGCCTGCAATGAGGAGCAGGAGGGTTGGGTAGGGGCCTCTCAGGGCTGTGCTCTATTTAGAAGGACCCTCCTCTCCTCTGGCTGCTGGAGTTGGAGGTAGACAGAGCAGCAAGGAGACCAGGGGTCATGGTCCAGGCTGGGGATGAGCCTAGTGTGAGGGGAGCAAGGCTGGTCCCTGGGTTTCTAGCTCAGGAGAGAACTCCCAGGGGGCCCGCCTTGAGGGGCCCTGGCCCACTGCCTCTCTGTCCCCTGCCCATGGGCCAGCAACTCCGTGGCAGGAAGGTGTAGGCGGTGGGGCAGCTGCAAAGGAGAAGTGGGTCTGGGAGGTGGTTGTGGGTGTGAGTGGGTGGATGGCGAGGCCAGAGATCTGGAGAGGAGCCAGGCCAGCACAGCCCTTCTTGTGGTACAGAGGGATGGGGCAAGGCCACTCTCACCTGTCACTGTTGGTGCCACTGTAATAACTTGTTATCTTTAGGGACACAGAGCTCTGTCTACATACCAGGCACCTCACCTGGCCTTTTAGCCAAACACTGGGGCAGGGCTATCTGAGACTGTGGGAACCCAGGAGCACCCTCTATGGGAGAGGGTGTCCCAGCGGGGCCAGGGCTGGGATAATTCACATGAGCCAAGCCAAGGATGCAAGCCTGCGCTGGGCCTCCATTCCCGCAGGGGTAAGAATCGCGCTTACCCCTGCAGCAGAGACAGGGAGGCCACCCTGCAGCCTCGCTGCCACAATTACAAGGTCCCTTACCTTGGCTGGAGAGGGAGGCCAGCCGCCTAGAGGGACAAAGCAGAATTACTCATTTGACATTAATGTTTACTGGGCGCTTCCTTCGCGCCCACACTGAGCTGGGGGTGGGGGACAAGGCAAGGAACAGCAAAAGGCCTGTGGGATTAGTGTCTCTGTGCCTGACCTTGGCTGAACCTTTTCACTTGAGCTTCCTAAATGGGTTGGGGGTGGGGGTTGTGGCAGGCCCTGAATCTCGGCTTGGATGACTGAGTGGTTAAGAAGAGAAATTTCATCAATGTGGGAAATATAGGTTACACCTCAATTTTTTTTCTTTTCATAGCTCCTAAGTCAAGTTTACCAATTTCCTTTTTTCTTTGCAGTACTGGGAATTGGACCCAGGGGCATTCATCCTCAGTTTTTGAAATTTATTTTTTTATAATTTATTTAGTGGTATGAGGGATTGAACCCAGGCGTGCTTAACCACTTAGCCACATCCCCAGCTTTTTTTTTTTTAATTTATATTTTTATTTTGACACAGGGTCTCACTGAGTTGCCAAGGGCTTCACCAAAACTGGCCTCAAACTTGCATTCTTCTGCCTCAGCCTCCTGACTAACTGGGATTGCAGGTGTGCACCAGAGTGCTTAGCTCTGTGTCACTTTTTCTTTCTTTCTTTCTTTCTCTCCTTCTCTCTTTCTTTCTGTACTGAAGATACCCAGGAGTGATTAACCACTGAGCCACATCTCCAGCATTTTTTTTTTTTTTGAGAGAGGGCCTCCCTAAATTTCTGAGGCTGGCATTGAACTTACAATCCTGCCTCAGCCTCCTGAGTAATGAGTAATGGGGATTCCAGGTATGCACCACTGCACCCACTACCTCCACCTCTCTGTTACTTTTTGATTGAGAGATGACACAAAGAGTTAAAGTTTCTGAAGTCAGTGTAGTTCTTACAAATTTTCATTGTTCCTTTAACAGCTTGGGTCTTGCTGTGTTGCCTAGCTGGGTCTCAGATTTATGAGTTCAAATGATCCTCTCACTGTGCCAAGTTTTGCTTTTTTGCTGTATGGGGCCTACTGGGGCCTATTGGCCCTCTAGCGATTGAACCCGGATACGTTGTCACTGAGTTACACCCCTGACCCTTGTTAGTTTTTATTTTGAGACAGGGTCTTACAGTGTTGCTCAGGCTGGCCTGAACTGTGACTCAAATGATTTTCCCTTGGCCTCCTGGATAGCTGGGACTACAGGCAAGTGCTACCATGCCAGCCCCCCATAAAAAAAAAAAAATAAGTTGTAGATGGACACAATACCTTTATTTTATTTGTCTATTTTTATGTGGTGCTGAGGATCAAACCCAGTGACTTACATGTGCTGGGCAAGTGTTCTACCACTGAGCCACAAGCCCAGCCGTCTCCCCACTGTTTTAAAAACAGTTTTTACCTTAAATAATTTGATATTATGAGTTCATATCTTTTCTTTTTTTAAATTTATTTTTTAGTTGTACACAATTTATTTCTTAGTTGTACACAATTTAATTATTTTTTATGTGGTGCTGAGGATCGAACCCAGGGCCTTGCGCTTGCTAGGCACGCGCTGTACCATTGAGCCACAACCCCAGCACTGAGTTCATATCTTTTCTTAATATTTATTTTTTAGTTGTAGTTGAACACAATATCTTTAATTTATTTATTCATTTTTATGTGGTGCTGAGGATTGAACGCAGGGCCTCACCCGTGCTAGGTGAGCGCTCTACAGCTGAGCCACAACCCCAGCCCCTCATATCTTTTTTTTTTTTTTTTTGGTACTGGGGATTGAACTCAGGGGCACTATACCACTGAGCTGCATCACCAAACCTTTTTATTTATTTATTGTATTTGCTTGTAATCACAGTGGCTCAAGAGGCTGAGGCAGGAGGATCGCCAGCCTCAGCAACTTAGTGAGGCCCTAAACAACTTATCAAGAATCTGTCTCAAAATAAAAAAAATTAAAAATGGTCTGGGGATGTCATTCAGTGGTTAAGTGCCCCTGGGTTCAATCTCTAGTATAAAAAAAAAGAAAAGAAAGAAAGAGAGAGAGAGAGAGAGAGAGAGAGAGAGAGAGAGAGAGAGAGAGAGAGAAGGGAAAAAAAGAAAAGAAGGGACTTTGTTCCTGAACCCTTTCAACTTGAACTGAATCTGACTTAACATTCTTGACTTTTCATTCATTGAATCGCCTTTTTGAAAAGATGATTAATTTGGGGTCTGTCAGGGAGAAGGTTGTCTCCTTTCATTTTTGCTCCTAAAATTCCCCCCAAACACCCTGAAGATGAGGAAACAGATCAAGGCCAGAGGGTCTTCCCAGGATGACCAGCAGGTATGAGGGGCCTGGATGGGGTCTGTGCCCACCTGACTGTGAAGCATGGCCTGTGCCCTTCATGCTTTGGGAACACGGTGGGGGGAAGTGAGGCCACTCTGTGCCTATGGGACAAGCCCAGAGGCGTAGGGGAGCAGTCCCTGGGGCAGAGATGCCCAGCCCCCAGAACTGTATGTGAAACTGCTCTGAGACCTGGAATCCACTCTGAACTTCAAGATTAGTTGTAGCCGTAATTATGCCGGCAATACCTGAACACGTTCCCACGAATAGGCCCCCAGACCCACAGAAGTCTCTGAGTAGGAAGCGGGCATTTCCCTAGGTTCCCCAGGGGCAGCCTCTGCACCCCACAGCCTCTCTCTCTGGACTGTTTGGGACTTCACATCCCATAGGTGCATCACACAGGTTGACAAAGGATTCTTGGTGTTTCACACTTGGGCCACACGGTGTGACTGCCCTGCTGGCCTCCCGTCACCCTTGGCAGGGCAGGTCCCAGAGGCTAGGTCCGCTCTTGGCTCCCCTCATTTTATGAGCACCTGGATCTCCATCCTGGGAATTTCTTTGGCCACCTCATGAATTTTGGCCGCTCCAACAAAAAGGGATGCTGCTGGGAAGCCCCCTTCAGCGGGGACAGCAGGGTCGGGCCTCTGGACATTGTTGGGTTCGGCAAGAGTGGTGGGACTCATACATGTGGCAAGGCTGAGCAGCAGGATGCTGAGCCGGTGTGGCGACCAGGGAGGCTGGAACTCTGTCCCGGCTGAACCAGAGCAGGGCGGGGGCCAGTCACACTCTCCAGAGCAGTACAGAACCCTGTCCGGGGCCTCTCAGCCCAGCTCTCAGCCTCAAACCCACCCCTCTCCTCTCCCCCTATGCACACATCAGCACGCCACAGGTTCCCGCCTGGCCAGCCCCAGTCATTCTCTCAGCATGGGTTGGGGACAGGGGGCCCTCCATTTGAGGTCAGACAGGAGACCACAGCCCCTCAGTGTCCCAGCCACACGGAGTGGAGTCCCCACTTCCTGGGGCCAGCCCGTCTGTGTGAGGCCAAGGTGGGAGGCTGGGAGGGGAGGAGCAGGAACCTCCTAGGGGTTCCCCTCCGGGCTTCTCTTGGCACCACACAGCAGGGACCAGGAGCTGTAGGACTCTGGGCCTCCTGCAGGCTTCTGACCCTCTATGAATACCCAGGCCAATACCATGTGCGGGTACCTTGTATCCACCAAATGCTAACACCTACTATGTACTTACTAGCACCTACTATATACCAGGCACTGTTCCAGGTTCTGGGGCAGCAGCAGGGAACCGCAGAGCCAAGCACAGGCAGGGAAGCAGTATAGTAGGTAAGGGATGAGAAGCAATGGGGAGAAGCCGGATGAAAAATCAAAAGGGCTGGGGATGTGGCTCAGTGGTAATGCATCCCTGGGTTCAGTCTCTAGTATCCCCCACCACGGGAGAGCAGGGGGAGAAAGGATCACTGGGGAGGAAAACTCAGAATGGGAGGGTTTCAGGGGATTGGGGTGCACTCTTCAACAGGGGAGTTGCAGAAGGCCTGGTGAGAGGGCAACCTTGTTGGAGATGAGAGTGTGCCCCAGGACCATCTGGGGAGCAGTAGCACCTTACAGTGACCGGGGACACATGCAGCCCCACCACCTGGTCCAAGCTGCTCGGTACCCACTCCTCCAGCCACCCTGTGGGGGAGAGGAACGGCCGTCCCTACCTTGCAACAGCTAGAGAAGAAAGGGCCAGGCCAGGCAGGCCAAGCTCCTGCACATGCCTGTGGGGCCTGTCCATCTGTAGACCCCACGGGGAGCAGAGGGTGGGGGTCAGTCCAGCCCCGAGGAGCCTGTATTCCCTCCCAGGGAGGCTGGTCTCAGAGCAGGGTCAAGTGTGGGACTCCTCTGAACACTGACCATCCCCCTGGGACTCCCAAATGCCTTTGGCATTCTTCTGATGTGAGGGTGGTCTCAAGGAAGGCTGCTTCTGCCCAGGTCCAGGGGACTGGGGACCACCCCCAAACTCTTTTCTGGAACTTGTCCTCAGCAGCCCCCAGTCCATGGAACCATCTCAGGCAGAGCCCACAGAGGTGTGTAGGGCCTGGCCACCCACGTTATCTCTTTCAGCCCAAGTGTCTTGAGAAGTCCTCTCATAATGGCCATCATCCTTCAGGCCCTGGGAGACTGGAGGGACAGAGGACTGAGCCAGCCAGTGCTTCTGGACAAGGGCCCTGTGTATGGGAGCCCGCTAGCAGGCCTGGCCCAGCACCCTTCGCCTGGGGGGCAGGCCAGGACCGCGCTGCCTCAGGGACCTGTAAAGCTCACCTTGTCCCTTGTTCCCCTGGATAACAAGCCAGCCCTCCAGGGAGGGTGAACAAAGGGACAAGCACAGGGTAGGCTCTGGTGTGTCTGCCTCAGAGGTCCTCAAGAGGTAGAGTAGGCAGTGGGAATTCACTGCCCCAGGTCACGCTGCAAGCTGGTCACAGAGCCTGGTGGTGGGACCCACAGGCCCAGCCCTTTCCCACTGCACCACTTCCTTTGTGGCCAACTTGCCCGGCCTCTGCCCACCCAGGGGTGAAGGACTCATGTTGCCATGCTGTAGAGCCTGCCCTTGCTAGGAAGGCCTTGCGTCCTTGGCAAGGGCGGGAAATACCACCAGACTGGGGACACTGGGGCCAGAATTCTTTCTTTTTTTAACCAGAGATGAACCCAACAGTGCGTTACCACTGAGCCACATCCCCAGCCTTTCGATTTTTTCTTTTGAGACAGGGTCTCACTGTTACTTAGGACCTTATTCAGCTGCTGAGTCTGGCTTTGGACTTGCGATCCTCCTGCCCCAGCCTCCAGAGTGACTGGGATCACATGCATGTGCCACTGTGCCTGGCTCAGGCCAGAACTTTTGGGTCGGGGCCACCTCTTGCAGAGAAAGTGAGCTCTGGTAGGGTGGGCCAAGGGTTGCCCAGCAGAACAAATGAGCCTGTGGCTTTAAGCAAGCCCTGCCCCCTGAATCTCAGACACCTCATCCAGACAGCAGGAGCTCAGGCCCCACCTTCCTTGTGTTGGAAAGCAGGGAGCAGGCAGCTCCCAGACCCAGATGAAGGGACGTCTGAGGGATCTTCAGGCTGCCCACTCAGACCTGTGCCCATGGTCCTTGTCTACCCTCTAACACTGCCTCCCAGGCCGGGTGCAGTGGCACACGCCAGTATTCCCAGCGGCTAGGGAGGCTGAGATAGGAGGATCGCGAGTTCAAAGCCAGCCTCAGCAACTTCGTGAGGCCCTAAGCAACTCAGTGAGATCCTGTCTCTAATAAAATACAAAATAGGGCTGGGGGTGTGGTCAGTGGTCAAGTGCCTCTGGGTTCAATCCCTGGTATCCCCTCATTAGCCTGACCTCATCCTATAGATGAGTGACCCACCTGAGGCTTTGCCATCAGCATGCAGCCACCCCCCCCCACCCCAGCAGCTCCCAACACACTCCCTCGCTGGCAGGCAGGGGGCAGGGCCTCCGTTCCTTCCCTCAGACACATTCCTCCAGACGCTGCCACAGCCTTCGGACAGTGAAGCAACCACTCCCTGTCCACTTGTCCCCAGCCTTCTGGGGACAGCTGGTCTGTGAACACCTTGCTGCCATTTAAATGTGTCACTCAGCTCCGCTGTGAGGCAGGGGCAGGCCAGTCCCCAGCCCGAGAGCGGCCTCTCAGTTCCAGGGACCTGCCAAGCTCCGCAGGGAGCTGGCAGCAGTGACAGTGTCGAGTTCCCCAGCACTTGGAAGGCTCCCAGCCCTCACTGGAGAATGCAATGCCACTTCTCTTGTTAAATGGCACCAGGTGGCAAGGAAAATGTGGCACAGGGATCTGAGGGAGAGAGGTGAGCTGGCTGGGGGAAGGGGAAGGGAAGGGAAGGCCTCCCTGTCTTAAGCAAAAGGTGACATCTCGGAGAGTCCCCAGAGCCCTCACTGCCTTCCTCTCCTGGAGGAAGCCCCCGCCCCAGCAAAGCCGCCCTTTATGGCCCAGGATTCAGAGGGTGCTGGGGACAATGCTTGGGGACCTCTGCGAAGGCTGACCCATCTGGGCCTCTGCCTTCAGAGACAACACAAACCTCCACCTCTTCCCTCTTCTGCAGACCTGGGCCCACTGCCCTCCAGCAGACGCTGGCCTCCCTGGCCACGTGACCCAGGGTTTCCTCGCAGCAGGCTGAGGCCTGCTGGAGCCCCACTGGGTCCCCTCCTGTGGTGTGGGCCCTGCCTTTTCCTAGCCTGCTTCCCTCCGGGTTAATGGGGTCCTAGCTCCACCTGAGGCAGTGTTTAGGGACTGCCCTGCAGCCTTCTTTCTCAGGCCAGGCGGGTCTACCTCTGCTTCCCACTCAGGCCTCCTGCAGAGATGCCATGCCTTGGCTCAAAGATTAGCCACACAGAAGAGCTGAGGACCCAAGCACCACAGGCTGGTTCTGCCGCTGATTGGCTGTGACAGCGGACACACCTCCAATTACAGGTCTCCTTTCACCAACTGTGAAACAGAGAACATCAGCAACCCCACGGGTCTGCTGGGAGGGCGACAGGAGCGGCCGCCTTGTGAGAAGAGCTCTGTGAAGCATGAAGTGCCTCACAAATGTCAGGTGACATGCGGGGCCTCAACCGGAATCTACACAGCTGAGTCTTCAGCAGGCCCTAGGGGCTGCATCTGCACGAAGTCAGCCAGGTGTGTAAACCTTACTTAGCACTAGGGTGGGGCCCTGGGCTAGTTCTAGAAGGTACCTACAGAAAGGAGGCAGGCCTCACCCTCAGGACACTCACAAGGAGTTCTGAGTTGGCCCCTTCTTCACAGAAGAACTCGGGCCATGGCTGCGTGGGTGACATGGCAGAGCCTGGCTCTAAGCAGGACATCAGCAGGAACCTGCCTGAGGCCAGGCCTGGTGAGGGTCCGGAGGGCTCAGGACCAGCTCTCTCTCCAAGATCTCTCCCGCCAGGCACCTCCCTCGGTCCTTGAGATCCTGTGCATCAGTCCCACTTCCTGCAGCAGCAGAAGTCCTGACCTGGCTCCAGGATTTCTGGAGTCTAATCCTAGCACTTCACAAATTTCCAGTTAGATTAGAGGGAGACAGAGAGCTACTGCCACTGCGTAATCTCTTGCTGAAGGCCCAAAGTCTTCCAGGTGGCCACTCTCATTTCTCATAAACCTCTGACCTCAGGGGCAAATTCTCAATTTGCAAATTTGAACCTTCTTTTTTAGTTGTAGATGGACACAATACCTTTATTTTATTTATTTACTTTTATGTGGCACTGAGGATCAAACCCAATGCCTCATGTGTATTAGGCACTGAGCTACAACCCCAGCCCCTTGCACCAATTTTTAAATTCAGTTGTGTGATTTCAAATAACAGGGACTGCTCACTGAGCCTTGCCTGGCCTGTGCAGAGCACCAGGTCTCAGGAGGTCTATCAAGCCAACAAGTGTGGGTGTGGCCCAGTCTCAGGCACCTCCCCTTCACTCCATTAAACCCTCCGTGTGAGTTAAGTACAAACATCTCCATATATAGCTGGGGAAACTGAGGCTCCCAGAAGCAACCACCAAGCTCCATAAGAGTAGCAGGCCCCAGGATGTGCCGTCCAAGCTATCCTCCCACATCCTGACTTCATTGTTCTGAGTCAGTTTTCCTCATTTGCAAAGTCAAAGTGGTGGATGAGACCAGTGATCTTCAAACTTTTTTTAGCCAAGGGCCCTTTGTTCCAGTGAAATCTTAAGTGGAGATGTACCTCCTCAGAGGATGAGCGTGGGCGTTGGAGGGGCTGGAGTCCCAGCAGCTGGGCTTCCTCCCCATCCTGCCCGGTGCCCTGCTGGGGCTTGGGGAGCCCAACCCAGCCTGTGTCTTCACCAACAGTGACAGCTAACGGAGCCCAAAGCGGGGAGGGACAGCCAGGGGCCAGTGGCCGTCACAGCTCCTCTGGTGGAGGGGTCTCAGAGGTCCTCAGCAGAGACAGCAGATTCAGGGCTGAGACACCACGTACGTGGCCAGCACAGATCAGCAGCATGCGCACCAGACGCTGCGCCATGGTGGCTCGAAAGTCTTCCACCTGCAGGGAGCAGAGAGCAGCAGTGAGAGACTCGGCCGCAGGCCCTACTCCCTTACTCGGGGCAGCTGTGCAGGCAGAGCTGGGGGACGAGACTTGGGGGCAGCTCAGGGTATCTTGTTCCACCATGGCCACACCCTCGTTCATGCTTCCCACCTGCTCAGCTTGCCCAGCCCTTCAGACAACTTCCAGAGACACCCAGAAACCATAAGCCCTGCTCAAGAGGAAGTAAACCTTGACAAGCAAGGTTGGCAAGGCCAAGTATACTGTCCAGGGTCACATAGGCAGTGACTGCGGAGCTGGGATCTGAACCAGGCCCAAGCCCCCAAGGCTCACTTACTGGCATCTGAGGAAGACACTCAGAGGGATGGGAGGGAGGCCCTCACCCCAAATATGGAGGTGCCATTCATAAGGAATCCCTTTATTGGAGCTTTTGCAGGGCTGGTGGGCCCAGGGCAGCTGAGGGGGTTCCAGGTGAATGCTGGGTGAGTACAAGATTGTCTGTAAATGTTTGATGAAGAACAAATCATGATGCTCCCTGACTCCCCTAGCCCACAGTTGGCCTCAGAAATGCCTCTCTGGCCAGTGGAAGGGGTGCTGGCCAGGCCTGTCTGCAGACTCAGGACGAGTTCCCTCATTCCTGCAACTCAAACCCCCTTTTGTCACCCACGATCTTGGCTCAAAACCCAGTGGTAACTTCTCTACCCTCATTGCCCTGGTGCTACCAGAAGGTGCCAGGGCCTCTCAGCCCTGCTTGAAACGCCTTTCTACCTTGCTGTTGGTATGGTGCCCACCCACACCCACCTACTGTCCACGCACTTCCCTCCTCTTTGCCCAACACCAAAGCTGGGGCTTGGTTCTTGACTTCCTTCTCTCATACTCAATCCCTAAGTGACTTCACCTGGTTCTGTGGCTTTAAAACCACCCAATTTCTGGGGCTGGGGCTGAGGCTGGGGCTCAGCAGTAGAGCGCTTGCCTCTCACATGTGAGACCCTGGGTTCAATCCTCAGCACCACATAAAAATAAATAAATAAACAAAACAAAAATATTGTGCCATGTATAACTAAAAAAAAAAATAAAAAACACCCAGTTTCTGAGGACACACAAGTTACATCTCTGGATCTTTAAGTGTCACATGCATGTGTGCAGTGATTGGACTTCTCCCCCTGGATGGCTCATGTCCACAGCAGTGGCCCTGGTGGCCCCAAGCCCTGCTCCTGCAGTCTCGCCCATCGCAGTCAAAGGCAGAGCCACCCTCCAGCGGTCAGGCCATGGATTTCAGAGCCGTCCTACCACTCGCCTTCCCTCACATCTGGTTATGAGCACATTCTTGTCACCTCCTCTCTGGAAACAGCCAGTCATGTTCCATCCTGTCCCCTTCTCCCCTAGCTACCACTACGTCCAGGCCACTGTGTGTGTGTGAGTGTGTGTGAGTGTGTGTGGTACTTGGGATGGAACCCAGAGGTGCTCTACCACGGAGCCACATCCCCAGACCTTTTAATTTTTTATTTTGAGACAGGGTCTTGTTAAGTTGCCCAGGCTGGCCTTGAACTTGCAATTCACCTGCCTCAGCCTCCCAGAGTCACTGAGACTACAGGTGTGCACCTCTCCTGGCCAGGCCACTCTGAACTCTTCCAGAAAGAGTCTCTGGACCCAATTCCCCATTTCTGTTCTTGTCTTCCTCTGCCGTGCCTCCTTCTAGCCCTCAGAGGGGCCCATGCAAAACACAAGCCAGGCTGCATTTCTCCGGGACCCCATTGGCCCTGGTTTCACTCAGAGCAAAAGCCACAGTCTTTACTGTGACCACAAGGCCTCACTGACCTGGTCCCACCATTACTCTGACTTATCCCCCTCGGCCCTGCCTTTGCTTCTCAGCTGTAGGACCCTGGCCTCCCCTGCCGACTCTGGACACACGGGGCGAGCTCCGGACGTCGCTCGTGTACTGGGTAACACCACGGCTGCCCTCTCACTTTCTTCAAGTCTCTATCTGAAAGTCACGTTTGCAGTGAGGCCTGGCTGGTTGCTCTATCTAACTCTTGCCCCTTACCTCCACCTGGCCTATCAGACCCCCATTTTCTAAAAATCATACATTTTTTTGTAGGGGGCAGCAGGGATGGAACCCAGAGGTGCTCTACCACTGCACCACATCCCCAGCCCTTTTTATTTATTTTGAGACAGGTTCTCACTTGAACTTGAGAACCTCCTGCCTTGCCTCCTGAGTCACTAGGATCACAGGTATGCCACCACACCCAGCCCTTCACCATTTCCGCTTTCTTGACTAGAACAGAGTCAGGATTTTTTGAGACAGGGTCTTGATATGTTGCCCAGGCTGGTCTCAAAAACCTGGCTCAAGTCATCCTCTTGCCTCAGGCTCCTGAGTAGCCGAGGCAAGCACTCTACCAACTGAGCTAGGGCCCCAGCCCATGTCCTGGGAATCTTTACTATTTTGTTCTATGCTGCATCCCTGGGGCCTAGAGCAGTACACACGAGAAGGATTTGTGGAATAAATCCTCCTGCTCTACGTTCTGTGGCCTTTGCCCCCAAATCCATCACTAGCTTGGCTCCATAGCTGCCTCCTCTCACCCACACATCACACCGAGACAAGGACCCCAAACCCAAGTCTGACCACAGTCTCGACTTTGCCCATGACGTACAGGAAAAAATGACTTAATTCTACACCAGGCTTCAAAAACCCGGCGAATCTTCATCTTACTAGATCAAGAGGGCAGGACCAACGTCTGCGTTAGGCACCCGCACAGGCCTGACCAGCAGACCTGGGCATTTGTTCTACTGGGCAAATCACACTCCTCTCTGGGTGCTTCCTCCTCTTTAGGGGTTGGGAATCCCTGCCACGCCTCACACCATGGCAAGGGACCCGGTATGGGAAGTGTGCTCTCCAAAGGACAGCAGGGGCGTGTGACCAAAACTCCGCGGACCAAACTCCGCGGCTTCATCTGAAGGACGCGGTCGGTGGGCACTTCTGCACCCCCTTGCTGACTGGAAACGGCTGGGGCCTCTGCTTCCTGCCCAGTCAGCCACAGCTGGTTTCAGGCCAGAAGAGACCTGGTGTGGCCTGCCATCTCATGGCCACACACAGAACTGCACCTGCCTAGAGGTTGGCGGACCCAGGGCATCCCTGTGGTGAGCTGTGGGTCAAAGGTGCCTCC
The DNA here is from genome assembly GCF_047511675.1 of Marmota flaviventris. Lineage (NCBI taxonomy): Eukaryota > Metazoa > Chordata > Mammalia > Rodentia > Sciuridae > Marmota > Marmota flaviventris. The sequence continues at coordinate 7,151,244 of NC_092500.1, read as the reverse complement.
TCAACGAGAGGTAAGAAAACTGAGGCTCCCTGGGGGAGGGGACTGGTTCCAAGTCACAAAAGCAGGTTATGATAGGGACAGCTCTGTGCTAACTGGCTTGCCAACTTCCCAGCTCTGTGACTGTGAGCAGGAGCCTGTTCTCAGTCTCAGCTTCCTCAGAGCTTTGCTGGGAGGGAAGTCTGGAGGGGAGAGACTGCAGGTGTGCAGGGGCCATGGTCCCATCTGTGAGATCAGAGCATTGATCTGGTCAGGGTCCTAAAATAGTTGTCAAACACGAAAATCAAGTTTGTGAGAGAGGAGTATGTACCCTTGTCACTGCACTGGTCTAGGGGGAGCAGGGGCAGGCCCAACAGCTAGGTCTGTCACTCCTGAAGTAACAGGGAGACATCGACACGTCTACTGGCTGTCACAGACTTTGCTACTCCTACTCACGCTCTTCCCTACGTCCACCGGGCTCGATTTCACTTAGAAGTCAGCAGAGGGAAAAAGAAGCTTTTCCTCTCTCTCCAAGTTCCCACATCCCCTGGATTCTGCCACCAAAGCAGAGGGGTTTGCAGACCCCTGGGCCAGATGCTGGGGAAGGTGCTTGAGCACTCGGTTCTCTCTGCATCCCATCCAAAGGTGTCAGCCCAGGAACACAGAAAAGACATGAATCTTCATAATGAACCTCAAATCTCAGGAAGAGATCCCCAAAGCAACAGAACAGTCTTGGCGCATGGGCCGGGGGCAGCGCAGGCCCTGCTGGCCCTACACACACCCAGCAGAGGGAGCACACCGACTCTACACTGAAGGGCAAATGGATCAGTGAAGAGGAAATGCAGCTTGCTCCCGCACTTGGGATCTCCTGCGAGAGACCCAATGGAAGCAAGCCGATACCACATGTACCCCTCCTGCCACACGCCCGCCCACTCTGCAAACCTGCTGCAGCCTGCTGGTGCCCTGCCTTTACTGGGACTGGACAGGGTCTGCAATCAGGGGAGACAAGGGTGACACTGGGCATTGTGACTGTCAAGAAGCATGCAGTGGTTAAGGAGCAATCTGGCACCTGCTCTCATTAGCAGAAGAGCGAGATATTAATGAGGACCCACAAATCCACAAACAAGACAAGTACAGAGAAACTAAGAAAAGGGAAAGCCTGGCTACAAGCCACAGAGACGGCATTCAACCCATTTTACACTGTACCTAGAGGTCACAGCCAGTGAACAGAAAAGGCAGGACTCATGTCCCCCTACACCTCAGCAGCCACCTCACCTGGACTTGATCCTGCAATAAGCAGTCCTGACAGCCCCTTCCCCACACCAAGTGTAACACTGGCCACTGTGGAAAGTGTCCTCACCTCCAGGTCACAGAAGAACAGGGGGCTGCGGTAGGTGTGGGCCAGCTTCAGGACCGTGTTCCGGTGAAGGCTGTAGTGGTGCTCCTGCCCAGCTGCAAAGAAGCAGAGAGCACTAAGGCGGTGCCCAGCAAGACCTGGGCACGGTCGCTACCAGCCCTCGGGTGTCAGTTCTGAACTGGTCAGTGGGTGACAACCTGTTCCACCATCAAATTAGCTCAAAGGGCTGGGAGAGAGCGTTCTATTAACACACAGTTCCCACTTATGAGATGAGCGTAGTGAGAGCCCTGCCACTCGGTCAGGTGGAGCCAGCAACCCAGAGCCAGGGCTCGCCGGGCACTGGTTCCTTCTTCAGAGTTTATTGAGAATGATCTGTGCCAAGCACTCCCCTCACAGTTCATGTCACACTTGTCCTTGGTGCCAGAGGGGACGCCAGAACTCAGTTTTGAGGTATCTGTAGGGACTAATAAGACAAGGAGAACAAAGCACTTGAGAGAACCCCGACGTAGCCAGAGGGGATGGGCCCTGACTAGGACTGTCGCCCACGTGACTCTCAGCTCCGCCACCACAGTGCTACAGGACCTTGGGCGTGGCCAGTTTTCTTAGTTATAAAACAGATAATACTGCGATTAATGCTCAAAGATTAATGATAAGAAACTAAGCACCTACAACAGTCTTGGGCCTGGGAAGAGCCCGATAAAGGTCAGCTATGACCATTTGCACTGTTAATATTGCAAAGTCTCAGCAACAGCAGGACTTTTTCAGAGAATGAGAGCTGACCCAAAGAATGAGGGTAATAGGAGGTGACACTCGACAAGGCAGAGGCCAAACTGCAAAATACTTTGTGACTTTAGAGGAGTCTGAATTTCACTCTGAAAGCTGCAGGAAGCCAGCAGGCAGCTGTGAGCGCCACAGAACTATCTGCTCAGATTCACTGTTAGAAAGTCTGACAGCAGCCAGGTCCTCAGTCATCAGCCGGGCTGCCCCGGCAAGGACCCTTGACTGCCCACTCTCTCTCAGGGCGGGTGGCAGGTGAGGGGCGCACTTACCACCAGTGCCGAGGAAGCACACCCTCCCCAGGAAGAAGCTGGCGTCCACATGGTGCAGCGACTCCTCCACGTGCTGGAGACTAGGGTGGCCAGGCCAGGGCAAGAAAACAAACCAGAGGAGGACAAACTTCACAATGGAGACAGCAGAGCCCCTGCTTCTCTGGTCTAAGGTCAGAGAACAAGAGGAGGGGGACAGGAAAACAGCCTGGAGGAATACTTGGTCCTTTAGTTTTTATAACTACTTTTTAAAAAGTGACTCCCACTTGTGAAATCGTCAGTTGGTAAACACGGATGCACGCAGAGACAGTCAAGTCCCCTGGCTCAGCGCTACCCTTCATCCCAACTCCCCGGAGGGAACTGCTGCCATCAGTCTGGGGTGTCATCCCTTCGGAATGCTCCAGGTGCGTTATGGTGGTATGAACCAGCATTTACTCTTTGGGTCCCACACACCATCAAACTCCGATCAGTGCTGCTGTACTACTGTTGGGATACTGTTTGAGAGCGTCCTAAGACTTCATGTGGCCATGGTGTTAGGTGAGGCTTAGGAAGGGATAAGGATTAGACAAGGTGGGCAGGTGAGGTCCCCAGATTGAATCCTGGGGCTTTTATAAGAGTGAGAGAGACCAGGCAGACACACATGTGCTCCCTTTCTCTGGCCAGTCCTCGGGACTCTGCCATCAAGAAGGCCATCACCAGACGTGGTCCCTCAACCTTGGACCTACAGAACTGAGGCAAAATAAACCTCCTTTCCCTCCTCCCTCCCTTTCTTTCTGCAGTAGTGGGGATGCAACTAAGGGCCAAGAGCTCCATCACTGAGCTCCATCCCGGCCCTTTTATTTTATGACAGGGTCTTGCTAAATTGCCTAGTTTGGCCTTGAATTTGTGATTCTCTTGCCTCAGCCTCCCAAGTAGCCCGGATTACAGGTGTGCACCCTGGGCCTGGAACTGTCTTGGACGTTTGCTGCAGTGATACAACACCGATGCATACAAATGCATGGAACTGCTAGGTCCTTCAGCGTGAGCACACAGCGCACCACGTTCTACCTTCCCAGTGATGAGCAGTTAGGTGGCCTCCCATCCTTCCCCGTTATAAGGTAACCATGCTAGTTCTCAACTCCTTCTCTTCTCCCATGCTGACTAGTTCCAAGGAGCTGGCTGCGAGGTCTAGACGTCCTCCTGATGCTAGAATATCTGCCATCTTCATGCTCCTGGGTTCCCAGGTGTCCCCAACACAGCCTTCCCTCAGCCCCCACATCACTAGGTGTCTGTAATGGACCCTGCCCTGCCTAACCTCGGCCAGCCGTGCCCCTGGAGGGGCTCACTCCCATCTTTACCTGACTGACTCTCAGGTGTCGATTTAGATATTACCTCCACCAAAAGGTCTGCCTTGGCCTCCCACACCTAAGGCCTGGCCGTTGGAGGTCTTGTGTGGGCTCCACAGCCCAGCTCCTGCCTCTTTACAGTCCATGTCCCCGGAACTCTAACTGTTCTCTCAAAAGTCCAGTGGACGAGGACACCTGAGGAAAGCAGTCTGTTTTGTCCGTTTCTGTGCCTGCCGCTGGATATACAGAGTAGTTTTCAGAGGTTAAATGAACAGAGGACATGGTAGGATTTGTGGGTTAAACACTGTGCACTGTCCACTGGCTCCTCCCTTCTGCCCTCTACGCTGACCCTGGCCAACCTCTCACTGCTTCCTCCCTGCCTATCGCAAGTAAGGTCACTGTCCCAGCACACTCCCAGTCAGGTCAACCTGGGTCCCCAGGGCTCATGTCCTCTGGTTCCTACCTGTATTTGCTATGAAGGTTGATCACAAACACAATCAGGTCGATTCGAGGCCGATTCACATTGGAGGGTAAAGGGAGGGCCTTTGCCAAGTGACTGAAAAACAAGAAATCAGAGCATTAAACACAAACATATCCACTCATAGTGACTGTCATGTGCTGTCCTTCATAGGGGAAGAAGATGCCAAGGGCTCCTCACCTATTCACCTGACACTCTGCAGACAAGACTTCTCTTTTTTTGGCACTGGGAATTGAACCCAGGGGCACTCAACCACAGAGCCACATCCTCAAACTTTTTTCCATTTTTTAATCTTGAGACAGGGTTTCACTAAGTTGGTGAGGCTGGCCTCAGACTTATGATCCTCTACCACAGCCTCCTGAGCTGCTGGGATTACAGGGTGCATCATCACACCCAGCCAGGCAAGACTTCTTGAAGGAACAGAGGAAGATAAATCTAGTTCTACCCACCTCCCTCCTGTCTGATTCCGCATGCTAGAAAAGAGATCTGTTTAGTAAGCACCATGGTGAAAAGACCTGCTGAGCTACATGGCACATGGTGCAGGGCTTGGGAGGTCACTGTGAGATGAGGGAGACCAGTCTCAGAAGAAGGGGTTGTTGGGCTATAAAGTTTAGGAGGTTAAGTCTGAACCCCTTTTGAGGCAGATGTGGGCACAAGTCCTAGTTCTGTCAATTGCCAAGCTAATGTGACCCTGGGCAAGTAATCTGCATCTGGGCTTGGTCTCTGGGTTTACTTTTTGATGCTGGGGAAGGAGCTCAGGGCCAAGAGCATGCTGGGCAAGTGCTCCACCGCTAAGCGGTGCCCACTGCCCTGAAAGTTTTTCTTGAAGTCTCTACTTTTGCCCATTTCCACAGATTTCTATTACCCATTTCACCCTTCACCAGACTATAATTTAGAAAATGGAGAAAAGCAAAAAGCACAAAAAATACAAGTTTAAAATATTCACATATACCCTGAAGTCAGTCATCTAGAAATTAGTATTTGAACATTTTGGCAAACATGTCTACGTAATGTATATACATTTAGACAACAGTGTTGATATAATCTAAAAATGGAATAATAGCATTCATTTAACTTGAGTTGAACAGAAGCAAAAAACAAGCAGAAATGAAAAAAGTAGATGAACTTTGGTGAGGCTATTTCTTCAATCAAAAGAGACCGTTCCCTAAAAGAGCTGAATCAGAGTATGCAACAGAGGATGTGGCTCAGGGGCAGAATACTTGCCTAGCATAGTAGGATGCAAGGCCCTAACTTGCATCCCCATTGCTGCAAAATAAAACAATAAGTAAATAAAAACAGGCTGTGAAGAAAAATAAGAAGCTGACATCATTTGTCAGGGCGAAGGTGGGGGGAGGCAGCTGAGGATTGAACCCGGGGAAACTTTACCACTGAGCTATAACACAAACCCTTCTATTTTGAGACAGGGTCTTACCAAGTTGCCCAGGCTGGCCTCAAATTTGCCATTTGCCATCCTCCTACCTTGGCCTCCTAGGTCACTGGGATTATAGGTGAATGCCACTGTGCTGGGCTAATTGCCACCATTTTAAACTGTTTCAATTTTATCTATATTGTATTGATTCTCTATTATGGAAAGTGAGAAAATTAACATTCTTACATCTTATCCTACCATTTGGACATTATGAATGCATATTTATGCCTCAATATCACTGTTATTAGTTACTACATACACCTATATTTTGCTCTAAGTCTGGACCCAGGCTGATGAAGCTGCCACTTTGGTCGTGATGGGGAGGCAAAGGGCCAGGGGAATTCTTGTACTAGCAATTAAATTCTGCAGTATTGAAGAGACAATCATTTTTGTGCACATCTCATTGGCCAGAACCAGTCACATAGCTCCACACAACCACATGAGACAAGAAGTACAATCTTAATTACTGCCATGGGCTGCAAACACTGAGAACTGGAAATATGTAGCAACAGCATGAACAGATGACCATAAAGACGATTTTCTTTCTTTCTTTCTTTTTTTTTGAGAGAGAGAGAGAGAGAGAATTTTTTTAATATTTGTTTTTTAGTTTTCGGTGGACAAAACATCTTTATTTTATTTTTATGTGGTGCTGAAGATCGAACCCAGTGCCTCACATATGCGAGGCAAGCTCTCTGCCACTGAGCCACAATCCCAGTCCCGGTGATTTGCTTTTCTAGCCTAAAAGTCTGAAGAATTATTTACTCTTTGAGTTTGATAATGTAACTAGGATATAACTTGACGTCAAGTATTCTGTATTCTACATCCATTTTACCTGTAACAAGAATACATCAATTTGGACAAATTCAACTTTTCATTCATTTCAGAAAATACTGTTATATCGTTGGATGCTTTTGCTATTTTTCTCAAACCTTTCTTCTTTGTAAATCTACTCGGATCCTGTCTCCAGGTATTCATTAGCTAGCTCAAACAGTATCATTTTTTGGCCCTTTTTTAACTCTTAGATCCTCAGCTTCCCAGTTCCTCTTTCTGTTGTTTTTCCAGTTAGTATTTGTATGTTTCTTTCTTTTCTTTTTTTTCCTTTTTGGTGGTTCAGAGGATCAATCCTTGGGCCATGCCTAAGCTACATCCCCAGCTCTTTGTATTTTTGAGACAGGGTCTAAGTTGCCTAGGATGGCCTTGAATTTGAGAACCTCCTGCTTTAGACTCCTGAGGTCCTGAGATTACAGGTGTGTGCCATAGCACCCAAATGAATATTTCTTTAAAAAATTAATTTTATTATTAAATTTTTCAATTGTCCAGAGCACTAAAAGTGGAATTTTATTTTCATTTTCTTGTATTTTTTTTTTTTTTTTTGAGGGGGGAAGGGTATACTGGGGATTGAGCCCAGGGGCACTCAATCACTGAGCCACATCCCCAGCACTATTTTGTATTTTTTTGAGACAGGTTCTCATTGAGTTGCTTAGCTCCTCATTGTTGCTGAGGCTGGTTTTGAACTCACAATCCTCCTGCCTCAGCCTCCCGAGCTGCTAGGATTACAGGTGTGCACCACTGTGCCCAGCTCCTTTTCCTGTTTTTCCAGAGTGAGTTCTTCATGGATATTTGTATGCCATGTTACTTGCCCCTCCCCCATGATTCTCATGACCTTTTTCCACTTGTTCTTATTAAAAGTAGGAGATTCTTTTTTCTGTATTTTTCCATTTACCCTGATAATAATTAAATGGATTTTTATTTTTGTAGACTCAGAGCTCTCTATGTTACCCAGGCTGGCCTTGAATTCCTGGGCTCAAACAATCCTCCTGCCTCAGCTTCTCAGATAGCTGGAATCAAAGGTGCATATCACCACACCAGGCTAAATGAATTTTTTTAAAATATATTTTTAAGTTGTTGATAGACCTTTACTTTATGTATTTATTTATATGCAGTGCTGAGAATCAAACTTGCTTCACACCTGCTAGGCAAGTACTCTACCACTGAGCTACAACTCCAGCCTCTGGGTAAATGCATTTAAAAAAATCCTTTTTCAGCAGGTGCAGTGTTGCACACCAGTAATCCCAGCATCTTGGGAGGCTGAGGCAGGGGGATCTCAAGTTCAAAGCCAGCCTCAGCAACTTAGCAATGCCCTAAGCAACTTAGCGAGACCCTGCCTCAAAATAAAATATAAAAAAGGGCTGGGAATGTGGCTCACTGGTTAAGTGGTCCTGGGTTCAACCCCTGGTACAAAAAAAAAAAAAAAAAAAAAAAAATTCCTTTTCCATTTGAGATTGTGGGTTGCTGTATTTAATGTTCTGTAGTGAAAAGCTTGATGAGATGCACAGACAGACCTGTAAACAATCTATTCAGAGGGAAAAGATCATACTCCCTCATCAGAGATTTTTGAAAGTGCTGTTGCAGGGTTTATTTTGCCCAGTAAAAGACATTCCAGTTCCCACTGAGGAATTACCTTCTGGATCTGAACCATTTTCCTTCAACACAGATCACTGGGCCTTATCTTTCTATCAGGGAGAATGACACACATTTTCAGTCACTTGATGTAAACAGCAGCTGTTTCTGCTTCCTTCCAGTTAGAAAAAGAAAATAAAAATGAATTTCTTTAGTAACCTTTTCTCCAAACTTGGGGTACTAAAGAATTTTCATAATTTTGTTGTGGGAGTAGCAGGGTTAGCAGACAAAACATGACAGAATTTTTTTCAGCCTGTTAAGTTTGCTCATTTTTGCTGTTTTTCAATTCATTTCACTAGGTTTTTTGGAGAAGATAATTTTATGGTTCAGCTTCTTACCTTCTATTTCACTACCCTCATACATTTGTAGCATTCCCTACCCTTCAAAATTTTCTTCCTTCCTCCCTCCCTCCCTCCTAGGGATTGAATCCACTGAGCTACATCCTCTTCCCTGTATTAAAAAATTTTTAAATTTGAGACAGGTTCTAAGTTGCTCAGACTGGTGTTTAGCTTTGGATTCTCCAGCTTCAGCCTCCAGATTGGCTGGGATTACAGGTGTGCACAATCGCGCCCTGGAAATCTTTCTTGAAACTTGAATTAACCCGATTAATTCAGCAATTATTAATTGAGTGCCAGTTACTGCTCAAGGTCCATGGGGGTGGCAGACAAGAAACAAGTGAACCAACAGGTGGCCAGGAGATCCTTTATGTTGATAGGTACTAAGAGCAAAGCAACAAGTGTTGCGACAGTGAGTGATGGACAGGGTGCTCAAGTGGGTCCTGTGCAAGGTGTGAACAAGCGAGGTAAGACGTGAGGAGCCAGCTTCGGGAGGAAGGCAGGCTCAATGAGGATACAGGCGGCTGGGAGCCCCCTCCGAGGCTCCCTCTCCTCTCCCTCTTTCCCAGCCAGAGTTCCCGCAGAGCCTCAGCTACTTACATCCTTAGCTCAGACGCGCAGTCCTCTTTGAGCATCGAGTCCGCCAGCTGTTGCAGGAGAGTATCCTCCGAGCCCACCAGCTGCCCAGGGAGAGAAAGCAATCGGGGTGAGACCTGGGCAGGACAATTCCTCCGCAGAACCCGGCTCGGTGAACCCCTCCCTGGGGGATCAGGCCACAGCCCGAAGGTAGCTCGGAGGGGACCATTTCCCGAGAGGAAGGTCCCTGCAGGGGGTCTAAAATTTAGGCCAGCTCCAGGTCTGTGGGCACCGCACCTACTGCCCACTCCCACAGTCCCTCCAACGGACCTCTACCTGAGGCCAGAGCCTAGGATGAGTGAAAGCAAGAACCAGCAAGGGGCTCTACCCGGCGTCCGGGTTCCGCCCACCCGTCCCACCAATCACAAGCTGGGAAAGACTACGCCGCGCATCGATTGGTGCAGGTGTCCCTCAGCCTCGGAGAGCGGCTACTCCGATTGGTTCAGAGCACGGCTCTCCCGCCTACAGCGAGGAATACCGCGCGCCCCGGGTCAGAGAGCGCAGAAGCCAGGGGACTCAAGGCAGTCAAGGGAGGAAGGCCCACCGTGGAAACGGGTGGGCGAGTACCCCTCGCCGACACCTACCAAGATGGTGGCCGTGTTTAGGCCGGGCAGCTTGTCCAGCGGCCTTAACACCGACATCTCGATCGCAGCCGAAATGCCCCTTTCGCCTTGCGCGCGGAACTTTCAAACCGTGCTGAGATTCTCCGGTAATTCGTGGCGGGGAAACACGTGGTCCTCTCTGGGCGGGGCTTCGCGGGGAGGGGAGGGGCATTCTTAAAGGAACCGCTACCTCCTTTTTTTTTTTTTTTTTTGGGTACCTAGGATGGAATTTAGGGGCACTCGACCACCGAGCCACATCCCCAGCACTATTTTGTATTCTATTTAACGACAGGGTCTCACTGAGTTGCTTAGCATCTCGCTTTTGCTGAGGCTGGCTTTGAACTCGCGATCCGCTGGGATTACTGGCGCGCTACCTTCTTTTCTAAGGGTCCCTCATTGGTCCCAGGTATCTAAGGCTCTGGACAGGCCTTTTGTTCACTTTTGTTCATTCGTGCTTGTTGAAGGCACTCTTGATTCCTTCCAGACCTGCTCCTCCTATGCCTTTTCCATCTCAGCTGACTCCATTCCTGTGGTTGCTCAGAACTAAAGCTTGGGGTCACTCTTGACTCTTCTTCACTCCCCTTGATCAATCCGAAAACAATTTTTTAAAAATTCTAATCTTAAAATATATCTGAAATTGACCACTTCTCAATACTTCTTCTGCCATGACCAGCACGGAGTCACTCATCCCTCGTCTGTGCTGGGACTGTTGTAACACTTCTCACAGGCATTCTGCTTTCACTCAGATCCCCAGGGCTGCCATCTATTCTCCAAGCTGCAGTCACCCTTTTAAAATGGACAGATCACTGATCAAACTTTGCACCAATGGTACCCATCTCACTTGGTGCTGCCAACTCCTGAAATGACCTCCCAGGCCCATTGTGTTCTGGTCCCTGACAATCTCCTTGATCTCATCTTCTGCTCTTTTCCTTCCAACACGTCTTCCCAACCACACCAGTCACTATGCTGTTCCTCAAACATTCCAAGTCACCTCCTACCTCAGGACTATTGTCTCTGCTGTTCCTTTTGGCTGAAATGCCCTTTTCCCCAGTAGTCACATGGTTTGCTTCTCAGCCTCATTTTATTTATATTTCTGCTTCAATTTAATCTTAACAGAAAGGCCTTTCATAAAGACCTTATTTAAAATTGTAAGTCACATGGGCTGGGTTGTAGATTAGTGGTAAAGCACTTGCCTAGCAAACTAGACTGTGGGTTCAATCCCCAGATCTGAAAGAAAGAAAATTGCAAAACAGCACCCCTCCATACTCTTTATCTCCCCTCCTTTTGTTTTGTTCAGTGTTTGGAATTGAACCCAGGGCCTCACACCTACTAGGCAAGTGCTCTACCACTCGCTACTTTGCATGCTAGGCAAATACTCCATTACATCCTCATCCCCACAATCCCTCTTTTTTGTTTCTTCTCTATTTTCTCTGTAGCACTAATCTCCACTTCACATGTCATTGTCTAAAACTTCCCTGTAGCTGAGGTGTTATCTCACTTACACAATAACAAAGTAATGCTTTACTATTTCATGGATTCTGACAGAAGACATGAAACTCTGGCTAAGAGACAAAGGGCTTGATTGTTTTGTAAAAGCAGCAGCTACAGTTTGAAGTTTGTGTTATTTCCCCATGTTCTCCAAGCCCCATGGAAGGGCCCATCACGGAGGGCATTACAGTAAGTGGTAAGCATTCCTGTTCTTTGTCCAAGGAGAGCACCTCATCCTTTAAGGGTTCTTTTCTTCGAACACAACCCTAAGAAATGACCTATTTAAACAACTATCAGGATCTTGCTTTCTTGGCATACCAAGCAAGAAACATGCAGGGATTCTCAGGAGCCATAGCAGATTGCTTCTCTCAACAGTGTAATTACTTGTGTCTCCAACTAAAGTGTGAGGTCAGAGACTGTCACTTTGTATGCCCAGCACCCTGAAAAGTGCAGGAGACATAGTGGTTGCTCAGCAAGCATTTGCTGGATGAATGGATTGACTCCAATCCATTCATTTATTCTCAGCAGTTAGTCATCTGTTCATTAGTTCCAGACCCATGGTGGAAATAACAGACAAACCAGACCTTATTGATCAACCCTGTGATGAGGAAGACAGACCATCTGACAGAGTGTTCACTGATGTGATATCTGAGAGAACAGAGGCATATTCCCTGTCTATCCTAAATCCTTCTTACTGCACATTAAACCAGTTGTCTTACTCAGAAAGAGCAGGAAGTAAATGGCTTCACCAGGCCCCTGCCCTCAGCACAGATGGAGTTTTGATTTCTCTTGGCACGGGATGTGGAGACTTCTTGAAAGCCAGGTAGCAGTAAGCACTCTGAAGATCAAGTAGAACAGCCTGGAAGAGGGACAGATGGGAAGAAGCTACTTCAGGTCAGGGGAGACATCTCCACAAAGGTGATATTTTGAGCAGAGGCCTGAATCAGTAAAGCAGGAACCTGGTAAGTTTAATGTGGAAGAGACTTTAGGCAGAAGGAAGTACAAAGACCCCAGTGGGAACACTCCTGACACTTCTGAGGACTGGCAAGGCAGATGGCATGAAAGTGGGAGGAGACAGGGTCAGAGCAGACACGAAAACGGGGTGACTGACACCCTTAAAGAGTCAAAGGTCATGGAAAAACTTTGGAACTTGGTCAGAGCTTTCTAGGAGGAGCCAATCTGAGACCCATTCAAAACAACAGGTGCTGAGTGTCTGCCTTGGGCCAGGCCCAGTGCTGGGCATGTGGGACCCAGGCTACAGAGGTGTCCTCTTGCCTCAGGGAATTATCAGAAGCAGATTTAAAAAAATCAATGGCAGTACAATGGATGAGAGCCATCTGGGGATCAGCCAGGGAGCAACAGGTGCAGGTGCCAGATGGAGGTGCATTAAGTGTCCCTGGGGAGCCCATACTGCACTTCACTGGGCTGAAATGCCAAAGGTGAGTTGGTACTTGTCACATGGGCAGTGGAATAGTAGACAGTTGTGTGCAGGCCCCATGCTCTGATGAAGGATAGGGATTGTTGGGAAGGTCAGACCTAGGCCTGGAGAGTCTTGTGTCATGAACATCCAGAGCGGGCAGGGTCACCTGGTGATGGGAGAATTTACTGCTATGCTCAATCTTGGGGTACTCCTCCTTTTATGGGTAAGAGGGTTGTTTCATTCGGTGGCCTGGAATGTTCGATAAGCTCCTGGGTCTGGTTTTTCCAGTATGAGTTTGATATACCCATGCATCCATGTGCTTCTGATTAATTTGATAAGTTCACAGGAAGTCATTTTTGTAAGCATGATTAATGAAGCCACTATCACAATCAAGGCACTGAACACATTCATACAGGCCACTGATCACATATTTTACAGATTTATTTATTCATGGTATTGAACCCAAGGTCACTCCACCACTGAGCTATACTCTAGCCCTTTTATTTTTTTGTGTGTTTTTACAGATTTATTGAGGTATAATTGACATACAAGAAATACTGTCTAAGCCAGGTGTGATGGGATACCCGTAGTCCTAGCTACTCAGGAGACAGGCAGGGGTATCATTTGAGCCCAGGAGTTTGAGTCCAGTCTTGGCAACATAGCAAGACCCTGTACCAAAAAAAAAAAAAAAAAAAACAACAAAAAAAACTTGTACATGTATTTCTTATCCAAGTACTAACCAGTTCTGACCTTGCTTAGCTTCTAAAATGAGATATACTGGTCACATATCTAAAGTGTACAATTTGATGTTTTGACATATGTGTATGTACCTAGAAAGCCACTATCACAATTAAGGTGCTGAATACCCCCAAAATATGTCCATCTCCCACTGCTGTTACTTTTCCTCCAGTTGTTACAATGCTGGGGACTTCTGGGAAATTGAGGCAATGTGAAGGTCCCTTTCACCCTGATTCTTTTTTTTTTTTTTTTTGGTACTGGGACCTAGGAGCACTTAGCCATTGAGACCACATCCCCAGCCCTTTTTGTGGGGTGCCAGAGATTGAACTTGAGCATTCAACCATTGAGCCATATCCCCATCCTTATTTTGTTTATTTAGAGGCAGGGTCTCACTGAGTTGCTTAGTGCTTTGCCATTGCTGAGGCTGGCTTTGAACTCATGATCTTCCTGCCTCAGTCTCCCCGGCTGCCGTGATTAAGGCCTGTGCCACCACACCTGGCCCCAGCCCTTTTTATATTTTATTTTGAGACAGGGTCTCACTAAGTTGCTGAGGGCCTCACTAAGTTGCTGAAGCTGGCTTTGAACATGCAATTTTTCTGCCTCAGCCTCGGGAGCAGTTGGGATTACAAGCATGGACCACCATGCCTGGCTCACCCTGATTCTTTCAATCATGACAGAAAGATTTCAGACATGTCATTCGAAGTAACAGGCATGAATTTATTAGAAGGATTAGGAAAGGGGAAAGGGGGACACTGTCAAGGGAGATAGTAGGTCTTTTCAGAGAGAAAGACTGTGTACCTCTCTTGCCCTCAAATTTTATTGGGGTCCCAAGGAAGTTTCCAGAGAGTCCCACACATGTCCAGACTTTCGACTAACAGAAGATGACATCAGACTTTCAAGTCCCCACTGCTGTGACAATTCTAGGTCACTTTAGCCCATGCTGACTGATTCTAATTGGAACCTGTTCTTATGGATTTTATGGTTAGGGGGAATTATCTTTATCTCCCTGAATTTGGGGATATGGTCTGTGTAAGGATTACAAAAGTCTCCCCTTTCAGCGTAACTTGTTTTCTTCTTATCAGCATTTTGGGGCCTGTATTTCTCCTGCAAATAATAGGTAGTTTGCTGAGGAATGTAACCTATCCTGTGGACTTAAGGCAGGGCTTCAGGTAAATTGCTTTTTAAAAATGAAAGCATGTGGGGGTCAGCATAGTGGGCCCAATATACATAATTATCCCTTTAACCTCATGTTCCCACCAGTCTGTCTCCTAATACATCCCCCCTGTAAGCCTCCCCTGACTCCCCACTGCCTTCCCACACCAAACTGTTAAGTACTATGACAGCTTTGGTCATCATAGTCCCACCCTGGAGACAACCCAGCTGTCCTTCAGTGAACACAAATTGTGGTGGACTGACACATGCAACTACTCACATTGAATCCTGAAGGCATTATGCTTGGCACAGAGAGTGCCCAGTGTGGGATTCCATTTCCATGAAACCCAAACGTCAGAAGTCAGAACCGTGGGTGCCTTTGGGGATGGAGTTGTGGCTGAGGATTGAACCCAGGGTCTCTTGCATGTTAAGCATGTGCTCTACCCTGAGCTGCAGCCCTGCCCCTGAGGGTGGGAGTATTCACTGGCAAGAGGAGGGACCTTTCTGGGGAGATGTATGGTGGTTGCTCAGATGTATACACAGACAAAAATCCATTGCTTAAAATTTGAGCATTTTACCGCATGTACCTTACACTTGAATTTAAAAATCCTTCTGTAAACATAATCACCTCCATGCCTCACATATGTTGGAGAGGACCCACCACCCTTGCAGGGGCCCCAGATGGTTCCAGCTATCAGCTGTCTGTGGGGTGGAATACTGAAGACCCTGAAGCCGCTTCATCAAGAGTCTTCTGTGCGTGCCTCTCCTCAGGTTTTTGAGAATGAACTCTCTGGGAGTCCCTTGAAGCCTCTTCCCCCTCTGTGGACCTCAGTGGCTGCTCTTCCTCCTCGCATGGCAGCCACTGCCGTTTGCAGAGTGCTCACTGGCTGCGAGGTACCTAGCCGACCTTCCTCAGTAGCCCAAGGGGGAGGATCCAGGCTTGGGGGTGGACCCTACACTCTCAACCCCACCACTTAGCTTTGAATTCCAGCTCAGTCTCCAAGCAGCTGACTGACTGGAGGAGAAGGTAAACAGCTTCACCTCTTGGAACCTCAGCTGCCTCACCCCCTGTGGACCTCCCAAACACACCCAGGGGGTGAATGAAGTGTGAAGAGCCAGACCTGGTGGGTGGGGGTGCACTGCCTGGGAGCTTCAACTAGCACAGGTTGAACCCCAGCCAGGGCTGGTGAGTCCTAAATGGGAGGGCAGCCCTTTATGGGGCCTGAGGGCCAGGCCAGGACGCCAATCCAATTGCTACTTTCTTGCTATATGACCTTGGATGAGGATTAAATGAGTTAATAGAAATCAAGCACCTGTAAACAATGTCTGGCACCAAGTGCTGCATTAAGTTAATATGTCCAGACTTTCAGTCTCAGACTTGGTTCTTCCCTCTATAACCTGTGACCCTCATTGGCTCTACTGGTCACTGCTTCTGCAGCCACACCTGCTTGTCAGAGACCCCCAATCTCTCCCGACTCCCAATCAGCAAACTATCAACCCTCCGTTTTGAGCTGGGGTCCTCTCCTCTCTGGGGCCACTAGTCTTGGGGCCCAGCAGCCTGCTGGGTAACACATTCCTCACTGCCTTTTCCCAATCCTGCCCTCCTTGTCATCTGCTGTACCACGTGCACAGTACAGGGATCCAGAAAAGGAGGCTGGTTGCCAAGGCAACAGAGGATAAAGCCCTTGCTCTGCCAGGCTGCTGATTGGCTAAGACAGGTCCCACCTCCTGCCATTCTGAGAGTGGGGAGTAGAGAGAAGGGTCTCAGATGGGCAGGGAGAGGTACCAGTGTGCTAAGCCAGCTGAGGACTGCCCCCACTTGGCCCACTCAGAGCCGGAGAAGCTCTGTCTCCCAAGGAGGGCATTGGCCTCGCCCTATCTCTGCCTCCAGCACCCAGAGCGGCCACAGATGGCAATGTCCCTGGGGACAGCAGCTGCGACTGAGTCTACAGGCCGATGCTGAGCTGCTCAGGCCGAGGCCGTGTGCTCAGCACAGAGCCCCCTGGAACAGGCAACCGCAGGGCGTGAGGTGGGTCCACGGGCATGCAGGGGCACTGAATGATACCAGTGGCTTGGGAGGCAGGGAGAAGGGCTCTGCAGCCTTCAGACTGTCCTGGACAGAACAGTGGCTGAAATGGGCCTGGAAAATTTCTTATAGATCATCTGGTAACCCCATCCTCACCCTGTCACTGTGTACAGGAGACCCTGGAGCCCAGAGATGGTGAGGAATGGTCCAAGGTCACACAGAAGGCCTGTGAGTGTTTTGCATCTCTACTTAGCCCTCCCCTGCCCCCCTGAAGTCAGGAAAAGGTCTGGGAGTCCTTTGTCTGCCCCAGAATATCTAGAATTTTGTCTGCAGGGCTGGAGAGTTTGTGGAACCTGAACTCTGCTCCCCAGATCTACAACATTGCAGCTGATGTGGTTTGTTCTGCCCTTGCCCCCGTTCTCATACTTAAGCCGGAAGGAACAAAAGTCGGGGCTGGGTATGGGGAAGGAGCATGAATCATGTTGGCCTTAGTCAAGCCAGTTCGGGTCAGCCTCCCTGCCTGAGGGCCCCTCTTCCTCTTCCCAGCAACCCTGGCAGCATAGGGCAATTCTGAACTTGCTCAGAAAGGTAGATGGGTAGGAGGGTGCTGGGCCCTCCACACTGCCCTCTGCTGACTTTAGACAGTTAGTGCACTCTTCATTTTATTCCTCCATGAATAGGGCACCTTAAGATGTCTGTGTTTCTGAATAGCCAACAGGGGCCCTGGATAGGGGGCAGAGGAGCTCAAGAAAGATGCAGGACCAGGATGTGGCAATATCCCCCTCCGGGGGATCATGGCCCACCTGGGATTAGGGGGACAAGAGAAATTGGAGTTTGGAGACAGAGGTCAGAGGAGCTGGGGCTGCTCCTTAACTTGCCCTCGGGGGCCATTTCATTCATCCCTGCTTCCCCAGAAGCCCAGGTGGGCCTGTGCTCATTTCATCCTGCTCAGTATCTTTCCCTGTCCTGAAGGGCTCAAGCCATAGAACCTCACTGGGTTTTGGGGTCCAGCTCCTCTACTTCCCATTTGGGTATCCCAGGGTAAGTTAGTGATCCTGTCTGGACTTCTGTTTCTTTATCTGTAAGTTACAGGCAGTGACACCTGCCCCACAGGCCTGGCCTGAGGTCTGTGGAAGTGCCCTAGTGGTGCTCTTCCTGCCAGGCAGACAGAAGGGGCTCCTGGGTCCACCCCTTTCTTATACCTTGGGCAAGTTTTAGGAGGTTTAAATGGGTCCTGCTCATTTCTTCCCTGGAGGAGATGATCTGTGATCTGGCTTTTGAAGTGTGAACAAGAGTTTGCCCAGTGACCAAGAACGCAAAGAACATTCCAGGGAAAATGAAAGCAGACAAAAAGCCGGGGACTGCGTAACATGCAGTGTTCACAGGTGACTGACAAGCAGTTCCACAATGAAATGGAGGGTGTGGAGAGCAGGCAGGCTGCACAGAGCACCTTCCACTGCTACCACCCACTTTCCTGCTTTCTTCACCTCTAGTTCACTGGAAACAATAATAGCAAATATTTGTTGAGCACTGATTCTGTGCCAAGCAGCATGACTTCAGATATCCTTTGGGCAATCATTAAAAATTCACAGTGCCTTTAGGAAACAGGTCCTATTTCTGTGCCTGTTTTGCAGCTAAAAGAAACTGAAGGTAAGAGTAGAAGAACAAACTTACTATGTAGAACCTACTATGTGCCAACATTTCATATAAATCAACTCACTGGGCAGTCACCAAAACCCTAGAAGCCAGGTGCTGTTATCATCCCAAGGCTCTAAGGACCTTGCCAGGACTTTTGATTCTAGTATCTATGGCCTTATAATTATGAAATTTGGCCTGTTCAGACCCTGTTACAAAGAAGCAGGTCCCCTGGGGATGGGTATTTGCTTTTACAAGGCCACAGCTGGTCAAGGTGTGTAGGTGGCCAGGAACCCATGCATCTGTTGGGATGGGGGCCGCTGGCAAACAGCAGACATTGCAACTGCAAAATCAGAGCTGGGCGCAGGGACACAGCGAGACCAGAGGAGGCTTCTCACCACCTTTACTAAGGCTTCATCCAGGGATGGGTCACCACACTAAATCCTCACTGGGACCTGTGCCAGGGCTGTTTTAGTTTCTCCTTCTACAGGGGAGGAAGTGGACACCCAGAGAGGTTAGGCAACTTGCCTAAAGGCACACAGCTGGACAGGGACAGGGTCAGAGCTGTGCTTATGAGCTGTGCTGAGCCTCCTCTTATAGGGTGAGTAGGAGCTGGGGGTCTCCAGTTGATGGGGACAGGTCAGTGCGTGGTTAGAAGGCCTGGGCTGCTAAGGCACCATGTGGTCTGAATCAGGCTGCCACTGCCCCTCGCTCTCCCGGACCCCAGTCTCCCTACGTGTAAAGTGGCGCTTGGGGCCCCGGTCTCTGAGGGTCTCTCTGGGTGGGCGCCACAAGGGGCCCCTCCACCAGCTCTCGTGGCCCGTGTCTTGGCAGCCAAAGCCGCCGCGATGCCGCACTTTCTGGACTGGTTCGTGCCTGTCTACCTGGTCATCTCCGTGCTCATCCTGGTGGGTTTCGGTGCTTGCATCTACTACTTCGAGCCGGGGCTGCAGGAGGCGCACAAGTGGCGCATGCAGCGCCCCCTGGTGGACCGGGACCTCCGCAAGACACTGATGGTGCGGGATAACCTGGCCTTTGGTGGCCCGGAGGTCTAAGAGCCGACGTGCGCAGCTCGCAGGTGAGGGTACCCGGTGTCCTCGCTCTACCCGCCGAGCCTGGAGACTCTCGAAGCAAAGGGAGGATGACCCCTTGGTCCTCCAGCTATCTCTCTGCAGCCCGGGCTTCCAGCATAGCCACCTGGTCCTCCGGGAGGCCCCTGGCCGTACAGGTGGGGCGCCTGGAGGTCTTGAGGAGGCCCAAGGTATTGATCGCTTCTGCGGACTCCCTGGGACAAACCAGCTCTCTCCGCGGCGGCCTTCCCCAGCTCTGGGGACATCCCCCACCGGCCCCTGGGCTTTCGTGCTGCCCAGCATTCTCCCCCTCCACCTGGAGTCCACATGGCTGCTCCTGCTTGTCCTGTGCCTGCGGATCCCCCTTTCCCCACTGAATCCCCAGTTTCCCTTTCTCCCCTCCCCTCACAAAGGCATGGGCCCTGCAGCTACTTGGGGAAGGCTTCAAAGCTGACTCAGGGAAAGGGCCTCCGTTAAAGGCTGCCTGCCCAGCCCAGCCCAGCCCCACCCTTCGGGCTTAGGCTTGGAATGGTTGAGGGTGGGTGGTAGGGGTATATGCAGAGGGTAGGGCCATGGGAAGGGGAGTGTGTGTGTGTGTGTATTCCGTGTGTGAGAGTCCCAGGGCTCTGTGGGTGTGAGGACTGTCCTCAGTTGGTTCCAACTCCCTCCTTCTGCCTGCTAAGGCAGCTGACAGGAGTCCCTGGCCACCCACCCTCCCTATCCCATGCTGCACTTCCAGGATTGAGCCCAGCCCCTCTTGAGCCAGGATGCCCAGAACACAAGCCCACCCTGGAGCCCTCCTCCTGTGCAGAGTCTTCATTGCCTCCCTTTGGATGTAGATTGACAGCCTGTCTCACTATCCTTTGCTGGGGCTTCCATCTTCATTTATTCCCAATAATAAAGACTTCATGACTACCTTTGCAGGACTATCCTTTTTTGAAAGGATATCAACTCACCCACTGGGTCCTTGTGAAAAAATATGCTAGCTCAGTACTTTCCATTTTAGGGATGGGAACACCAAACCCCAGTAAAGGTTGAGCAGGGTTTCTCAATGGCAGCATTATTGATATTCTGGAGAAGGTCATTCTTGGATGTAAGGGGCTGTTGTGTGCATTGCAGGATGTTGAACATCCAGGGTTTCTACCCATTAGAAACCAATAGCACTCGCCCCTTCTCCTGTCAGAGCAATAAAAAAAATGTCAACTGGAATCCCTGGGGATAGTGTACAGTTAGAATATAAATTCAGGCACCAAGAGGCCAAACAACAGGCCTTAAAGCCAAAGAGAGTTTTTTAAAATTTTTTTCTAGTTGTTGATGGACCTTTATTCATTTATTAATTTATATGTGGTGTTGAGAATCGAACCCAGTGCCTCATCCATGCTAGGCAAGCACTCTACCACTGAGCCACAACCTCAGCCCAGCCAAAGAGAATTTTATTCCTATGGATGGTGCAATTCACAAGAGTTTGTTCAGAACCAATTTGGTGGCTAGTTCTCATCCAGGGTTCAGGGACCCCAGCGCCTCCCCCTGTTTTTGCCATGCAAAAAACATTGACTGGTTTACACGACCTGAGCTGATTTGTCTGCATCCTGAGCAGCAGGATGGAGGGATGGTGGGAAGGATGCCCCTGCCCTTGAGGGACACTGATGGCTGTAATCATGACTCCCCATCGGTTAATACTTAATTGCATGGCTACCCTAGCTGCAAAGAAGCCTTTAGCTTGGTGACTGTGTATTCAATTAAAAAGTCCACCTCTAAAGTGGGACAATAATGGAGACTGCTGCCAGTTTATTTTAGTGGGGATTTGCCTGAGGGCATAGAGAAATGGGCTGGAGTCAGGGCTTGGGCATGTCACTTGTGTGTTCCATCTCTCTGTCCTTGTCTCTCATTCTCTTAGTCCTGCCTTCCTCTGTGTAGGTTTTATGTGCCCCCCCCAATAGTCCCTGGTTTCCACAGCCCTCCAGTGCCTTGATTTCAGCACAGCTAATCTCTCAGCGGTGGGAAAGCTCAGTGGATTTACATTGGCCCCCAGGGTGCATGTGCTTGAGAATGGGGTTCTTTGATTGGCCAGAGAGTGCTTGTTCCCACCCCTGGAGTTAGGGGTGGAGTAGGATGCACATGTGCCTCCCATGGGCTGAGAGGGATATTGGGTAGGGGAAGGGGAAGGGATGCTGAATGAGGAACTGAGGTCATTGTTTTACAGGGGAGGGGACAAGCTTGGAGAGGAGGAGAAAAGCATCTAGGATCACCCAGGGTTTGAGACTGGATGTCTGGGGGCTGAGTGTCTGGACAGGAATCCCTAGAGTTTGGTAAGCCTAAGAATCTGGGTTGAGAGTTGGAGCACGAGAATCTGAGTTTGGTGCAGGGCAGGCAGGATGTGGCAGAAGTAGGTGGGCAAAGTGGGTTCTCTAAGGACCCACTGGAGGGTAGGGCCCTTCCAATGCCTTTCAGATCACTCCATGCGAGATTGGGGTGGGGGCAACACCACTCACTGGGTAGCTATTCTGCTCTGCCTCAGTTTCTCTTACTGTGTCAGGTCCCGATGTATTCTGGGCTCCCTTCCCCCAGCGAGCAAACATCTGACATTTGAAGATCTGGTTTCACAAGTCTTTTTTTCTTACTAATAAGTAATATACAGATGTGGTGGTGGGAACATGAAGTTAAGAGGAGAATTCTATAAACTGGGCCTACTGTACTGACACCCCACCCCTAAGCTTTCTTTTATTGGGGGGATGGGGTTACCGAGATTGAACTCAGGGGCACTCAACCACTGAGCCACATCCCCAGCCCTATTTTGTATTTTGTTTAGAGACAGGGTCTCACTGAGTTGCTTAGTTCCTCAGCATTGCTGAGGCTGGCTTTGAACTCATGATCCTCCTGCCTCAGCCTACCAAGCCACTGGGATTACAGGTGTGTGCCATGGCACCTGGTCCATGCTTCTTTTTTTTTTAATTTTTTTTTTTTAGTTGTAGTTGGACACAATACCTTTATTTCACTTATTTCTTTTTATGTGGTGCTGAGGATCGAACCCAGGGTCTTGCACGTGTGAGGCGAGCTCTCTACCCCTGAGCTACAACCTCAGTCCCCCATGCTTTCTTTTATGCAGAAATTTACCTGTAGTCCTGCCTGGCTTAGGTCAATAGGATACACTGTGTTGCTCAGCAAATAACCTGTTATCTGTAGGAGAAATGCAGGTCTGAAAGACTTCTCCCTGCTGATAAGAATACAAGTTACCCAAGGTGCTTTGTGACCTTTACACAGATTATATTTCAGAACTCAGAGAGATAGGATAATTAGGAGCAAGCCCCTTAACCATAGAGTCTGTAAGAACAAGTTCCAATAAGAACCAACCAACTTGGGTCAGAGTTGCCTTGGACTTTTAACATTGTCTCCCCTCTATGGGGAAGGCTAGTGATGGGGACTTGGAAGTCTGATACAATTCTGCTGTCAGTCAAAAGCTAAGAGGTAAACCTGGGTTGGACTCCCTGGATACTTCCCTGAGGCCTCCAATAAAACTGGAGAGCAGGAGGAACGTGCATCCCTCCTCTCTCTGAGAGGACCCGCTCTCTCCCTTGACAGTGTCCCCTTTTTCCTTTCTCCTATCTTTTCTATTAAGCCTTAGAGATTTAGTGAGAATTTCAGCAACTTAACAAGACCCAGCCTCAAAATAAAAAGGACTGGGGATATAGCTCAGTGGTGAAATGCCCCATATTCAACACCTAGTGCCAACACAAATAAACAAAAACCATAACTGACTGTGTCTTTAGTGTTGTCTAAGGGGGCACTGGAGAGAGGTTTGACCCAGAGGGTAGAGGCTACAGAAACGGACCAGTGCTCACGGAGGCAGGACCTTTCCATTTTCTAGGGCATGCCAGACTGGATGGGGAGCAACTTGAAGCCAGAGCCCAAAGATAGTAAATTCTAGAAGTCAGTTAAATTATGCATCCTTGGTCAAGTTTCTTGAACTTGCCTCACATTTCTGTATGCCAGGCCCTGAAATCACAGCTGATTCCAGTCCAGGTACAGGGTCCCGACTGGTGCCAACATTGTGCTCAACTCAGGTCTGGGGCTCCACAGAAACCTGTTTACTTTCCTATCCCTCCTGCCCTGCCTCGCTGGGTGATGGCAAATGTCAAAGGAAATTTTGGGATGAAAGGCACCCAATAAATGCTGTCCATCACATAACTCTCCTGATAAGCTCTCCAGGAGCATGTCAAATGCCAGCTCCATCCCACCCACATGACTCCAAGAATGCAAAGGTAAAGATGTAGTCCCTGAATCCAAAGAGCTCACTAACCGGAGGGGCAAACGGATGCATAAAGTGTTATTGAAATATGTGCGGGAAACCAAAACAGAGCCGAAGAAGTGCCTGACTCCCAGCGAAAGAGTTGTCAGGAAAGCTTCTTGGAGAAGGGGGTTACCCAGCTGAAGGGTGCATGAGTTTCCCTTGTTAGAGGAAGAGGAGCCCACACTGCAATGTCATGGGGACTAGGCAGAGCCTAACCTTTTCGGGGAGATGTGAGTTAAAGCTCAGAATGCCAGTGAGCAAGTAGTGGGGCGAGGGAGATCGAAAGTGACTTGACAAGTAAGGCTTAGAATCAAGGGGACGGCCTGAGGAGCCTTCTGTCACCTCTTCCAGACAGTCTTCCTTGACCCCACTACAGGCTTTCTCCATTTCAGCCTCCATCTTGTGTGGGACTTTGTTCACATGACAGTGAGAAGCAGCCACCGCAGCTTGTCGTCCTATCTGTGGCCTGCCTGGCACTTGGCAGGGTCCCCTTGAAGGCTTGCTTGTTGGATGAATGGGGCTAGTCTCTTTGAAATTCTACTCAGAGGCCAAGATTTTTGAGTGGTTTAGAACTATCAGGGGGTCAGGCTGTGTGCCGGTTTTTAATTTATGCTTTGGGAGGTTTTGCAGAATCTTGGGAGCTGTCAGGTAAGGAAGGGCGGGTGTGTCTGGGCTTCACCCAGATCAGAAGGACAGGAGGCAGGAATGTTCAGGGTCCCTGCGTGGGAATGGTTGCAATGTTCGGACTCTAGCTGGGAGGGAGGCACAGGCTTCTCATTGTTTCACCTCCGCAGTTCTCCACTCTGGCCGAGTGGGAAGGGCTTGGGAAGGCCAAGAGAGCAGCTTTAGGAAAAGGGCAAAGGCTGTAGGCTTCCCTACAAGACGGTGACAAGCTCAACAGTCCTTCCAGAGGACTCTGGGTAGACAGAGCTGCTCTTTCTCCACCCATAAGTGGTGGTGAGGGTCTCAGAATTTGGAGCCTGGAAACCTAGATGTCCAGCTGCCAATGCACTCTGTATACAGTGGCAAGTTCATGTCCCTCTCTGTTTCTCTGGCTCTGAACAGCTGGAACTGGTGTGGATGTCAAAGGACATCATGGGAGAAAAATAAACAAGGAGATTGGAATTCCACAGCAAGCATTTTGGGGAGGGATTGAACCCAGGGCCTCACACACTAAGCACATGCAACACCAATGAGCTTCAACCCAAGTCCCAAAGGCGACGGTTTTCATGGCTCACATGAATTGAGCTCACAGCACACTACCAGTGCATGATGAGAGGTTTGGTAGCTTCCTGGGGATTGGGCCAGCACCTCTCACCTCTTTTTTACAGCAACCTGTGAGCAGGTGCTCAGTACCATTCACCAAGTATTTCTGGCTGCCCAGCTCTTAGCACATGGTAGAATTATTCTACCCTGCCTCCTTGTGATGGGTGGGGCTGTCTAGTTAATGAGCTGTAATTAGCTGGCATTTGCTAGCTAGTCACCAATTCACCAGTCTCTCCTTCCCTCTGCCAAGATGACCAGCAATGCTCTGGAGGGCCATTGCTCCATCATCCCGAGTCTTCAAGGGAAGGTGACATGGAGCAGAGCCATAGCTGACCCAAAGTATGGTAGACAGGAGGCATGAATGAGGAATCAGCCTTTGGGGTTAAAATCCACTGGGATTTTGGAATGGTTTGTTACTGCAGCATAGCTTACCCCATCCTGCCTGATCCAACCCCCATTTTACAGAGAAGAAACTGGTGCTCAGAGAGACGAAGTGACTTGTTCAAATTCGCATAGCTGTAACAAGCCCACATATGAGACTCCAGGGCCTTTTCCCCTTGTCTGGAAGGGCACCACAGTGATTTTGTGCTTGAGTGGAGATATCTGCCTTCTGAGGACACTTCCCGGCCTTGAGTCAGTCTTTTCTTCAGTGGGAAAGAAGGATGTGTACAAATGCAAGGAGGTCATTGTCACTAAGGGCCACTAGAGGGCAGCTGGACCCAGGCCTGTAATTAACAGGCAGGCAGTGTCCGCAAAGGTGCTCAAAGGAGGAGAGCTCAGGGGCAGATGGGCAAGAGGAAGGAAGAGTTGGAGGAGACTCAGACCTCGCTTTCAAGGGACAAGAAGGAGGAATTCTGCATCTTCAAGCTAGAACAGACCACATGAGGGCACCTGGTGTTTATTGGAAAAGGCACTGCGGTCCAGGAGGGTGGGGGATCTGATAGAGGTCACACAGAGAGTCATTGGCCAAAGTGAAAAGAGAACCCAGGGCTGCTGACTTCAGCGCAGGGTGCTTTATCTCCCAGAAGAATGCAATCCAGCGGGGGTGGGCCGTAGAGCCCCCACCCCCAATCCGTCCAGGCAGAGCTGTACTCTTTCCTCCCAGCAGCCACCTTCTTCCTCCCCCCAGCCTTAAAGAAAGGAGGGAGGGGCAGGAACTCCAGACAGCTCCCCTCCCCCTCCCCTGGGACTTCTAGCCAGTTGCCCTGGTAACCAGAATATAGACAAGTCGGAAAACCTAAAGCCTGAAGGGGAGACAATGGTTGAGAAGAGGGGAGGGCACCGGGTCTACACATTTTACCATCCAACTGTTTCGTTTATTACATTAATTTTACAGAAACTTACTGAGGGCAATTCTTACCAGGCCTGGGACCCAGAGAAAAATAAAATCCAGAACTGTGCTGTCTAATACAGGAGCTACAGATTAAAATGAAATAAAAGATCCAGTTCCTTGCTTACCGTAGCCACATTTAAGTGCTCAGGAGCCACTGTAACTAATGGCCATTGCATTGGACAGTACAGATATAGAACATTTCCATTATCACAGAAAGTTCTATTGGCCAGCGTGGCCCAGAAGCTCACTGGCCAAAGAGAGTGGCACGTAGGGATATAGACCAGTGTGGTGTGGGCTGCAGTGTCCTCATTGGCAAAAAGCAGGTGGCAAGGTGAAGATTTTTTAAGATGCCTGGAGGGTGCTTAGCCTAGTTCCTGGTGCAGGGTGAGTGCTCAGAGGATGTTGATGTCCCCATCACAGGACAGCTATAAGGATGTTTCCACACCCCTACAGTATGTGCCCATAAGTGGCGACTCTTATTGCCACCATTATGAGAGCATTCCTCAGACAGAGGTAACCTGGGAATGGAGAAGAAGACACCCAGCCCAACAGCCAGGGTCTGCTGAAAATCTGCATTGCCAGGATGGGGGGCTTCCTGGGTCTCCTCGGCCAGGCCTTGGCCCAGGTCATTTCCTTCCCTCAGGATCTGAGTGGAGAGAGTCCAGCTGGAACGAGCTGGGGCTTAGGGATTAGTCATTGAGGGACAGATCTAAGTTCCAGGAATTCCAGCTTGCTTGAGAAAAGACCCCAGGTGTGTAGGCAAGGTGCCTGAGGGTCACAGAACGCAGAGTAAGGTGGCATGGGGATAACCAGGGGAACCCTATCTTTGGAGTATCCCTATTCTTACTGGAGATATCTCACCAGGGGCCAATCTGTGGGAGACAGAGCACATTTGAGGAGGGCAGCCAGCAGGACACCCCCGCCTCCCAGGTGGCCTTGAGTTCACAGCAGCTGAGCCTGGCTGTTGTGAGCCTCCCCTGACCCTTTAGGATTCCAGAAGCTCAGAGCAGCCATTCACTGACACCCACTCCTGAGGAACCAGCCCCTCCCTGCCCCAGAGCCCAGCCCAGCTGCCAGATGTAGTTGGAGGCACAGGTCAGGAGAGAGCTGGGCCCTAGGCCTGGGGTTGTGGCCTGGAGGCTGAGTGGGAGCCCAGAAGGGGACCAGAGGAAGGAGGCCACCATGGCCAGCTTCTGGGTACAGAGGAGGTGAGGGCCTGCACTCACCCCAGCTCCTCAGGCCAAGAATCTGCAGCCTGTGTTACCTGCTGATCAAGGTAGGAGGGTATTTGTGCCATGGGGATAAAGGGGGAGGAAAAGGACCAAGGGCCATGGGGATCCTGGCTCAGTGAGGGGATGGGGATCTGAACACAGATGAACAGATCTCACAAGTCCCGACCAGCTCCCTGCGTGTGGCTGTGCACACTGAGGGTAGATGTCTGCGGTTACGTGTCAAGTGAACACAGTGCGCCCAGAAGCCTGTGGTTGTAAATAAGTGGGCAGAAGGGTAGAGCTTCAGGGATATGCCCATGGGGAGGGGACTGAGGCAGGACAGTATTGGATACAAATATGTGTCTGGGGACACACTTTAAGACGTGACTAGGACCCCTCTGCTGCCCTGTCTCCCCTGTCCCTGTTCCAGACCTGAGAGAGCTGGCTCTAGAACGGCTCTCCTCCCCCACCAGCCCTCACATTTGAAACC
Organism: Marmota flaviventris; assembly: GCF_047511675.1. Classification (NCBI taxonomy): domain Eukaryota; kingdom Metazoa; phylum Chordata; class Mammalia; order Rodentia; family Sciuridae; genus Marmota; species Marmota flaviventris. The sequence goes on along the minus strand of NC_092500.1, from coordinate 7,123,483 downwards.
AACTTTCCTACCACCCGGGCCTGGCCCCCCCATGCAGCAGGTCAAGTTCACAGTGTCGAAAGCAACAGAAACAACTTTGTCCCAAAGGATGAGTTATATGGATCCCGGAGTGGGCACCAGTCAGCCATCTGGGGACCCTAGAGAAAGGGAGTTCCACCTCCCTGACCACCAGGCAGTAGCCTGAGCCTCATCTTCAACATCCCTCTCTCCCTATTCCCTCCCTCCAGGGAGCCTTCTCCAGCCCCCTCCCAGACACCTCCACAGCCCACAGAGGCTTTCATTTGTGTCCCCATGGGCCCCTTGAGTTAATTCTGTCCCCCTCTTATCCCTCTGTCACCCTGCCTCTGAGTGACCAGTCCCACAGCAGTTCTGATCTTCCAGGCCTGAGCATCTTTGTAGCCTGGAGCCTGGTTTTATCCACAGCTTTGTCTCCTCTTCACCCAGAGGTACAGCCTAGGAGCCCCATGTTGGATTTTCAGAAGGAGCCTTCACTTTCCCACCTTTGGGTGTCTGTAGGAACTGCCTGGTGCCAGCCCCACCTCCCTCTGTTGACACAGACTTTGGGCGCATGCCCAATGTTTACTTCCCTAGAGCCCTGCCCACTTCCCTGCTGGGCAGTTGGGGATGGCAGTCTCCCCACGCAGTGGGGCAATGGCTTGCTCACCAGACATGTCTCCTGTGAATACTCATCACCTCTCTACTTCCCAAGCCCTGCCTTCTCTAGGGCCCCTCTAGTTCCATCTCTGATTCTGTCTCCACACCAGGACAACCCAGGGCTCTTTCCTGGTTTGGGGCAGAAGCCCCAGATCGAGACCCTGTTCTCAAGCCAACTGGTCCTCCTTGGACCTCTGGCCTGGATGCCTGAACTCTTATTTTGGCGGCTGGGGGTAGGAATCCAGAGCCCTTTGGCTCCTTCTGGAAGAAAGAGGCAGATAGGACCTCAGAAGCCACTGCCCTCCTCCAGAGTCCCTGAACATGCATGTGACCTCCATGGAGCTGTCCACAGAGAGGGGGCCACACCCAGGCTCAGGCAGAGGGAGAGGAATCCCCGACCCTGCGTTCTCTCATGCAGGGGCAGTGTGCATTGGCTGTCCCGTGTGGTGACTGGCTGGGTGTTGTGTGGGTATGTGAAGGACTATGGTGGGTGGGAGCTGTAGGAAGGTAGGAAGAAATGTGTGCACTCCACTAAGGAGTCCCCCAAATGAGGGCCCTTCCGAGGGCAGTGCCAGCTGCTGGTCAGGATGGGGAGGGATGAAACCTCCAAGCCTGAGCACTTCACCCCGCCGGACCTTCACTCCAGGACTGTCCCAGGGGAAGCTGATGGACAACCACTTTGCACCTGCTCCTCCAGAGATGCAACCCCATGGAGCCTCAGGCTCTGGAACCTCCTTTTCCCGCAGCAACATGCTGGGGCGCCATCCTCACCCCTCACGGCTTCCTGGAGGGGTATCCCCCCTCATCCCTGTCGTCAGAAAGACTGTCCATCTGGATGCCTTTACCAAAAGCCATGTCCCACAGACCTCCAGCAGACTGGGCCTTAGAGCCAGGACTTTAAATGTGCCTCAGCAGGACACTGGCATTGCCCCAGGGGCTGTCCTGAGCCCTCTGCCTGCCAACAGCCTTGTGCCCAGAAAGATGAGCTCCATCTCCCTAACAATCCATCACAAGAGCCAGGCAAGGTCCCTGAACCCCCCACTTTCCCACTGGGAAGAGTTGCACACCCTGGGCAGGGAGGCTGCCACTCATGGAGGAGGGAGGCTGTCTGCTCAAAGCTCAGCACCCATGACTATAGTGCCAGAAGGCAGAGTCCACTCTGAGGGTCCAGGGAACCCAGGTCTGCTCAAACCCAGCAGGATGCCCACAGTGGAGAAGCCCCTTATGAGTTCGTACCTGGCCTTACCTTTCCAATCTCGGCTAACCCAGAGTTCATCAAGTTTTGCGGGGCCAGGGCTGGTGGGCCAAGGGCACATCAGAGCCTCTGCAGGAAGAGGTAAGTCCCGGTCCAGGGGTATTCCCAGACCCCGGCTACTCCAAAGGGCCACTCCTGCTATGAATTTGGCTGTTGTGGGCACAACAAGGCCAGACACAGCCAGACATTTAGCCACAATGGCCACCAACAGATCTAGCTTGGCTACTACTTTGGCTACAACAAACACATCCAGATGGGACACAGGCACAGAGTTTCCTGCTCTGGATACCAAGTTGGACATAGCCACAGACTTATCTACCACAGGTACAACCAAGCCAGGCAAGGACACGGATTTGATAACTACAGATCCAGAGAAGCTGGGCAGAGTCATGGTTATAGCAGACAAAGCCAAGCCAGATAAGACTTCAGGGGACCCAGCCATGGTTTTGACGATACCAGATCCAGTCAAGCTGGGCACAGCCCGGCCAGACACAACCATGGCTTTGGTTAGAGCAAATAAAGCCAAGCTGGGTACAACTATGGATTCTCCTACTTTGGACACAAGCAGTCTGGGCACAGCCACAGACCCAGCCACTGGTGAGCTGGACATTGCTACCTACCCACTAATGCCTAGCATCGAAGCAGCCCAGGACCACCCCACAATGGAGACTGTCACAGACCAAGCCACCAAGCCTGTCACACTGGATCTGGTCAGAGAATTCAAAGGTAAGTGCAGGTATTCTGTTGGGTGGTGCTGGAGGGGGTGAGAGGTATATGAGTCTGGGATGGGTTGGATATCATGCTTGGATAGGTTAGGAAAGGGAAGGAGGAGTTGGAATTGAAAAAATCAGTGAAAAAGGAACAGGGATCAAGGAGCTGACGACAGGAGGTGTACCTTGACTTGAATACTAGCCTGCCAGAGGTCAGGTTGAGGGAAGCCATCAGAAGGAAGGCTTGCAGGTAACTTGTGGAGGAGCCATGAGGCTGAGCATCAGTGAGCATCTCCATGGTTATTTCTTTGTTCTCCAAAGAGCTAGAACACTCAGGCCATCAATAGCCAAGTCTAGTTTTTTTTTAATAAATTATTTTGTTCATTTATTTTTATGTGGTGCTGAGGATCAAACCCAGGGTCTCACACGTGAGAGGCTAGTGCTCTACCGCTGAGCCACAACCTCAGCCCCCCAAGTATAGTTTTAAAAGCAAACCACTGCATGGAAATACAGGCTTGCACTTCAGTAACCCACGATTTGCCACAGTAGCTGTCATTGCAATGCTTTCCTGTATGTGAGATAATGACCTTGCCCAAGATCTTCTAAATCTATTCACACTCTGCCTTTCAGGAAGATATCTGTTGTTAAAAAATTGCTTTGCCTGAGAGTCTCTTTCTTGGCACCCCTACCCTCAGTCCTTTAGTCTTGAAAGATAAGCTGGAGATCATGCTAGGTTCTCATGCACGCTAGCTATATCCCCAGCCCCACTGGAGACGTGTGGAAGTTAACACAAGGGCTGGAAGTTCCCTCAGAGAGGTTGTGGCATGTTAAAGTCTCACCAAAGTGGATTAGTTGTGGCAGTAGGCTGGTTGGTAGGGTTTTCCTTTCTTTTTTGGTGCTGGGGTTTGAACCTGAGGCCTCCTGCGTGCTAGGCAAGTGCTCATTGCTGAGTACATCTCCCAGTTTATCAGTAAGCTGAATGAAACCCAGACCCTTCGGATTCTACTTCGGACTGTCGCATTCCCTACATTTCAAAGGCTCAAGAGATTCTGGGTCAGGAAAAAGGCTTGAAAACATCCAGTCCAGTTCCTGAATTGGTTCTGTGGCTTGTCAGCCCCCTTCTCATTTCACCCTGCACACTCTTTCTGGGGACCTCCCCAAGTTCTGGTATTTATTCTTCTCTGTGTGACCTCAACTGTCCCCTCATCTTCAGTCCAGATCTCTCTCCTGAAACGCAGACATGGTCAGCCAGAGGCCTGTTCAGCTTCTCTACCAGGACATCTCCTGGGCATGTCCAGAGGCAGCACTTTTCTTGAACGGACTCCGGCCCTCCCTGAGCTCTCTCTCAGCCAAAGACACACCAGCCTTGTAGCCCCTCATGAGAAACCTGGGTGTCCTCCTTTCCTCATCTTTCTTTCTCCTACATCCCATCCAGTCTATTTCCCATCTTATTGATTTACCTTCTCAGTACTAATTAGTTAGCTTTGCATCACTGTGACCAAAATACCTGAAAAGAACAACTTAAGAGGAGAAAAAGTTTCTTGGGGCTCATGGTTTCGAAGCTTTAGTCCATGGTCAGCCAAGTTCATTGTTCTGGGCCCAAGGAGAAGCAGAACATCATGGTGGAGGGCATAGCACGGGGAAGCTGCTTCGCTCAGGGTGGGAGGGAGAGGGAAGGAGGGAGCGGGCAAGAGGCCACAGAGAAGATGGACCTTTGCAGGGCATCCTCCAGTGACCCTCCTTTTCCAGCCACGCCCCACCTGCCTACAGTTACCACCCTGTCAGTCCATTTGTACTAGGATGGGCTGATCAGGTTGCAGCTCTCCTAATCATTTCACCTCCTAACATTCCTGCATTAATGTAGGGGCTTTTGGGGCATAACTCATATTCAAACCTGACCATTTCCCTGTCGGTCTCCTCCATCCCTCTGCTACTGTGGGGCCTCTTCTCTGTCCCCCTTCTTGCCACACAGCTGCCACAGGGATTCATGTTTAATGTTCCCCTGTGTCTCATCATTGCCTTCCCTTCAGTTCCTTAGCCTGGTTCCAAGGCTGCAGACTCCTCCAGCCTTAGGTGGACATCCTATCTGCAGTCTCCTCTGCTTTAGCCTAGCCCAGAGCTCTGGGGTCCCGCAGCTCTCACCTCTGTGCTTTCTCACCACTACTGCCCTCTCTGTACAAAATGCCCTTCCATGTTTCTCTACCCCTTCCATTTCCTTTTCCCTCTCGGCTTCACCTCCTCCAAGAAGATTTCCACAACCCCCCTCTCCCCTGGGTGCCCGCCTGGGTCCACCCTGTGCAAACTCCTTCCCATTTTGTTTCCTTCACTAGATCTAGAACCTTTCAGGACAAGGACGGTCATCCTCAGCCCCGTTTCCCTAGGAGTCTGGTAATATATTGTCCGTTAATTTTGACCGAATGCATGAAAGATTTTTCTGGTGGGTAAACTGAGGATCAGGGAAGTTTCCGACTAGCCCAAATCATAGGGCTGATCATCCCGGAGCTGGGCCTGGAATCTGGGTCCCTGACTCAGGGTTCTCAGGGCGCCCGCGCCTGGGCAGAACCGCGGTGAGCCAGCGCAATATCCCAACCACCGCGTGACTCACGCGCGCGCACGGTTGCCCGCAGCTGCCACCGGTCCCCTTCGTCCCCCCGCCCCGCCCCAGATTAGAGGGTAAGGGGCCGGGAGCAGTATCGAGCGGGAGGAACCCGGACTGAGCTGCGAGCACCTTCCGCGGCCGGGCACCGGGAGTCCGGGGACACGGCGTCCCGCGCACCTCCCTGGCAGCCCGCAGCCGGCCCGGTGGCCGCTCGCGCGTGCGGGCTCGGGCGCCGCGGGAAGGGGAGGGGCCCTCGGTGGGGCCGGCGGGCGCGCGGGTCACGTGGTGCGGGTGGCAGCGGCGGCGGCGGCGGCATCGGTGCGCGCGGGCAGGGCAGCGCGGCGCCGAGCGAGCCGAGGCGAGGTCCCGGGCGGGCGCGGGGCGCAGGGAGGCGCGGCGGGGCGGCGGGCCAGGCGGGTGGGCCGAGAGCGCGGAGAGGCGAGGCCCGGCTGCAGGGGCCGCTCGGCCCAGGGGAGCCTGCGCCCCGCTCAGCCTTGCATCCCCGCGCCCTGAGCATCTCCCGGAGGAACAGAGACAAAGGAGGATTCATGTCCAAAGGTAGGGCGGCCAGCTGGGCCACCGGCGCCCGCCGGGAGGAGGTGCGGCCCCCCCCCCTCCCGAGCGCGGCCAGAGGTGCTACCAGGGGGAGGGATGCAGCGCCGAGGAGCCCACGCGCGGTGACATATGCATGGACAGACGCACACACTGAGACAGTCTCGGAAAAAAGCACAAAGAACGCGGAGACCCACGCACGCAAGCAGGGACCCGTATTCTCAACAAAAACCCCACGCTGGAGCACGCCAAGACACGCACACACATGTACACCATGCACAGGTACCAGGGCCACCTCCAGCCTATAAGAGACCTGTGCGCTGACACTTCAGTCCCCTTCCCCCAATTCAGATAGGCACAGCTGAGACAGGCACCAGCTGGTGGTCTCCAGGGAAACTCGTTGGCCTTCTGAGTTCTGGGAGGCGACGGGGTGTCCCAGAGGCCCTTTGCTTCTGCGAATGGGAAGGATTAAGGCATCTGTTGTGATTCCCAACTCCCAAGGCTGGAGCCAATGGACTGGACTTGCCCCTGCAGGTGGAGGTGGGGTCTTGAAGACTGCTGGGGACTAGGGAAGACCCCCAGCTTGGGAGGGAAAAGGGGGCATCTCTAAGTCAGGGAGGCAGGTGCTATTCTGGAAAGGTCCCCTCCTCCTACTGTCACCTTCCCAACAGAGGGGTGGGGTCCCTGGGCCAGACAAAGACAAAGCCAATCATTTTCCTGTACAAGAAAGCACCAGCATGTGTGCGTGCCATGGAGATGGAGGCGCTGCTCTATGGGGCAGAGCTGAGTCAGGTGGAGAGTGCCTCTCCCTGGAGCACTGATGGGGCAGGTGGCTCCTAGCAGGAGGTGCTTCAGATCGATCCCCTCCTCTCCAGGGCCCCTGGAAGAGCTGGGATCTTAGGAGGGGTCCAAAGAACCATCTAGCCAGGATGACATACTTGAGCTCCATCCTCTTATGACCCCCATCCTGAGCTCTTCCCCACCCTGGAGGGTCTTCCTTCAATTTCTGTTACAGGGGAGGGTGGAGATATCCTCCCCTCTTGGTATCAGGGATTGAACCCAGAGGTGCTTAACCACTGAGCAACATCCCCAGCCCTTTTTATATTTTATTAGAGACAGGGTCCCACTGAATTGCTTAGGGCCTCTCTATTGCTGAGTCTGGGTTTGAACTCGAGGTCTTCCAACCTCAACCTCCCAAGCCGCTGGGATTATGTGCGTGAGCCAGCGCGCTGGGCAAGGAGATCTCTCTTAACAGGTCTGCCCTCCTTGACTGTGGCTGAGTGTCAGCTGCTCTGCTCAGGGGCAGCATCTGAGGGGGGAGAAAGGTGATGGTCCTGAAGTGACACCTGCTTTGCCCTGGGGTTTCCATTCATTCATGGGTGCTCACTGTGGAATGCTAAGTACATTAGGCACCAAGATCAATAAGACACAGCCCTTGCCCTGTCCTGAAGAAGTGTGGAAGCCAGCATATATTTGGTGCCAGTGAACTTATGTTCAGGATTTTGTTTTTGCTTTTATTTATTTGTCTATGATTTTGTATAGCCTTCTCAGTAACCTGGAAAGGCATGTACTGTCCCTGCTTTTCGGAGGAGAAAACTGAGGCTTACAGAAGTCACCTTGCTAGAATTTAAGCCTGGGTCAGCTGCCCATGTGAAGCTGGCCTGGTACGACCAGGAGAGCTATGGGGCAGAGGATGGAGCTACAGAATCCAACTCCAGAGCAACATTTATTTGGTGCCCCAGAGGTCTTGGTGGCTTTGTTAGGCACCTTCACCAAACAAGTGGGCCCCTGGGGGCAATCACCTTGCCTGGTGTACTTAAGTGTCCTTGGCATTGAGTGTAGGGCTTGGCTGAAGTAGGCCTGCAGTTGACAGCATATGAAATGGCCTGGTTGGGGTTGGAATGATGGAATGAATGAGTGTCATGTGTGAACAGATGAGGGACAGCACAGAAGAGGGACACCCACATCAGACAGGAAAATAGAAAGTAGGAGTTAGCCAGGAGTTGGAGAGGGTACAGGGTCTTCCATCAAAGTTTGTGGCACAGTGACCTGTAGCACATATTTAGGACTTGTAGCTGATCAGTGGGTGCTTATAGTCTAGGACTGGCATGTGGTCAGGAGGAGGCTGACTTGCCAGTAGGTGCTCTGGATGGGGCACAGTGGGTGCTAATACGTCCTCACTAGAGGAGTAAAATATGAGATGTGCCCACAGTCTAGACCTGCAGCAGGCCTGCTGTACCCCTGGAAGTAATTTGGGAATCTGGTAGCCCAGTCTCTCATAAGGGTCTGTCTTTTGGGAATGCTTTCTTAGGATGCTGCAGTTGACAAGCCAGGGCTGAACAGGCCATGAGGACAAATGCTTTACAGGCATCCTTACCCCTCCCATGAATAAGTCTAAGGCTCACCTACCAGGTCTGTAATTGGAGTAAAACCTCTGGTCCCTGCCCCACCTTACCACCAAGTGGGTCTCACAATACAGACTGTAGAGGCCAAATGGGCTCAGCTGATGCGCAGGAGGGAAATGGGAAGGGCCAGCCTGTGTGAGCAGCTGGGCAGGAGAAATGGGGCATTGGCCCCCCATGCAGGTGTGCTGTGTTCAGGGCATGAGCCACGTGGGTGAGCAGAGGAGCAGGGCCAGGCTGCTTGGAGTCAGCTGCTGCAGGGCTGAGCCAATCTTGCTGCCGTCTGGAGCAGCCTGGCTGGCGTACCTTCCTGGGAAGCAAGAAGGAGCTTCGCCAAGCCCTGGGGAGGTCCTAAGGCTTTGTCAGATCTTGCTGTGTTTGGGAGTGACAGGAGAAAGTGGGGAGTGACAATTTCCTGTGGGGAGAGAGGGTCTTGCCAGTACCAGTGAAAGGACCAGGTAGGGGGTGGGTACAAGAGCAGACTCCTGACTGGGCTTGAGGGGTAGGGAGGGAGGCATTCCTGTCCCCTCTCCCTCCTGCCCATCTGCTGCTCCAGCAGGCCTTCCTGTAAGGCTGAGACTGCAGGGTGGTGATTTTGAACCACAGAATTCTAGAATGGCAAAGCTGGGAAGGCATCCGCCAGAGAGCAGGGAGTCTAGTAACTGTGCTCGTGAAATTAGCATCTGGGGCACCTTCTTTCACAAGTGATTTCATAGGCACTGCTTCATCTCTCCTCCAAGTAAGCTGGTGACCTTGAAAGGGGCAGGGGAAAGTGGGTCTGGGACTTTGAGGCACCTGCTCAGTGCTTCTGAGCATCACATCTCATGCAATGCTCATCACAGCCCTAGTGATGATCTGGCTGTTCTACAGAGGAAGAAGCAGACTCAGGGGTCTGCTCAGGTCCACAAAGCTGACCAGTAGCAAAGCCAGTGTCTTTCTGCTTCACTCACACATCCATTTTATGGATGGGGAAATGGAGTTGCTCTGTTCTAGAACCTACCCTGGTGGACAGTGGCCTGATGGGGCACTCACAGATTTCTGCTGTGTGTGAACATACTCAGGGTCTGCCAGACCCAGGGGGAAGGGCTGTTTCCTCAGCCTCACATTTCTCCCATGCTGTGTTATCTTAGGCAAATGACGGATTTCATCAGAGTATCGTCCCCTGCTCACCGGACCCACTGACTCTAAACTATAGCTAGGAGGGTGTCTGGGGCTCCTACAGATACCTCTACTTTGCAGCTTATGGAACAGAGGGGACATTGAGGCTGGGAGGTGAAAGAGATGCTCTCTGCAGAGAAAGGTGGCCCTATTTGCTTCTGAAGCATGAAATAGTTGAGGTCAGTGACAGTCAATAGATGTGGGCTGCAGGATTCTCGAGTCTTTGTCCTCTATTTGTCAAGACAGGACTTGGGTCTGGAAAACCCCAGGCACTTCTTAGGTCAGTGGTTCTCTACTGGGGCAATGCCCTCCAAGGGGACATTTGGTACTGTTTAGAGACATTTTTGATTGTCACAAATGGTGGGCTACTGGCATTGAGCAGAGACCAGGGATACCACTAGGCATCCTACAGGGCGCAGGCCAGCCCCCACAATAAAATATTATCCAAATGTCAGGAGTACCAAGGTGGAGAAGCCCTGGGTTTAGATGCACAGATGTGCTTTGGTGCTGTGGAGTGTGTTTGAAAGTGATCAGCAGCTGGAGAACCCAGTGCTGGTGCAGGTTTTCCACGTGACCTGGCCTGTGTTCTTCAGCAAGTCCTTCCCTCTCTGGGCCTGACTCTTCATCTATGCATTGAGGGGTTCAGGCTAGGTAATATTAAGGTCCCTTCTAGTCCCACTCCACACTACTCCATATGAAGAGAAAAATACTGTGGCTTCCATGTGACCTCTGCTTTCCTCCCACCCACCCCACCTGCCCCTCCCACCTTGGCTTTGCAGGGCTCCCAGAGACCAGGACGGACACAGCCATGTCAGAGCTGGTGCCTGAGCCCAGGCCTAAGCCGGCAGTGCCCATGAAGCCCGTCAGCATCAACTCCAACCTGCTGGGCTACATTGGCATAGACACCATCATTGAGCAGATGCGCAAGAAGACCATGAAGACTGGTTTTGACTTCAACATCATGGTTGTTGGTATGAAGCCATGGGGTCATTGGAGGGCCTGGCAGCAGGTAGCACTAAGGATCCTATTTCTCTCCCCAGAATGGCCTCAGCCCTGGCTTCTCTAGGAAGAACTCTCTCTAGGAGTGAGAATATTGCCATGCTGACCACAAAGGCCTGGGTACCTTCTTCCATTAGGGATGGCAGCTTGGGTGGGTGGCCAGCCTGTTCTGCCTTCAAGTGGGTTCAGACAAGTAGCCTCTCCACCACTCCAAGCTGCTTTCAGGTTTGTGGCAGGGGAGAATCATTAGTGCCCTTCCCCACCTCCAAGAGCTGGTGGGAGGGTTGGTGAAAGGTGGTCTTATTTCGAGTCTTTCATAGAGCTTTAAAATTGAAAGGGAATTTGCAGAGATTTGGTCACTAAATAGCATCATTGGGTCACTCAGTGCTGAAACAGGGAACTAGGCATCTTTCTTCCCTTTTCCTTCCTTATCCCCAGTATAATCAATCATGGAGTCCTGTCCCTTTTCCATGGTCAATATTTCCAAGTCTGGGCTTGGGCTGTGGCTCAGTGGTAGAGCGCTTGTCTAGTAGCATGTGTGAGGCACTGGGTTTAATCCTCAGCACCACATAAAAAGAAATAAATAAAATAAAGGCACTGTGTCCATCTATAACTAAAATATGTGTGAGTATATATATATATATCTATATCTATATCTATATATCTATCTATCTATATATATATATATATTTATTTATTTATATATATCTGTATTAAGTATCTATCCCAAGTCTGCCCACTTCTGTTCATCCCCCACTATTGCCTTAGTCAAGCTAGGTCTGCCACCTGGATTGCCATGGCCACTTGTACTGCTCAAAGTGCTGACCTTCAGGTTTGTGCTTAAGAACTTGGCCCAGGGTGAAACATCAAACAGGGACAGAGTTGATTTACCTTGTAGCACAAAACTCTTATCTCAAGAACCAGTAACAAATGATTTGTGGACCCGGGAAGCCAGACCATAGGCCACACTTGGAGTGACACCAGTCCTTCTGGTTCTGTCTCTCCCTCTAATTCATCATCAAGTTACCCATGCTACTTACATCCCATTACTGTCCCTCTTTTAACCTCAAGACTCCTATTCTGGCCTGCTGAAACTCAAGACCACTATTCTACTCCTGCTCTAACTCATCTCTTACCACATCCCACCCAGCATTCTTACTCCTCGCTCTTGCGGAACAATTCTCCTCGACTTGCCACACTCATTTCTACCTCTGAGCCTTTGCATGTGCCATTCGCTCCATCTAGAACTCCCTTCCCGCTTCTCACGGCTCATTCAAAGTCGCCTTTCAGGTTTCAGCTTCATTGTTGCTTACTCCTAGAAGTCTGTCTTCCTTAATCCCAGAAAGACTGGATTGTATTCCCTTTATAATGCTGTTATAACACCTGGTGGTTCTCTCTTTCATAGTGCTTATCATATTGTAACTGTGTGCTTATGTTTTGGTCCCTTGCAACAAAGGGCTCTTTGAGAATTGGGATGATGTCTGAACCAGGTCTAAGTGGGATTGTGAAAGCCATCTGCCCTCCCCTGCTGGGCCTCCAATTCTAGGACAACACTTAAGAATACTTAATGAATGCTAGGTGCTGTGGTGGTCCATGCCTGCAATCTCAGCAACTCGGGAGGCTGAGGCAGATGGATTGCAAGTTTGAGGCCAGTTTGGACAACTTAGTGAGAACCTGTCTCAATATGATAAAATAGGTTGGAGGTGCAGCTTGGTGGTAGAGCACCCCTGAGTTCAATCCCCAGCACAGAAACAAACAGATAAGCAAACAAACCCCCAAACAACAAAAAGAGAAAAAATAACAACAACAAAAAAATTCATCTGTGTAGTACTACCTAAAAAGAAAAGGAAGAAAAAGAAAAAAGAAAGACTCCAATATTGAATGAACAAATGATCCTAGAAAATATCCCAGACCAAGAATAGCAAATGCAGGTTGTGTATCCCTTATCTGAAATATTTAGAACCAGTTATGTTCTAATTTGGGACTTTAAAGAAATTCTTAGATTAATTTCGTTCATTTTACCAGTTGAATGTCTCTAATTTGAAAATCTAAAATCTGAAATGCTCCAAAAATCTAAAACTTTTTGAGCATCATGTCAGCACTCAAAAAGTTGTAAATCTTGCAGCATTTGGACTTCCGATTTTCAGTTTGAGATGTCCACCCTGTACAAGACATGTGGGACACTCCTCCCCCATGGCAGACCTTGCTGGTCACTCAGGGTCATGTCCAGTACTGAGCCCAGCTGTAGCCATTTTAACATAATGGCCTAAGGGGCTTCTGCCCCCTGACCAGCTGGAATGAGAGAAGGCCCCTTACTTGCCATCATTGGTCTCATGCAGTTCCCTCCCTCCTCATCTTATCAGTAAATAAATTAAGACCCCGCAGTGCTGTGGGGGCAAACCTGACTCCAAAGGTACTCAGGGAAAACAGCACAGGTGGGTCTAAACCCTAGGGGCTCTTGCCTCCCATTCTGGTCTTTTTACTCCAGACCAGAACTTCTTGGACTTTAGTGTCCATATGATTCTTCTGGAAGCCCAGCTAAGCTGCAGGTTCTGAGTCATGGATCTGTGGCGGGGCGCTGATGCTGCTCTTCAGTTGCAAGCCTCCCTGGTGTGATTCTCGTGCATGTTAGAGTTGGGAAGCACTGCTCAGACCCATGGTTCCCAAAAGTGTTTTAGTGATAGAACTTCTTGGAGGACACACTGTGGCAAGACTGCATGGGGAATACAGGTGCAGAGAGAGCCAAAGTGAAGGAGCTGGAGGTGGACACTGAGACCCTGCCTGCCCACTTCCCCTTCTCTTGCGGTCCCCACTCTGGCATGGATCTCCAACAGGACTTTTTTGTTGTTGTTGTACTGGGATTGAACCCAGGGCCTTAGTACAATTTAAAAACCACTACGCTAGAATAAAGAGTGGATATGGAGCCACGAGGTTTTTGGGTTCAAGTCCCTGGTCTTGCATTTACTAGTTAAGTTGCCTTACACACATTGTGTGTCAGAAGAGGATTAATCTCTCTAGGGCCTTCTCTACTGGGGATAAAGATAGCTCTGCTGTGTGACTTACAGGCCTGACAAAAAGACAGATTTTGCTAACAGATGTGAAAGTGCTTAGGCACTATGAGGCGGCATCAGAAATGCAAAGTAATTCTGCTTTTACTTTTAGTATATTAAAGACAGAAAGCTTGAGTCAAGCAACAGAGCAAACCAAAACAAAACCCCACCACATTAGACAGATGCAGATGCTGTTCCCTCTCCCAGTGGTTCTGGGGCCCCAGGAAAGAGAGACTATACGATCCAGTGGCGAATCCCAAGGCCCTCTCCAGTAAGCAGGATGGCATTCCCATCTGCCTGCTGTCCCCACTCAGCCCCTCCATCCTTTGGTGAGTGGCCTGGATCATAGCCTTGGAATTCTGGAAGCTGGGAGAACTGAGAGCTCAGGAGGTGGACGTGGCCTCTCCCTACCTTGTCTTCCTCCTCCTGCCTTGCTGCAGGCCAGAGTGGACTGGGCAAGTCAACGCTGGTCAACACGCTGTTCAAATCCCAGGTGAGCCGCAAGGCTTCCAGCTGGAATCGGGAGGAGAAGATCCCCAAGACGGTGGAGATCAAAGCTATTGGGCATGGTGAGGACCAGGCGGGGACCCCTCTGGGCTTTGTTCAGAGGTGGATGATGGGGGAAGGAATGAGGCATATTGGGGAATGAAACCTCATGATGGAGCAGAATTAAGCACTAAACTCCACAAAGCCAACCCCTTAGACTGCTAGTCCAGGGAAGGGAGAGAGGGCCTGGGATGGAAAGAAGGGGGCCTTGAGCTGGGTGGTGAAGCACAGGTGGGATTTAGACATAGAAGTAGGAAGAAACGGGGAGGGGGAGACCCTAAACTTACCTTTTCCAATAACTAGTCCTGAAGAAAAGAGGCCTGGCTCATAGGCTGCGGGGCACTGGGGTCAGCTATAGGACTGACTTCTCTGATGCCTTTCTATTCATCCCTCAGTAATAGAGGAAGGTGGTGTCAAAATGAAGCTGACTGTCATCGACACCCCGGGCTTTGGAGACCAAATCAACAATGAAAACTGGTATATGTCTGCCTCTGAGATTTCTGCCCTAAGTCCTCTGCTGGGAAGACATGAACATGGTGCAGATTCATTCATGCTGAGAACCATCTGCATCCTCCATGTTCTGCAGGTTCCTAGAGTCCAGGCAGAGGCTAGGTTCCCTGGGGAGTTCTGTCCTTGCCAATCATCCTTGGAAAGCCATTTGAGGGGGTGGGCAGATGGAGAATAGGCAGATATCCTAGACCCACCAGGGGAGGTAGGACACAGGGTAAGTGTGAGGGGTTGTGATCTGACTGTGTCAAGATGAGTTCCTGGATCCTGTCCTTCTGCTACATTCCATTTATTTATTATTTTTTGGGGGGTGCTAGGGATTGAACTCAGGGGCACTTGACCACTGAGCCACATCCCCAGCCCTATTTTGTATTTTATTTAGATACAGGGTCTCACTGAGTTGCTTAGGGCCTTGCTGTTGCTGAGGCTGGCTTTGAACTTTTGATCCTCCTGCCTTAGCCTCCCAAGCCACTAGGATTACAGGTGTGTACCACTGCGCCTGGCTACATTCCATCAACTTTTTCTCTCCTCTCAGCTGGGAGCCCATTGAGAAGTACATCAATGAACAGTATGAGAAGTTCCTGAAGGAGGAGGTGAACATCGCCAGGAAGAAGCGCATCCCTGACACTCGCGTCCACTGCTGCCTCTACTTCATCTCCCCCACTGGACACTCGTATGTACCACCCCCACCTCTACTGCTAGGCCTGACTCTGGTTTGTATCAGCCTGTCCTGAATTGGGTAATCAATACCTGGATACCAGCTAAGGGCCATTTCAGGGGCCCAGAGGGACTTGAATACAGTCAGGACCTTGGGATTTCCCAGAATTTCCATAAGAAAGTCTCACTTTCTTACTAGGAAGGTAAAACTGACCATCATCTGCCTCCATACTGCCCACTGGTATCCCAGCACAGCATGACTGTACCAGAGAAGTTGCTATATGTGAGCAGAAGGCATCTCATTAGTTCAAAAATTCTTGCTTTGGATAAAGCTTGGGGTCTAGGGGAAACAAAAGGGGTGAAATAGGGAGAGGCAGGGCTATTAGATTGGGGCTGATATTTTGGTAGGATGTGGGACCTAGCCAGAGGCATCTAAAAGGTGGCCAGCTGGGAGCTAGGAGTCTAGAGAAGGCTGAGCACGCAGAACGTGCTGGGAACTCAGATTGTGAGTTGCAGGTGGGCCCCAGATGGTCAGGTGTGGGAATAGGCTGAGGTCAGAGATCCTATTGGTATCTCAAGCAGCCTTCTTATGTGACCAGCGTGTGTCTCATAACTCATTACGAGTCCTGGGGCAGAGTTCAGTTCTTGAGAACAGCACCAGCAAGATAGGCCCCAGTGTTTGAAGAAAACATACTCAGCAGAGTTCAGCGATGGGGAAGGAGGGATATGAAACAAGAACCTTGGGCCGGGCAGGACCTCAGTAAAGGTTGACTTTATCCCTCCCTAGACCTTGATCCGCGGTCAGAGGGAACCATCTGAAAACCTGACTTAATGAGTACCCCAGGTTGCAAACTAAAGCCAGGTTGGGGCCCCAGAGCCTCAGGTTGGGGAGGAGCAGGCCTTCAGACTAGGGGAGGGACAAAGCCCCCAACTGGGCCCTGCAGAACTAACTTTGGGACCTGGGAGGAGGCCCATACATAAGAGCAGTCCCACAGGCAGAATAAGACACACAAGTAACCGTGACACAAGGACACATGGATGGGGACAATCATCCACAGATGTTTCCAGGAGAAAGAAATCCTTAGGTCAGAAAAGGTGTCAGGAGTGTGTGGGGACAACCTAAGGAGAGGCAGAATTTGCATGGATACAAGGAAGAAAGGTGGGGAAGGGACTGCGTGCAGGTGGAAGAATTGGGGCCAGTCTGCAGATGGTCAGTGATGGTGTGTCAGAGAGGAGAGGCTGCAGTCTCGTGGCCTCAGCCAGATTCCTAGCCCAGTCCTCTCCCAAGGAGGTGCCCCGAGAGGTAGCAGTGGCTAGGGTAGATGGCAGGTGGTTCTGACACTATCGCCTTCTCTGGGCCACAGCTTGCGACCCCTCGATCTCGAGTTCATGAAACACCTCAGCAAGGTGGTGAACATCATCCCTGTCATTGCTAAGGCTGACACTATGACCCTGGAGGAGAAGTCTGAATTCAAGCAGAGGGTAAGAAGGCCCCCTTTCTCCTTTTCCTGCCTCCAACACTTCCTTGCTCTCCTCCAGGTCCAAGCCATCTCCTAGCTCTCATCCTCTCCGCCCCCCACCAGTCCTCCCTCAGCTCCTCCCCCAGCACCTAATGAACCATTCAGAAGGCTGGGGCTGGCGGTTCTGGGGACCAAAGGCAAGAAGCCAGCGCTGCTCCTGCTGCCTTCCACTCCACAGCTGGCTGAGGAGACCACTGGATACACAAGTGTCTGCGAACACAAAATCTTACTCCTGAGAAGTCAGGTTACTTGAAGGACTAGACTAATCAGTCAACTGCCTGCTAGTCCTCAGTGACATCATCTATACACCCCGCCTACAACTGGCTGGATGCCCTGGAGGGCAGAGGAGGGTGTGTACAAGCCAGTGCAAAGATAGTTGCTGCTTTTAAGAGAATTATAATCAAACGGAATGCTGAAGAGGTCCTGGATGACCTCCTGCAGGAGGGGACTTAAACAGGCCTTGAAAGAAAGCAAACAGGAGCTTGGGGCGGGAGCCTCACCACTCTTCCTTATGGGCAGGAATACAGCATGCAGGCCATGAGCACCGCCCAGTGGCATTTGGACTTAGGTGTGCTATTTGTTCAAATCCTAGACCCTGGGATGAGCACACTGGTGTGCCTGAGACTTCCTCCTCTCCGGCTGGGCGGTGATAATTACCGTTATGTAGGATCTTCCTGCTATCCACGGCCTCAGAGTGCAGAGAGGACTGGCATCAAAGGCTGGGTGCATCTCTGACTCCACCACACACACCGTGTATGTGCTCATGGACACACCACACACACACACACACACACACACACACACACACCTCTACCTCACACTCACATGCCCTTTTTCCTATTACAACACTTGACCACCTTACTTCTCCCCACCAGGTTCGAAAGGAGCTTGAAGTAAATGGGATTGAATTCTACCCACAGAAGGAATTCGATGAGGATCTGGAGGATAAGACAGAGAACGACAAAATCAGGGTGGGTATCCGGGCTCTGTTCATCCCACGGATGCTCCTAATGCCCCTGGGACCTATGTCATGTGCCTCCTCTGTCTTTCCACCTTTCCTCCTCTGTCTTTTCTCTATATCCCTGTGCCACCTTGTCTGACCAGAAGTGACATGGGACAAGGAGGACAATGGTCCTGGCCAGGACTATGAACCCACAGAGGGGCTCCCTGCACCCAGAAAGCCAGGGTTCCCTTCCAATCTCAGACCACACAAAAGCACCCTCTTCCCCATAAGTCTGGCAAAGTCCGTGTGTGGTGAGGCGGGACACCAAACAACAGAAACACGGGGAATCTGGGTTCTACTCAGACGCTGCCTGGGTTTCCTCCTCAGTAAAATGCAGAGGCTAAACTAGGTGAGTGGCTTATTGGCTTGTTCACTCCTTAGAAGAATTCCTTTTTTAAAAAATTACTTTTAGTTGTAGATGAACATGATACCCTTATTTTATGTATTTATTTATTTATTTTTATGTGGTACTGAGAATCGAACCTAGTGCCTCACACTTGCTAGATGAGGGCTCTACCACTGACTCTTAGAAAATTAAATCTCAGGACTCCCATATACAAAACCTAAGAGCAAAGCTGCGTTGACACTTAGCCCTGCCTTCCCAGCTGCTTCTAGGATACCTGCTGAAGACCTGAAGGAGACCCCTGGGCACGACATGTTTCAGGAACTGGCTTAGAAACTGTCAGCCTGTGTGATTCCTAGGGTTCTTCTCAATTCCAAATTTCTACAATTCCATAATTCTGCATCAGAATCCTGGAATCTAGTCTGGGTTTTTTCAGATTCTCAACTGAAACCTGAGACACAACCCTCACTGCTTTGGTTTTGAGTTCCCTCCTCCATCAAGGGTGGGTAATCTAGCAGAAGCCCCTTACCTGATATAGTTGGAACAGATAGTTAATTGAAAAAAAAGAATCAACTTGAATGAGGGAATCACTTTTTTAAAAAGAGGTATATAAATCTTGACTGTTTAAAAATAAATATTTTATGAAATTAAATTAACAAAACATACATCATATTTATCAAACACTTTTCATGTAGATCCAAGGCCTCTTCTCTGAGAATAAGTCCACTCTTTTGAAGTTTTTCTTGAGGTGCTGAGGACTGAACCTCAGCTGAGGTACCTCCAGCCCCCAAAGTCTACTCTTAATGTCAAAGCAGTTTACATTTGTAAAGTCTTTCTGAAACATTTAACTTAATTTTTATAGAAACAACTCTCTACGTGCATATGACTTCAGTCTACACCTATAGTCATGTGCTGCATAACTATGATACAAGTGACAATCATCCCATACATTGATATCACCTAGTGATATAGTCTCTTAGTTTGTGTAAGTACATGCTATGACGACTATACAACACAATCAGCCAGGGACACATTTCTCAGAATCTACCCTGTCATTAAGCAATGCTTGACTAGTTAATTCATCCAATGACAATAATAAGTACACCTCAGGCAAATACATTTGGGAACAAACAACTGGCACTTGGCAGACGTACAACTCACCCGGTGGAGCAGAAGGGGCCTGGTGCCTGAGAGTTCAGCAGACACGGGTATCTGCCAATAGGTTTCATAGGAGACAGCATGAGGCATCAGTGAGTCTGGCTGACACTTGAGTGGGTGTTGCTAGATTGCAAGGCTGTTCCAAATCAAGCAAAATGTGTTTTAAAGCACTATGAAATGTACAAAGTGCACTCCGGGAAGTGACTTCCTGAGGTTAGCCAGCCATGCAGTATATTCAGGGTTTAACCCAGGACTTCTGCCTCCTAGCTCAGTGCTCTTTTCAAGGGAGAGAGCCTTTCTCTTGCCATCAATAGTATCACCAAATGAGCATCATAAATGTGTGGCTCAAGGGTAGGCAGCCAAGGCCATTTGCTGCCCTGACTTGGACATTCTGGTCATAGGGGGATGACTGTGCACATGTGTCTGGTTTGTGTTTTTGCCCCTGTCCAGCAGGAGAGCATGCCCTTCGCTGTGGTGGGAAGTGACAAGGAGTACCAAGTGAATGGCAAGAGGGTCCTCGGCAGAAAAACTCCCTGGGGGATCATTGAAGGTAATTAAATGCATTTTCTGGGAGAACCAGCTGCTGATCAATTATCCAGTCATTTGTTCAGCCATCTGGGGTCAGGGCTGTGTCCTGAGATAATGTGATATACAACAAATGCCCATCAGATCCTGTCCATAAGGTGTGTACAGTCTAATTGAGAAGATGATGCTCACAGGTAGGAAGCAATGAGATCCATTTAGTACCTGACCAGGGGGCACCAACTTGGTGTATCAGAGGGGTTCAGAACACAGATTAGCAAGGACTGGAAAAAACAGAGGAAGGTTTCATGTGAAGGAGGATGTGATCTGGCAGAGTACTGAAGGGCGGCCCGGATATTGCCTTTTCCATTTAGTTGTGAATTAATGTGACTTCAGGCAGGTCATGATGATTCAGAAAGTTTGCGAAGAACGGCTTCAGGGGTCTCAGTTGATGTGATAACCCTACAAGGGGAGCAGGGCAGGGGTTCCTGCCTCAGAACGAAAGCTTCTGAGGCACTGCAGTCTCAGACAAGTTAAGTGCCTTGCCTGGCGTCACATAACTTTTTGTGTGTGTGGTTCTGGGGAGCGAACCATAGCCTTGCACATGCCATCACAGAACTTAGTGGTGATTCTTGGATTTCAGATAATGTGATCCCAAACCAAAGCTTACCCCTTTGTTTTGAATTATCTCTTGTTTTCCTGTAACCCACTTTTGGGATTTTTATTTTTTAAATATTTTATTTTTAAAAATTTTGTGGGGGGGAGTGCATGGTAGGCAATTACCCTACCACTGACAGACTACATTATCCAGTCCTTTTAATTTTATTTTAAGACAGGATCTTGCTCATTTTCTCTGGCTGGCCTCAAACTCATGATCCTCCTGCCTCAGCCTCAGGAGTAGCTGGGATTATAGGTGCTTGCTACCATGCCTGACCGAGCATCAACTTTTAAAGATGGCTTGATTGTTCTATGTGTATCACTTTCTTTCAGTTATATTATAAGTTCCAAGGATAGGAATTGTATCTTAGGCCTTGACAAGTTTCTTAGACTCCTTGAGTGTTAGTTTTCTCTTCTGTAAAATGAGAAAAATAACAGTTCTTATTACTCTACAGAGTCTGGAACAGTATCCTGTCTGTTGTATCCTGATGCTTAATAAATACCTGTTCAATGAAAAAAATCCAGGGAACTGGGTTGGGGATGTGGCTCAGTGGTAGAGTGGCCCTGGTTTGATCTCCAGCACCACACATACACACACAAAAAAAAATCCAGGACACTGAAGTAAGCAAAATATAAAACAACCTGTCCTATGCTCTTTTTTTAAAAATATTTTTTAGTTGTCAATGGACCTTTATTTTATTTGTTTAGATGTGGTGCTGAGAATCAAACCCAGTACCTCACACATGCTAGACAAGCGCTCTGCCACTGAGCCACAACCCCAGCCCCCACGCTCTCTTTAAATGCCTCCGTGACCCAAACAGAGGTTTACCTCCTGGATGTGGATTCATGAAATGACACCTGTTTTCTTTTGTTTTGTTCATAGTGGAAAACCTCAACCACTGTGAGTTTGCCCTGCTTCGAGACTTTGTCATCAGGTAAGACTCTGTCATCAGGTTTTGACCCGGATGTCAGCTTAACTATTTGGTGTCCAGGGCCATCTGTTCAGATTTACTACTTCCTGGGACTCCAGGTGTCTGGTAGAGCTTTCTGTTCCAGTTCCAGCTCCTGCCTCAAAGCAGAAGGGGCTTCAGAAGGGGCTTTCTGGAATGGGTCCCAATCACTGGGTCCAGTTTGTTGACGTGAAGTGTTAACCTCAGAGGTGGGTCATCTCCTCCTCTTGCTGCCCCTAATTTTATCCCCCTTTTTTTCTCACCCTGTGTCCTTCAGGACCCACCTCCAGGACCTCAAGGAAGTGACACACAACATCCACTATGAGACTTACAGGGCCAAGCGGCTCAATGACAATGGAGGCCTCCCTCCGGTGAGCGTGGACACAGAGGAAAGCCACGACAGTAACCCCTGATGACCCCCTTTCTGTGTCGTCACACATACCCACTTCTCCATACACACACATCCCAAGTACCACCTCCAGCCACTTCTTCCTTCAGCTCTGTCCCACAGGCCTGTCTGGTATTTGTGGAACATCTTGTCTACATTGTGTATGTGTATGCGTGTGCGTGTGCATGTGTGTGTATGAGAGAGGAAATGAGTGTGTGTGTGTGTGTGTACGCACGTGTGTGCACAGGGACGAGGTATTTTTATTGCCTTCCCTGAAAAGTCCCTTGTAAGTGTGGATCCTCATGAATGTCTTCTTTCCTCATGTCCCAGAACAAAGCTGTGCACCTCACTCCAGAGGTCTGGGAAGGTTAGACACAGATGCTGGGAGCAGGTGACCCACAGGACAGTAAACTCCTTTTTACTTCTGTCCTTGTCCACAAACTGGGGCTGCAGAAATTCTCCAAGGACAGGTGGCTGAGCTAGACTGGGTGGTGGGGGGAGGGAGTTCAGGGCATCTTCCCTGTGAGTTGGGGTGGCCCTGGGTAAGGTGGGGACGTCCTGGGAAAAGGAAAAGGACGTTCACAGGGAGCACAGAACTGTGTCTGAGCTGGGTTCCTGCAGAAAGAACTGGTGCCTGAAAGTGGAGTACACCCTTTGGTCTGTGTCAAGGTCACTGTTCAAAAGCTACCACATCACCATCAAAGACTGCTGCTTTTCCTTGCTTACCTGGCTTTTGTTCCCAGGCTGGTTTCCTGCCTCTGCTTTCTCTCTTTCCCCCTTTCCCTCCCTTCTTCATGTATCTCTTCTCCCTCCCTCTCCGGCCTGTCCCTGACATTTTTCACTTCCTTTTAGAGGAGTCCACTTAGCTTCATTTCTATATTTAGAATTTATGCCCAGTCTAGTACCAAAAAGTAACTTTAGGTCACCCTAAAGTAAAATCACAAGTAAAAGCACTTCGAAGTACAATCTGAGATTACAGGAGGAATCAGAGCCATAGGGAGAAATGGGAAAGAGTTTCCCCAGTCGAGACACAAGATTGGCCGTGAACTTGTGGGGCAGCACAAGGCAAAGAAAGAAGTGGGGGGGGGGGTTCTGCAGTTGACAATTAGAGGAACACATGTGCTGGTAAAATGAAGCAGCTTTTTTTTTTGTGGGGGAAGGGGTGAGGGCATTAAATTCTAGAACAACCAATTCCAATGAAGTATCAGAAAAATGTACAATGTACACTGTTTCTCAGTGGTTTGGCTTCCAGGATGGATTTTAGACCACACTTCCCTTTTTTCCATCAGACTTCTGTCTCTGTTGAGCTGGCTTCTCTGTGGCTCCCTTTGTCTCAGACTTACTTGACTCCTTCTTCTCTGTTCTTTACTTTTGTTCTAAAGTGAATTGCAATTGT
This sequence comes from Marmota flaviventris, assembly GCF_047511675.1. Classification (NCBI taxonomy): domain Eukaryota; kingdom Metazoa; phylum Chordata; class Mammalia; order Rodentia; family Sciuridae; genus Marmota; species Marmota flaviventris. The sequence continues at coordinate 7,100,457 of NC_092500.1, read as the reverse complement.
GTTTGTCTTTCTCTTTCTCACTCCACACTCCTCCTCCTGACTCCTGTAGACATTCCCGGTGACACCCCTAATCAGACATTCAGCCTTTTCTTACCTTCCCATAGCCCTGTATTTATTAACACAGATACTTCCCCCTGTTTATTATACAAATAAGTTATTCTTTTTCCTTTAATCTGTAAGATTGCTGAAATTTGGGGCTGAGGGAGCCATTTAGCCTTAGGAAAGGAAAAAAAACCACCAAGTAATACTGTTTACAACTTTATCCAACCTCCTGTCCCACAGCCTGGTCTAAAGTAGGTTTTCAACTGGTTCTCTCTGAATGCCAGCATTTACAATCTCAGTCCTTATCACTCAGGTGCTAGGCAAACAAAATAGAGACTTAAGATCCAAGCTTGGTGGACCAGGAAAAGGGGAGGGGTGACCAGGTCACTGGTACCCCAACCCTACAGCCTCAGTCTTTCCTGGAGGCTGATTTATCAATCTGCCCTTTGTCTTCCTTTGCCCATAAAGTTACTCCAGGGTAGGCGCCTGTCAGGACAGAACAGCAGCAGTGTTATACCCAGAGCTTACTTCACGTCAACCAAAGAGGCCTCCCAGGCTCCAACAGCGAGTGGTTCTGTATGGAGATATGGGACTGGGTACCTGGTACCAGTAGGGGAAGATTGTGGGGTGAGGGAGGTGGGCATTGGCGAGGCTGCAGAGGAGAGAGGTGCTTGGCATCGCCAAACCATGGTCTTAGCCTCCCTGGAGAAGCTGTTTTATGTGTCTGCTGCCAGCTGCTGGTCTCCGCACCCTCAACCGTTCTCAACCCTCCTGCAGGGAGAAGGTCTCCTGGGCACTGTCCTTCCACCTGTGCCAGCCACCCCCTGCCCCACTGCTGAATGAAGGCCATTTCAAGCGCTGCTTCTCCCTCCATTCCTTCAGCTGTTATTGCTGCAGGGCTACCCTTTTCAGTGCTGTGCTTGTCTAGCCCACCGCCACAGCCCCTCTTGGTCCTCAGCAGGTGGGAGGGGCCAGGTGCCCCTTTAGGACAGTTGCTTCCTTCATTTAGCCAGACCACTCCTCTCCTCCCAGTGGAATGGAGCCCTTGCCAGCCCTGCTCCATCGTCTATGTCAGCTGGTCCCAGCCCATCTCTAGGGAGAAAAAAACTCACAAGAGCCGCTTCTGCCCTCGCAACCCATACCAGCTGTTTGTAACCATCTCCAAGGGAAACGGCATGGCTCCTTCTCCATTCATCTGCATGAGCTCCTCTTGGCTTCCCTAAGGGGCCAAGAAAGCAATTTTTCTGCTTGTCAGATTCATTGAGACCAGCTGTGTGAGCCCCTGTGGGACAAGGGTGTCTCCTTCATTGCTTAAAGGTATTTAGAAGGGTGGGTCACTGCAGGTGACCAGGGGAACAAGGGCTAGCATCACTTTTAAAAAAAAATCACCGCTAGTGGCCCAGAGTGTGGGTACACACCTTCCCCACCCCATAATGCAGCCACTTAGGAAGAGTGGTCTTCCTGAAGAGAATTTGCTGGAGTTGACTTCCTTATCTCCAAACTAAAAAACAAAAACAGCTAAATATACACAAAATCTCAGAAACCTACAAGCTAAACACTCTAGGAAAAAAAAAAAGCACCCTTCTGTACACTTAGCAATAAGAGGGATCTTTTCCCACTTACCCCTACTCCCACCCCTGCCCCATCCCACCTCATTAATGTGAGTAATGAATTAGCCTGGCCATAGGTGGTCACTGTAGGCTCTGGAAAATACCCAATGGAGGGAAAAGACCCCAATCAGATGCATGAATGTTTGCGAATGTCGGCTGCCACTGCCCCACTCAGTGTCTTTATAGAATCCTCCCTGACCCTACTTCCCCCTCCAACTCCCAATTTCCACCATGACACAAATTGCTCAAAGGCTGGTGACTTGTGGGCCATTCATCTCTAACTAAGTCCTGATGGAACAAGAGGCCCAAGCCTAGGGGATGCAAGAACGACCCATTTCTTAAATGATACCAGTCCCAGTCAACCTTTTGGTGACATTCTGGTTAAATTTCCCAATTGAAAACGAGCCAACAGACACTCAAACTGGTTGTGTAAATGTTGCTAGACTTTATGTGTTGTACAACTAAACATTGATGTTTGAACAATAATCGCTTGGCCTGTACCTTATTTATGCTCCTTGATCAAATCATCTATTAGATCAACTCGTGTGGAGAGTGAGCGGGGATAATCTTGGTAAGAAGTAATCACAATTTAAAAAAAAATTTATTCTTAAGTTTTATGTGGATACAATATCTTTATTTTACATTTATGTGGTGCTGAGGATCGAACCCAGTGCCTTGTGCATGCTAGGCGGGCACTCTACCACTGAGCCACAACCCCAGCCCCAGTAGTCACAAATATTAGAGATGGAAATATCTTGTGAAGTCAGTTTATCTGTAGGTGGCATGAGGTCAGACCTCAAGTCATTATTTCCTGGGATTTTGTATCCCAAATGATAAAGCTCTCACACTTGATCTTGAGGGATGCTATGCTTTGCCTTCCTCAGTGTAAACATTTATTTTCATTCAGTTTACTTCCTAGTTTCCCCCCTTCTATTCCCTAAAGACATAGGCACCAAGTCTATGAAGGGAGTGGACTCACGTTGTCTAAAAGCCTCCCTATTATCCAGGGAATGTTTTGAGTTAAGAATTTAAACTTAAGCAATAGTTTATGTCTTTCTTGTACTTAAATCAAATCCTTCCAGTCTTTGAGGTACCCACTCTTATAGCAAGCAAACACAACTCTCACCTGTGTCTTATTTCTTTGAGTTTAAAAGTAACAGTTGTATGCAATTATGTCTGGGACCTCAATTAAAAAGTTTCCAGGTATAGATAAATGGTGGGAAGTGGTTTGGGGTGGGGTCAGAGTCTGAGGAAGACAAGTCAGACTCTTGGAATCATTCAAGTAAAATGATGAGGGTGGGAAGCAGAGTGGCAACACAACACTGAGATTTGAGTGACAGAGAAGTTTAGTGGAAATCAAATACCACAGCTAAAGGAAATCTAAAAGCTCAGTGCCATCATACAGATATGGAAACAAGTACAGAGAACATAATCCTGGACTAAAGCCCAAGGTTGCAGTTAGTTACCATGGTAGGGTAAAGACTATCTCAATGCTTATTCTACCGTTCCTCACCATCCTTATTGTATTTTATTTGTTCTACTAAGTCATACTTTAAAAAATATTTTTTTTTCCTGAAATCAGGATATGCCCTACAACCGATGGTGTGTCAGTTTATCTGGCAACTTTTTTCCTCCCTGGCATGTTAATAATTGATGTGTTTTATACTTGATAGCATTTTAAATTTAATAAAATACAGTGGTCAAGAAGATGTTTATTTGGGGCTGGGGCCGTACGTAGTTCAGTGGTAGAGCACTTGCCTAGCATGCGGGAAGCACTGAATTTGATCCTCAGCACCACATAAATATAAATGAATAAAATAAGGATATAAAAATATAATAACATCATTTAAAAAAAATTTATTTGAAGAGCTCTGGTGCTGTTTGTGAAGTTTAAAGGAAATAAGAATATGTGCAACATTCTACTCCTCACAGCAATTATGGTACAGTGTTACCCTCGGATCCTCACAAACACCTTTGAAGGAGGCATGGCCATATGAAGGATGACCCATAAAGGCTCTCTTGACTCAAGGCTCAAAATTCCCCTTCCACGTCCTGACTCATATCACCTGCTCTTTCCTGGATGCCATCTCACAAGACATTCAGCTCTGATTCCAAGACTTTTCAGATGGAAGACAGTTCTGCGGTTCTCAGGAAAGGAGAGGAATAGTTCCAGACCCTTTTCTGGGAAAGGCTACAGCCAGGGAAGGCTGGGGGTCATCCTGGCTGATGTTCTGGGGATGGCTGCTTTTAATTTCCATTCCTGGAAGGACCAACCCAAGTCTATCTTAAGCGTGGTCAGGGGAACAGCCATTCTGCAACCTCTTAGGAGAGATCACTCACCTATCACTCTTGCCCTCCGCGCTCTGGGGGCGGAGCAAATCCCCTGGCCCCTCCCCTTCTCCCGGGCCAAGGCAACGCTGACCACGCCCAGCACATGACCACGCCCCACCACGTGACCTGACATCTCGCCCTGCCCTTTTCGGTCTTTGCGCCATAATCTCCGCCCTCCCCCTCAGGCTCCGCCCCACAGCTTGTCCCAGGCCCCGCCCCTTTCCATCTGTAGGGGCGGCGGGAGGGGGCCTGGAGCAAGATGGCGGTGAACCAGAGCCACACCGAGAACCGCCGTGGGGCCATCATTCCTGTTGGTGAAAGGTGCCGGAGGGGACACGGGGGCTGCCGTCAGAGAAGGGAGGGGACGAATGAGGTTTAGACCTGCTGGATCGCCAGCTTTCAGCGAATCACGGGCCTTCCCGCCGTTTTTGGGATTGTCACTCACGGCTCTGCCCGGGGTGTGAGGAGCGCACCCTCTGGTGTTCCCTGAGGGAGGGTCGCGGCCGGAGCTCGTGGTCTCCCGCGTGTGAAGGGAGCGCCTGTGTCTGTCCTCGCAGGCGCTTGGTGTCCCCGGGCTCGCCCATAGGGCGCTGTGGGGATGCACCCGCGGCCTCTGAGCAGGGAGGAGCCGGCCCTGCCAGACTCGCAAGACCGAGGCGCCCACTCCCCATTCCACCCACCGGCTTTGCTGGGTCGTGTCTGTCTCCCAGCCCAGCAGTTCTGAATTATGGGCTCCTTTCTCTGCGCCGATTTGCCTTCATTTCCCATTTGTCCGCTCCAGGGATGACCTTTTTGTTTTCTGGGGTACTAGGGACCGAATCCCGGGCTTCACGCATGCTAGGCAAGAGCACCACCGCTGAGGTCCTGAGCTCATCCCAGCCCCAGAACCTTTGCATCTGCTTGTTGGCCATTTGTGTTTCCCACAAAGCCTCATCTGTAGAAGAGACTGTCAGAGACTGTCTTTGGGGGCTGGAGGTGTAGCTCAGTGGTAGAGAACTTGCCTAGCACGTGTAAGGCACTAGGTTTATTCCTCAGCACTGCATATAAATAAATAAAATAAAGGTCCATCGACAACTAAAAAGTATATTTAAAAAAAAAAAAAGGAGAGACTGTCTTTTTCCTATAGAGTGGTCTTGGCACCTTTGTGGATAATCTCTTGACAGTATATGTGAAGGTTTGTTTGTGGACTCCATTCTGTTCCATTGATCTGTTTATCTTTGTATCAGTGCCACACTGTTTTTATTACTGTAATAAGTTTTGGAATCAGGGAGTGTAGATCTTCCACCTCTTTTCTTTTTCAATATCATTTAGTTATTTGGGGTCCCTTGGGATTCCATATGAATTTTAGGATGAATTTTTCTGTTTGTGCAAAAAGTGCTTTGATTTTGATGGGAATTACATTAAATCTGTAGATCCCTTTAGGTAGTATAGATATTTGTTGAAATCAGAAATTGTGTTGCCTCCAGCATTGCTTTTTGCTCAGGATTACCGTGGCTATTTGGGGGGTCTTTTGTGTTTCCATGTGAATTTTGGATTTTTTTCCCCCTAGCTCTGTGAGGAATGTCAGTAGAGTTTTTTCACATCCTTAGGTTTATTCCTAGGTGGTGGGGGTTCCTCCTTGTTTTAGTCAGTTTTTTTTTTCTCTGCTGTGACCAAAAGACCTGGCAAGAATAAAATGAGGAGGAAAAGTTTATTTGCAGCTCATGGTTTCAGAGGTCTCAGTCCACAGATGGGTGATGCTGTTGCTCTGAGCCCAAGGTGAGGCAGAACATCAAGACTGAATAGTGGTGGAAGGAAGCAAATCACGACATAGTACCAGAGGCAGCAGAGACAGAGAGAGCTTTGCTCATAGGGACAAAATATAAAACCCAGAGACACACCCCAGTGACCTATGTCCTCCAACCACACCCTTCCAACTTATAGTTACTCAGTTAATCCATGTTAATGGATTCATCCACCAGGTAGGTTACAACTTTCATAATCATTTCACCTCTGAATGCCATTCTTGCATTGTCTCACACATGAGATTTGGGGGACACCACATATCCAAACCATAACCTTCTGTCCCTGTCCCCTAATAGCTCATGCCCATCTCACAATGCAAAATACATTTAATCCATTTCCAAGAGTCGTCATAATCTTAACAGTTCCAGCATTATCCAGAGTCCAAGTCCAAAATCTCATCTGAGACTCAAGGCAAACTCTTGACTGTGAGCCAAGATCAAAAGCAGGTTACATATATCTAATATATAATGGCACAGAATAAGCATTTCTATTTTATAAGGGAGAAATAGGGTCAAAGAAAGCAGGGATGGGACCAAAGCAAGAACAAAATCTAGCTAGGCAAACAAGTCCTGTAGCTCCATGTTCAACGTCTTGAGCACACGGCATTGTAATGTTCTCAAAGGGCTTGTGTAGCCTTGCCCCTCGGCCTTTGCCAGTTGCAGTCCAGGTGGCCTCTCTGTTGGCTTGTTTCTGCTTGATTCCTGCAGTTTTCCTCAGCAGGTGTTCCACGGTGCTGGAACTTTAGCTTCCTTCTCCCATCTTCATCCGTCATCTGCTCAGGGGTAGCCTGAAGAGACTCTAACCCTGCTCCACTTTGCCTGCCCTCCCAGGCTTTCGTTTGAAAGCTTGGTGGAAGCCTCCATGACTCCCGTACTCCAGCATCCTGCATTTCTGCAGAACCACCACCATGTGGTTGATGCCAAGGTCTGCCACCATCTCAAGTGTAGCCAAGCTTTCTAAGACTATGGCTGCAGTAGCCTTGAGTGCTTGGATGGCTGAGCAGTGAAAAGCAGGGTGCCTCCATGGTCCCTTCTCACAGGAATCTTTACTTTTACATCCTTGAGACTAAGATGGGTGTGTTCTTGTCAATTCCTGAGATGCCCTCAGTCAGCTTTTCTGTTGTCTCTGGGTAAAGTATTTAACATCTTTTTAGTGGCTGTAATGTCTTTAATAACCACAACTTCCTTATCCCAGTTTTACTTGTGTTTTCTGGCCAAACTCCAAGTTTTTCAAAGTTCTGCTTTCTTCTTCTGATTGTCACAGTAAACCTGGCTAAAGCTGCCAGCAATATCCATGCCAATATTTCAATGCTGTGCTGCCTTGAAATTTCCTCTGACAGATTAATTAGTCCATCATCTTTAAATTTAGACTCACAGAGAGTCTCAGGACATGAGTAAAATGTAGACAACTTCTTTGACAGAACATATATGAATGGCTTCTAGTCCAATTTCTAGGAGAGTCATCCTCTTCTAAAGCCTCATGAGCCTCGTCTTTACTGTCCACAGTATTATGGCCATTCTGGTCTTCTAAGCTCTCACCAGAATCACCCATTAATAAAGCAAGCTTTTCCAGCTTGCATCTCTAAACTTGTCAAAACGCCTCCCTCAAATTCCAAAAGGTCCCAAAGCTTCTGAACTACATGGTGAGGTTAGACAGCAAGATCCTATGCTTGGTATCAATGTCTGTTTTAGTCAGTCTTTTCTGGCTGTGACCAAAAGATCTGATGAGAAAAACAGAGGAGGGCAAAATTATTTGGGGTTCATGGTTTTGGAGGTCTTGGTCTATTAGTAGCTGACTTCATTGCTTTGACCCAGAGGTGAGTCAGAACATTATGGTGGAAGGGTATGGAGGAGGAAGGCAGCTCACAACATGGCAATGAGGAAGGAGGGGGGTGCTTTGCTCACAGGGACAAAATGTAAAACTCCCAAAGGCATGTTCCCAGTCCGCTACCTCCTCCAGCCACACCCTACCTGCCTGTGGTCACCACCTAGTTGATTCATATCAGTTAATTAATCCACTGATTAGGTTCCAACTCTTATAATCTAATCATCATACATCTGAACGTTCTTTCATTGTCTCAAGTGAGATTTTTGGGGAATACTACCTATCCAAACCACAACACTCCTCCTCTTCTTCCATCTCCTGTTTCTGTGAGTGGGATATCTTTCCTGATTTCTTTCTTAGTTCATTACTAGTGTATTAAAAAAACTACTGATTTTTTTATGTTGATTTTATATTCTGTACTTTATTGAATTAGTCTATTATTTCTAAAAGTTTTTAGGATTTCTTTTACTTTCTCCTTAATTATATGTCTTTTATTTCTTTTTCTTTCCTGACTGCTCTGGCTAGAATTTCTAGTTTATTGAATGAAAGTGGAGACAGTGGACACCTTTGTCTTGTTGCTAATCTTAGAAGAAATGCTTCATTTTTCCCCATTCAGTATGATGTTGGCTAGGGGCTTGTACTATATAGCCTTTATTATATAGAGATATGACCTTTCTATATATAATTTAATCAGAGAATTTTTTTCATGAAGGAATGTTGAATTTTATCAAAGACTTCTTCTGCATCTGAAATGATCGTGTGCCTTTTATCCTTCATTCTGTCTTTGTACTGTTTACATTTATTGATCTGCATGTATTGAACCATTCTTGCATCCCTGGAATGAAATCAATTTGATCATGGTCTATGCTCTTTTTATTGTGCTTTTGAAATTCAATTTGCAAGAGTTTTGTGTCTGTGTTCATCAGGGATGTTGGTCTGTCATTTTCTTTTGTTGTTGTGTCCTTGTCGCTTTTGGTAGCAGGATAGTACTTGCTTTATGAATGAGTTTGAAAGGATTCCTTCACTTTCTATTTTATGGAATAGTTTTAGAAACATTGGTTTCAATCTTTAAGTCTGATAAAATTCAGCTATGAATCGATCTGGTCCTAGGTTTTTTTGTTGGGAAACTTCTTATTACTCTTTCAGTATACTTGCTTGCTCTTGATCTATTTAGGATTTTTATATCCTCTTTATTCAATTTTGTTATGTAATATGAGTCCAGAAATTTGTCATTTCTTTAGATCTTCCAATTTATTTGCATATGGCCTTAAAAAATATTCCCCATGGTCATTTGTATTTCAGTGTATCTGTTATAAAGTCTTTTTATTTTCGCCTCTAATTTTATTTATTTGGGTCTCTCTCTCTCTCTCTCTCTCTCGGTTAGTTTAGTTAAAGATTTGTTAATTTGTTTGTCTTTTCAAAGAACTAACTCTTAGTTTCATTGATCCTTTGTACTGTTCTTTTAGACTATATATATCATTTATTATTACTCTGATGTTTATTGCTTCTTTCCTTGTACTGATTTTTTTCTTTTCTTTCTTCTTTTACTGTTTTTTTCTGTTATTGTTGTTTTAATATTAGAGATCAAACCCAGGGCCTAACACATGCTAGGCAAGTGTTCTACCTCTGAGCTACATCCCTGACCCTTAAAAAATTTTTTTTGGAGACAGGGTCTTACTAATTTGCACATGAACTTGTGAGCTTCCTGCCTCAGCCTCCTTAGCTGGTGTCACAGGCATGTACCACCACACCTGTCTTGTTCATTTTTTCCCTTAGACCTTGAGATACATCATTATGCTATTTATTTTTAAAAATGTATGTATATTCTGCAGCTGTTGGATGGACTGTAGATGTCTGTTCATTTGATCTGTAGTGTAATTTAACTCTGAAATTTCTCTTTTTTTGGAGGAATCTGGATGATATATCTATTGGTGAGAGTGGGGTATTGAAGTCACCCACTGTTATAGTAGGATCTATCTCACCCCTTATGTCTAGTAGTGTTTTATAAAACTGGTTGCTCCAATATTTGGTACATATATACTTATAACTCTTATGTCTTCTTGATGTATTGTTCCCTTGATCAATATATAGTTACTTTTTTTGTCCTTTTTTAACTGATTCTTTTGTCTTAAACTCTATTTTGGCAAACAAGTATAGGTATTTCTGCTTGTTTTTAGATTCCATTTGCTTTGAATATCTTTCTTCAACCTTTCATTTAAGTCTATATATGTCTTTGCAGGTGAGGTGAATTCCTTGTTTTTTTTCAATATTTATTTTTTAGTTATGGGTGGACACAATATATTTTATTTTCATGTGGTGCTGAGGATCGAACCGAGTGTCTCACGCATGCTAGGTGAGCACTCTACCTCTGAGCCACAACCTGAGCCCGAGTTCCTTGTTTGTAGCATATTTTTGGGTTTTGTTTTTTAATTCACTCAGCCAGTCTGTCTTTTAATTGGAGAATTAAGACCATTTTCTTACATAGTTATAATTAAAAGGTATGTGCTTGTTGTTGTTATTTTGTTGCTTTTCTTCTTGTTGTTTTGAATATTCAGTGTTCATTTCTTACTGACTTACTCATTTTAGAAATCTGATGGTGTACTGTATTGATAATGTTTGATTCTTGCCTATTTTTCATCTGTATTTTTACCCTTTTAGAGGGATTTATTCTTTCACATGCTCTCTTGATTATGTTTGTCTTACTACTTCCTCTGGGTGTAGAACTCCTTTAAGAATTTTCTCTAAAGCTGATCTAGTGGTCATGAATTCCCTTAATTTATGCTTATCTGGAAGGTCTCTATTTCTTCTTCAATTCTGAAGAATTATCTTGCTGGTTATAGTAATCTTGGTTGGCACTTTTTGGGGGGGTACTTAAAATATGCCTTCTGGGTCATTAGAGTTTTTGTTGAGAAATATGCTATTAGTTTATAAGTTTGCCTTTAAATGACTTGATGATTCTCTCTTGAGACTTTAATATTTTCCTTTGTTCTGTACTTTGGGCATTTTAACTATATAATATGTTATGGAGAGGTTCTTTTCTTTCTATTTGGTTCTGAATACCTCCTGTGCTGGTTGTCTGGCCTTTTCTAGGATTTGGGAACTTTTCTGCTATTGTTTCACTGAATAAGTTTTGTATGTTCTCAGCATGTCATTCTTCTTCTTCTGTATGATGATTATTTAGGTGTTTGGTCTTTTAATGATGTCCCAGATATCTTGCATGCTCTCTTCATTCTTCATTTTCTTTTCTTCATTGTTGTCTGAAAGTACTGTATTGGCAGAGTCATCATCAAGCTCTGATACTCTTTCTTCTGCTTGAACTAGTCAGCTGTTGAGGCTTTCAACTGATTTTTTAATTTGACCTTGAGCTTTTTATTTCCAAGGTTTCTGTTTGTTTCTTTTCAAAATCCCTATCTCTATTGAATTGCTCATTCATATACTATATTGGTTCCTTCATTCATAAAACTGTATTTTTTCAATTTCTTGGACTTCATTGAACTTTAAAAAAATCAATCTTTTGAATTCTTTGGGTGACATTTTATACATTTTGTTATCTTTGGAATTTGTTACTATGGAGTTGTGAACTTTAAGAGGTGAAATATTATCTTGTTTTTTCATATTTCTTGTGTTTCTATGTTGGGATTTATATATCTTTTGGAAGAATCTCTCTTCTTTTAGTGGTGGCCTTATGTGGCTTTATAATGCTGATGTGACTTGGGGTGTTGGTTTGTTGTGTAATGTTGAGTTCATTTTCAACTGGACTCCATGGTGTAATAACCTTTTTTGGTTGTGATTTATGAGTTTGGGCTTGGAGTGTACTGTATTAGGGTAACCTACTTCCTCTGCAAGTCTTGCAAGATAGGGGAAACTCATGTACTTCAGGTAGATGTGCTGTAGGCAGCAGAGTATGTGGGATGTGCCTTCTGTGGTTACTCCCATTATGGAAGTGGTAGTCCTTATCAGGACTTGGGGATTTCCATAGGCACTATTTTTTTTTGTACCTGGGATTGAACTCGGAGTACTTGACCACCGAGCCACATCTCCAGCCCTATTTTATATTTTATTTAGAGACAGGGTCTCACTGAGTTCTGTTGCTAAGGCTGTCTTTGAACTTTCAATCCTCCTGTCTCAGCCTCCCCAGGCTGGGATTACAGAAGTGTGCCATCATGCCTGGCCCTCCACAGGGCCCATCACACCTGGCCCTCCCTGTTATTTGAAAGTGATTCAGAGGAAGTTCAAGATGGTGGTATAACTCAGGATGGTGACACAAATCTGTAATCCCAGCTTGGAAGGCTGAAATAGGATTGTGAGTTCACAGCAACTCAGTGAGACCTTGTCTCTAAATAAAGTACAAAAAGGGATGGGGATGTGGCTCAGTGGTTAAGTGTCCCTGGTTTCAATCCTTGGTACTAAAAAAAAAAAAAAAAAAAAAAAAAAAAAAAAGATGGCAGTATAGAGAAGGTCGCTTTCCTGGCTGCTCTGTGGCGTGAAACCAAGAAAGCAGTTAGGCAGTTTCTCAGCAAGGAGGGTGAACAAAAAGAAAAAGGGCCGAGGGGGACTTTACTGGAATTTAATATTCGACATTCAAGAAAATCTTGAACACATTTGGCAAATTTGACAAATATTGACAAATTTCTAGAGACATATGACCTACCCAGATTGAATCAGGAGGACATAGAAAATTTAAACAGATCAATTTCAAGTAATAAAATTGAAAACATCATCAAAAGCCGACCATTAAAAACACCCAGTATCAGATGGGTTCTCAGCTGAGTTCTACTAGACCTTCAAAAAAGAAATAGTTCTAATCTTCCTCAAATTATTCCATGAAATAGAAAAGGAGGGAACCCTTCCATATTCATTCTATGAAGCTAATATCACTTTCAGACAAAATCAGACAAAGATACATCAAGGAAAGAAAACTTAAGACCAATATCCCTGATGAACATAGATACAAAAATTCTTAATAAAATACTGGCAAATTGTAAGCATATTAAAAAGATAGTTCACCATGATCAAGTGGGGTTCATCCCAGAGATGCAAGGTTGGCTCAATATTTTGAAATAAAAAAATCGTAATTCATCACATCAGTAGACTTAAAGACAAGAGTCACATGATTATCTCAATAGATTCAGAAAAAAGGCATTTGATGGCGATATTACCAAAAGTTCTCTATAGGTTTAATGCAATGCCAATCAAAATCCCAACAGCATTTCTTGTAGAAATAGAGAAAGCAATCATGAAATTCATATGGAAAAATAAAAGACCCAGAATAGCAAAAACAATGCTAAGCAGGAAGTGTGAATCAGGCGGTATAGCGATACCAGACTTCAAACTATACTACAGAGCAATAGTAACAAAAACAGCATGGTACCGGTACCAAAACAGGCGGGTGGACCAATGGTACAGAATAGAGGACACAGAAACCAATCCACAAAACTACAACTATCTTATATTTGATAAAGGGGCTAAAAGCATGCAATGGAGGAAGGATAGCATCTTCAACAAATGGTGCTGGGAAAACTGGAAATCCATATGCAACAAAATGAAACTGAATCCCTTTCTCTCGCCATGCACAAAAGTTAACTCAAAATGGATCAAGGAGCTTGATATCAAATCAGAGACACGGCGTCTGATAGAAGAAAAAGTTGGCTACGATCTACATACTGTGGGGTCGGGCTCCAAATTCCTCAATAGGACACCCATAGCACAAGAGTTAATAACTAGAATCAACAAATGGGACTTACTCAAACTAAAAAGTTTTTTCTCAGCAAAAGAAACAATAAGAGAGATAAATAGGGAGCCTACATCCTGGGAACAAATCTTTACTCCTCACACTTCAGATAGAGCCCTAAAATCCAGAGTATACAAAGAACTCAAAAAATTAGACAATAAGATAACAAATAACCCAATCAACAAATGGGCCAAGGACCTGAACAGACACTTCTCAGAGGAGGACATACAATCAATCAACAAGTACATGAAAAAATGCTCACCATCTCTAGCAGTCAGAGAAATGCAAATCAAAACCACCCTAAGATACCATCTCACTCCAATAAGATTGGCAGCCATTATGAAGTCAAACAACAACAAGTGCTGGCGAGGATGTGGGGAAAAGGGTACACTTGTACATTGCTGGTAGGACTGTAAATTGGTGCAGCCAATTTGGAAAGCAGTATGGAGATTTCTTGGAAAGCTGGGAATGGAACCACCATTTGACCCAGCTATTCCCCTTCTCGGTCTATTCCCTAAAGACCTAAAAAGAGCATGCTACAGGGACACTGCTACATCGATGTTCATAGCAGCACAATTCACAATAGCAAGACTGTGGAACCAACCTAGATGCCCTTCAATAGACGAATGGATAAAAAAAATGTGGCATTTATACACAATGGAGTATTACTCTGCATTAAAAAATGACAAAATCATAGAATTTGCAGGGAAATGGATGCATTAGAGCAGATTATGCTAAGTGAAGCTAGCCAATCCCTAAAAAACAAATGCCAAATATCTTCTTTGATATAAGGAGAGTAACTAAGAACAGAGTAGGGACGAAGAGCATGAGAAGAAGATTAACATTAAACAGGGATGAGAGGTGGGAGGGAAAGGGAGAGAGAAGGGAAATTGCATGGAAATGGAAGGAGACCCTCAGGGTTATACAAAAGAACATACAAGAGGAAGTGAGGGGAAAGGGAAAAATAATACAAGGGGGAGAAATGAATGACAGTAGAGGGGGTAGAGAGAGAAAGGGGAGGGGAGGGGAGGGGAGGGGGGATAGTAGAGGATAGGAAAGGCAGCAGAACACAACAGACACTAGTATGGCAATATGTAAATCAATGGATGTGTAACTGATGTGATTCTGCAATCTGTATACGGGGTAAAAATGGGAGTTCATAACCCACTTGAATCAAAGTGTGAAATATGATATATCAAGAACTATGTAATGTTTTGAACAACCAACAATAAAAATTAAAAAGAACTGTAGAGAAGAAAAATAAAATTAAAATATCAAAAAAAAAAAAAAAAAAAGAAAAAGGCATTTGACAAAATATAGCATCCATTCATGTTCAAAACACTAGAAAAACTAAGGATAGTAGGAACAGACCTCAACATTCTAAAAGCTATATATGTTAAACCCAAGGCCAACATCATTCTAAATGGAGAACAATTGAAAGCATTGCCTCTAAAAACTGGAACAAGACAAGGCTGATCTTTTTCACCATTTCTATTCAACATAGTCCTTGAAACTCTAGCCAGAGCAATCAGATAGAAAAAATAAATTAAAGGGTACAAATATGAAAAGACGAAATCAAACTATCCCTATTTGCTGATAACATGATTCTATATTTAGAAGACATAAAAACTCAATCAGAAAACTTCTAGAACTCATAAATGAATTCAGCAAAGTAGCAGGATACAAAAATAACATTTATAAATCAATTGCATTCCTATATATCAGTGATGAATCAACTGAAAGAGAAATTAGGAAAACTACCACATTCACAATAACCTCAAAGAAAATATTTGGGAATCAATCTAACAGAAGAGGTGAAAGATCTCTGCAATGAAAACTACAGAACACTAAAGAAAGAAATTGGAGAAGACCTCAGAAAATGGAAAGATCTCCCATGTTCTTAGATAGGCAGAATTAATATTGTCAAAATGCCATACTACAAAAGCGCTATACAGATTTAATGCAATTCCTATTAAAATTCCAATGACATTCTTCATAGAAATAAAAAAGCAGTCATGAAATTCATTTGGTATACAATCAATCAACAAACATATATGAAAAAAATGTTCAACATCTCTAGCAATTAGAGAAATGCAAATCAAAACTACTCTAAGATTTCACCTCACTCTAATCAGAATGGCAGCTATTAAGAGTACAAACAACAATAAGTGTTGGCGAGGATGTGGGGGAAAAGGCACACTCATACATTGCTGGTGGGACTGCAAATTGGTGCAGCCAATAGGGAAAGCAGTATGGAGATTCCTTGGAAAACTTGGAATGGAACCACCATTTGACCCAGCTATACCACTCCTCCGTTTATACTCTAGGACTTAAAAACAACATATTAGAGGGACACAGCCATATCAATGTTTATAGCGGCACAATTCACAATAGCTAAATTATGGAACCAACCTAGATGCTCTTCAGTAGATGAATGGATAGGGAAACTTTGGTATATATACACAATGGAACATTCCTCAGCATTAAAAGAGAATAAAATCATGGCATTTGAGGTAAATGGATGAAGTTTGAGAATATAATGCTAAGTGGAGCAAGCCAATCCCCCCCAAACAAAGGCCAAATGTTTTCTTTTATATGAGGATGCTAACTCATAATGGTGATGGGGGCGCAGGGAGCATGGGAGGAATGGAGGAACTTTAGATAGGGCAAAGGGGAGGGAGGGGAAAGGAGGGGGTAATGGGGTAGGAATGATGGTGGAATGAGTTAGACATCATTACCCTAAGTACATGTATAAAGACACGAATGGTGTGAAAATACTTTGTGTACAATCAGTGACTTGAAAAATTGTGCTCTATATGTGTAATATGAAATGAATTGCATTCTGCCATCATGTATAACAAATTAGAATAAATAAATAATTTAATAAAAAGAGGAAAGGTCAAAAAAAAAGGATGAGCACCTCTGACTGGTGTTTTCTTTCCACCTGCTATAGTAGCAGGTGGTCCTTCTTCAAATCTATTCTCCTCTAGTTTTAAGAGAAATACAAGGAACTGGGCACCATGGTAATTCCAGCTACTTGGGAGGCTGAGGCAGGAGGATTTCGAATTCAAGCCTAGCGTGCAACAGAACAAGATCTTGTTTCAAAATTAATTAAAGAAAGGAATGAATTAATCATAGAACATTTATAAAATACAAAATATTATTTTCTAATTTTTATTTGCATCTTATTTTGTTTCCTTTCATTTTCTCTTCTACATAAATACACATGTTTAACATATTTGGTATGTTACCATATACACAGTTTGGGATCTTTTTTTTTTTTTTCTAATTCACATTATGTATAAGAATGTGCTGGGGGCTGGGGTTGTAGCTCAGTGGTTAAGTGCTTGCCTTGCATGTGTGAGACACTGGATTCGATCCTCAAAACCACATAATAATAAATAAATAAATAAAGATATTGTGTCCATCTAAAATTTTAAAAAAATTTTAAAAAGATTCATTTGGAAAAATAAGAGGCCCAAAATAGCCAAAGCAATACTTAATGAGGAAAGTGAAGCAGGAGGCATCACAATACCAGAACTTAAATTATACTACAGAGTTATAGTAACAAAAACGTCATGGTATTGGCACTAAAACAGACATAAAAAACAATGGTATAGAATAGAAGACACAGATAAAACCAATATAGTTATTTCATACTAGACCAAGGTACCATAAATATCCATTGTAGAAAAGATAATGTCTTCAACAAACGGTGCTGGGAAAACTGAAAATCCCTATGTAGTAAAATGAAATCAGACCCCTATCTCTCATCCTGCACAAAAAGTGGATCAAGCATGTAGGCATTAGACCAGAGACTCTGTACCTACTAGAAGAAAAAGTAGGCCCAAATCTCTATCACATTGGTTTAGGAACTGACTTCCTTAACAAGACTCCTAAAGAGCAAGAAGTAAAATCAAGAATCAATAAATGGGATGGTATCAAACTAAAAAGCTTCTTCACAGCAAAGGAAGCAAGAATGTGAAGAGAGGGTCTGGGGTTGCGGCTCAGCGGTAGAGCTCTCGCCTAGCATGTATGAGGCCCTGGGTTCGATCCACAGCACCACATAAAAATAAATAAAACAAAGGTATTGTGTCCAACTACAACTCAAAAATAAATATTTTTTTTTAAAAAGAAAAAAGAATGTGAACAGAGAGCCTACAGAATGGGAGAAAATCTTTGCCACCTGCACCTAAAATAGAGCATTAATCTTCAGGATATAAAAGGACTCAAAAAACTTAACACCAAAACCAAATAAACCAATCCATAAATGGGCAAAGGAACTGAATGGACAATTCATAGCAGAAGAAATATGAATGGTCAACAAATATATGAAAAAATCTCTAGCAACCAGAGAAATGCAAATTAAAACTACATTGAGATTCCATCTCACTCTAGTCAGAATGGCAACTATCAAGAATACAAGTGATGCTGGGTATGGTGGCGCACACCTGAAATCCCAGAGGTTTGGGAAGCTGATGCAGGAGGATTGCAAATTCAAAGCCAGACTCAGTTATGGCAAGGCACTAAGGAACTTAGTGAGACCCTGTCTCTCTTTAAAATACAAAATAGGGCTGGGGATGTGGCTCAGTGGATGAGTGCCCCTGAGTACAATCCCTGGTACCCCCATCCCCCATAACGAGAATACAAGTAACAGTAAATGTTGGCGAGGATGTGGGAGAAAAGTTACACTCATACATTGCTGGTGGGACTGCAAATTGGTGCAACCACTCTGGAAAGCAGTATGGAGTTTCCTCAGAAAACTTGGAATGGAACCACCATTTGACCCAGTTATACCACTCCTCAGCATATAGCCAAAGGACTTAAAACCAGCATACTATAGTAATGTGACCACATCAATGTTTATAGCCCCTCAATTCACAATAACTTAGGTATGGAATCAACCTAGGTGCCCTTCAGCAGATGAATGGATGAATAAAATGTGGTACATACAGACAATGGAATATTTCTTAGCCATAAAGAAGAATGAAATTATGGCATTTCCCAGTAAATGGATGTATCTGGAGACTATTATGGTAAGTGAAACAAGCCAATTCCCCAAAAGCAAAAGCTGAATGTTCTCTCTGATATGCAGATGCTAACTCACATTAAGGAGGGAATGGGCGGGGGAGAATAGAGGTTCACTGGATTAGACAAAGCGGAATGAAGAGAACGAGTGGGGGATGGAAATAAGAAAGAATGAATTGGACGTCACTTCCCTATGTTCCTATGTGAATACATGGCCAGTGTAACTCCACATCATGTACAACCATAAAAATGGGAAGTCATACTCTGTGTGTGTATGATATGTCAAAATACATTTTACTGTCATTTATAACTAGAAAGAACAAATAAATAATTTTTTAAAAAGAAGTGATTCAGATGCTGGTTGCTCCAGTTGCACTGAAGGGCCTGAAGTGCTTACCTTCAGATTGGAGACTGGTGAAGATCCAGGTGCTTCATGGGGGGAGGTCAGGGCTGAAATCACAGCTCCCCTCCATGATTCTCACCTTCAAACTTATCATCTCTCTGCCATCTGACCTGGTATGGCTGTGTAAGGAAACTGTGAAGATGAAGTATCATCTACTGTTAAGTTTTTCTCTTTGCTGGGGTTTTGTGGGTATCTTCTCAGGAGCTGGACCTCAGCCTCACCCATATGTGCTTACCTAGGAATGGGTCAACAGCTGGAAGATTATGTCCCCCATTTTCCTTCAGTAGAAGTGTGTGCCAGGGTTCAAGTGGACTGGGTTGTGGTCAAAACTGGGCTTAACTCCTCTCTGCTGAGTTGGGAATCAGGCAGAGCACCTGCCCAATGTACATGAGACCCTGGGCTCAATCCCAGTACCAGAAGGAAAAACAAAGAGAGGACTAAAAAAAAATAAAGAATAAAAATATATATTATGAATAGAAATAAAAAGGGAAAAATGAGAAAGAAGAGAAAAATCCAACTAAAGAATAAAAACATAGGGTAAGCCAGTCACTGTGGCACATGCCTGTAAAACCGGCAGTTCGGGAGGCTGAGGCGGGAGGATTGCAAGTTCAAAGCCAGCCCCAGCAAAAGCGAGACTAAGCAACTCGGTGAGATGCTGTCTCTAAACAAAATACAAAGTAGGGCTGGGGATGTGGCTCAGTGGTTGAGTTCAATCCCTGGTAGCCTCCCCCCCAAAAAAAGGTAAAATAAAATAAGGAAAATATTAATGAGAAATGAAGAATAATAATAAAAGATTGAATAGATGGAGAAAAATATCAAAAAATCCTCCTCTTGGTGTTTTTGGAAATGCTGGGATTCTTCTAAGGTAAGAATATGCCAGGTATGTGGCAGGTGGGTAGTGGGTAGCATTTGCAAGTCCTCTCAACTCTAACCAAGTGAGTTGGGATGGAGTACAGGCTGCACCCCTTGTTTCTTGTTGAACAGGTTAAGATAATGTTGACTGTGCCAGGTGTGTATTCTCTCTGGAAGATTTTAGTTTGCATACGCAGGGGCATGGCAATGTCTAGGCCAAGTTGGCCCTGGGATGCCTCTGAGGGTGAGGGGAGCAATTGAACCACTGAGCTCTGTGCTGGGGTGGGGATCTGTGGCGTGGGGGCAGGTGAGCAAGAGCTGAACAATTTGCTATCCTCAGCCCCATGGCCTTCAGATCTAGCCCCCCCACCAGAAACCACACGTGAATAGTGTTGCTTCCCAACACAGAGGGCAGGATTATAGAATCACGATGGCCTCCCTGTCCTTCCCCATCCTAGCTTATGCTCTCCACTGCATAAACTTCTGAGCAAGTTTGTGTCAGAATACTGAAAGCCACCACTGAGTTGTGTGGCCGCTGCCAACACAGTCAGGGCAATGAGGTGTGTGTGGGAGTCTGACATGTGATTGTGCTGGGTTTTCTGATGCCCAGAGCAGTTTAACCCCTAACGTAAGAGCTCTTCTCAAGATGACCACTGGATGGGAGTACTCTGGGAGTTTGCTGAGGTGCAGTAAATGTCTTCTCTGTATCTAGCTTGTTGTTTAGGCTCCAGGTCACGTACTGATTTAAGCTGCTTGTCTGCCAGGTACAGACTTCTGCTATGACCCTCTTTTACCTTTATCTCCCTGGACGATCCTTTTCCCTTGACGAAGATCCCAGGTGTCAGTAATTGGGATTTTCCACTTCTCTTGCTTTGTTATTCTCACTAGTTTCTGGAGTCGGCAGGTTTCATTTGCTGGGTCATCAATTTCCAGCGCTCACCCACAGCTGCTCATCTCCACAAGCAGTTAGACACCTGTTGCTTATTTTCCAACTAAGAACACTAGTGCTGAGCATCTCTAGCCCACATCTTGAGCTTTTCTGCATCCTCTTTTTTTACTTTGAAAGTTAAATGCTATTCAAAATTTAGATAGTTGGATTGTATTCAAACATTAAACAAGTTCTGGATTTTTTGTCATCACTTCCACCTCTTGAATCTTTATTTTGTGTGTGTATGTGTGCATGTGTGACCAGGGATTGAACCCAGGGATACTCTTACCACTGAGCTACAACTTCAGTCTTATTTATTTATTTATTTTTGAGACAGGGTCTCATTAAGTTGCCAAGGTTGGCCTTGAACTTGTGACCCTCTTGCCCTAGCCTCCTGGGTAGCTTGGAGTACAAGCCTACACCACCACACCCAGAACCACTTCCTGAATCTTTGTCAGCTTTGCAGTGTGTTTACTGCTTCCTGCTTTTTTGCTTCCTCATTTGCCTTCATCTTTGCATGGTACTCATCCGTTAGGGATTTCCATTCCATTCTGTTATTCTGAAGATCATTTGGTATACATATGATTTTTCTGTGAAACTGTTGACATTTGCTAACCTTTGGTGTGACCACCTCTCGGGTACATCATATCATGGTAGATGATAGTGGCAGGAACATGTAAGCTTTTTTTTTTGGTGATCCTGCCTCAGCCTCCCAAGTTGCTGGGATCACAGGCAGGGGCCATTATGTCTGGTAGTAAGCTTTTGATTAGTTTCAAGTTGTTCTGAAAAAGTTGTTCCTGACAGTTTTTTTTCTTTCCAGTTTGTTCATTGCTTTGACTAGACTGATATTTGGAATTCCCTATTTTATTGTTTTTTGATAGCCTATACTTTAATAAACCTAAAAAATTCATCTATTTTTTAGCTGCACAATACCACTCTAGTTCTAGTTCTTAATACATCATGTCTATTTTAGGAACTCTTAAACTGACCTCTCCAGTATATCAGGGCTTCTTCAAATCTGTGACTTCCCTACTGAGAAAGCTCACAGTTCCTCCTTGTGTGTCAAATGATGTCTCCAGGCTCCAGTCCTAGCCTGTCTTTCCAAATTTCTCACTGTTCCTTGTGACCTCACATACTTTGATGAAGCCACGCCACTAGCTTCTCCCAAGTATGCAATTTGTTTTCCATTATCCACTCATGTATCTCCATTAATGCTGTTTGCTCCACATTTGGATTGTCCCCTACCCTCACCTCTGCTTACTGAAACACTACCCATCTCTTAAGAAGCAACTTAAACTTAAGCGTTTCTATGAGGTCATTCCTGTGCTAGTTCTACCATTTCTCCCTTGAGTGATCTGGGGTTGATTAACAGCTGAGCCTGACAAAATTTCTTTTTCTACTGTGTATGCATCAGTTCCCCTCCAGCAAGAAAACGCACACAATTGGAGCAAACCACAATGCTAATGATGTATCAATTAGCAACAGGTTTACTTAGTCATCCTCTGCGCATGCCCAAGATCCGGGACTTTCACTATCCGCCCTGTGGTTGTCTGGCTTCCTCCTTTCAGGCTGATCCGTTTCCCCTCTCAGGAGTTTCAGGTAGTGCTGCGGCCGTAGGTGTAAATGTCCTCTCGTTTGCCTCTTATGTCCGTTCCCGTGCCTTGTATATCTCCTTCCTAACACTTCCACTAAACTGCTATGACGTTTTTATCACCTATCCCTTTCTTTCAGTAAATATTTGGTAATACTTAGTCTTTGCCAGGGCCAATAGGAAAAATTGAACAATATATCTCTGATAATTAATAATTATTATGTAATAGTTATATGATTATTATATACTAATAAGTATGTAATAGTTACATAATTATTATATAATAAGTATTTAATTATTGAGAAAGCAAAAACCTCAACAGGATTTTTTTTTTTTTTTTGGTACTGGGGATTGAACCCAGGACTTAACCACTGAGCCATATTCCCAACCCTTTTAATATTTTATTTAGAGACAGGGTCTTGCTGAGCTGCTTAGAGCCTTGCTAAGTTGCTGAGACTGGCTTTGAACTTCCGATCCTCCTGCCTTAGCCTCCTGAGCTGCTGGGATTATAGGCATGTGCTACCATGCCCAGCTCCCAACAGGATTTTATGAGAGAGAAAAGCTGAGTCTAAATTTTCCAGGTTCACTGTGAAGGGAGAATAAGAGAGGCTAAGGGAACAAAGTGTCCTAGGGTGCTGAGGCAGTCTGTATTCCTACTTTCTGTTTTAGTCAATTTTTTTGTTGCTGTGACCAGAAGACTTGACAAGAACAATATAGAGTTGGGGCTGGGGATGTGGCTCAAGTGGTAGTGCACTTGCCTGGTACGCTGCGGCCCGGGTTCAGTCCTCAGCACCACATACAAACAAAGATGTTGTGTCCGCCGAAAACTAAAAAATAAATATTAAAAAATATTTTAAAAAAATATAGAGGAGGGAAAGTTTATTTTGGTTCATGGTTTCAAAGGCTCAGTCCATGGCTGGCCAACTCCATTGCTCAAAGCCAAAGGTGAGTCAGAACATCATGGTGGAAGGGCATGTTGGAGGAAGGCAGCTCAGTATATGGCAACAGGAAGTAGAGACAGAGGTCTGCTCCCCAGGAACAAAATATAAACCCAGTGACCTACTTCTTCCAGCCACATTCTACCTGTGTGCAGTTACCACCCAGTTAATTCACCAATTAGGTGAAAGCTCATAACCTAATCATTGTACCGGCAAACATTCTTGCATTGTTTCACATGAGCTTTTGAAGGACACCTCATGTCTAAACCATAATACCTTCTTTCCCAGAGTCAACAAAATATTTCTATTAGCCCAGTGCTTTGTATTTATTGCACAAGAAGAGTAAAAATTAATGAACAAACATTGAGAATAGATGTGTGTTCAACAAGAAAAAGAAAATTAATTTGGCGATAAAGAGGGAGAAGAAAAACAGAAGCACTTTTCAATAAAGAAGCAACATGAGTCTGGCATCTAAATCCAAAAATTATATAACCAGGACTGGAAAAAGTCCATGTTACCAGTAATATGTCTGTTTTGGGAAGAATGAGTAAAATGAGCCTGCTTGAAAAAAAAGGCAGAAGTTAAGAATGAATTGACAAAAATAAGATCAATTGAATTCCTTTTTATTTCATTAAAATAGCAGCAGTAGCTAACATTTATTGAGTTCTTGCCCTGAACTAGAAGATGTGCTAAGAACATTGTGTGTGTCATTTTATGTGAACCCTAAACTGTGTGCTGTCTGCTTTTTTTCCAGTGTCTTGAAGCAGAGTCCAGATGTGGAACTCTCCTTCCCACAGCATCCACAGAACTCCAACCTCTTTAGTGGTGTAAAGAGGGGAACGTTGTTTCTTAGTTCATACCGGGTAATTTCTACTTCTCTTTTGACCTGCCAATTAATTCTATGTTTGGTTTTTTGAAAACTGGATGGAACTTAAACTGTGACTTTCATAGAGTTTTCAAACATTTGCACTTTGAGATTTTGCATGTTAAAGAGAGATGGAAGAAAACAGGTGATGTTCTTTGGATGCCAGAATGACCTTGCTCTTAGGAGTCTGAATCTATGGAGGAATTCTGCATCCTTTCCCAGAGTTTCTTTTCTCACTTAGGTGATTTTCGTGACTTCATGCTCAGTTAGTGATCCCATGTTGTCCTTTATGATGCCGTTTGATCTGATGAAGAACTGCACTGTTGAACAACCACTCTTTAATGCCAACTACATTCAAGGGACTGTTCATGCAGCTCCAGATGGTAAATCTTTCACCTCAGGTGTTTTTCTTTTTTCCCTTGAAAGATTCTAAATGATCTAGAAGGCTAAGATTCAGCCATGGTTCGTGTTGGAATTCATGAAACTGCCCTGCTTCTTTGAATATTGCTTCCTCAGTGACTGTGGTTGTCCTTCTGTTGCCAGCTGTGTCAGTCTCTTAGTAACTGTGTGTGCCCTTTCTTCCCACAGGTGGCTGGGAAGGACAGGCTACTTTTAAATTAGTCTTCAAAAAAGGAGGTGCCATCGAATTTGCTGAGTTGCTGATACAAGCTGCCGCTGCTGGTGAGCTTTGCTGATAAAGCTATTAAACAGTGTGGAGTTTGGAGGAATTGAAGTAGGACTGTTAGCTAAAATTTGCTGGCCTCTGTGATCAGGCAGTTGGTATTTGCACATGTATTCAGCAGGCATTTCCTGGACCTACCTAATGTGTGTCAAGTCCCATAATTTGTGTTGGGAACACAAAGATTATTCTGTCCCTCCCTGTCTGAGGGAGCTTTCAGTTAGACACCCCAGAGCCTAATTATACCTGATAGTATTTGTTCTTTAGATGCTGGTTTCACAGACCTTTTGAGTAGTCTCTTCTCTTGGTCAACCCCAGGTGGCTTAGCTTTTCTGCCTCTGGCATGACTTTTGATCTTCCCTGCTCTCTGTGGCCTTGTCTTTGCTTCTCTCAGCTTTAGTCTTTGTCTTCCATGAGAGGGGAGTATAGGTGCTTACTACTCTCCAGCACTGATTTAATAGATGTACCAGAAAACCCTTTCAAACTTTGACTACAAATATTCCTTTTGTGATGTATTTTTATTTAATTTAGCCTCTCTCCAGGTCCCTTACTCTCTCAACTTTTTTTTTTTTTTTTTTGTACCAGGGGTCAAACCCAGGAGGTTTAACTACTGAGCCACATCTCCAGTCCTCTTTATTTATTTATTTATTTTTAAATTTTGAGACACTGTCTTGCTAAGTTGCTGAGACTGGCTTTGAACTTGCTATACTCCTGCCTCAGCTTCCCAACTCATGGGATTACAGGTGTGTACCACCATGCCTGGATTCTCTCAACTTTTATACTAGACTTATACTTTCAATAAAAATAGACTTCTTTGTGTCTTATTCTCTTATCTCTGAACCTTTATACTCTTTGTTTTGTCTAGAATGCACTTTCCCTTCCTCCCTTGCCTTCCACCCCCAACTTCAGTCTAGTTGAGGCAAACACAATCTATTAGAGACAGATATATGCAGATACATATTATATTTTATGGCATGAACATATAGTATTAGAGACTTAAAGAAGGATTATATGAAGTTTCTTTCAGAAGACTAAATAGATCATGATGCTATAAACCATGGTTAACAATACGAGTCAGGGCTGGGGTTGTGGCTCAGAGGTAGAGCACTTGCCTAGCATGTGTGAGGCCCTGGGTTGGATTCTCAGCACCACATAAAATAAATGAATAAAATAAAGGTCCATTAATAACCAAAAAATATTAAAAGAGAAGGATGATATGAAGTTTCTTTCAGAAGGCTAAATAGATCATGATGCTATAAACCATGGTCAAGAATATGAGTCAGGGCTGGGGTTGTGGCTCAGTAGTAGAGTCCTCGCCTAGCATGCATGAGGCACTGGGTTTGATCCTCAGCATCACATGAATGTAAAATAAAGCTATTAGAAAAAAGAATATGAATCAATCTAAGTTGGAGAAAAAAATGAGTTCAATTTTAGAACCTAATTACATTGGTTAACGCTTATTAAATATCTATCATATATTGTGTAGTCTTCCAAGCCCCTTTATACGTGTCAACTTATTTAACCCTTATAAAAATCTTATGATGTAGGTACTATCATTATCTACACTTATAGATGGGGAAACTGAGTGAATGATGCTTACATAATTTCCCAAGACTATACTGTTAGCCAAAGCTCAACCTGTCCACCCCCCTCTCCTTTAAACTTTTTATTATAAAAATAGATCTAGAGGATGGGGTTATGGCTTAGTGGTAGAACACTTGCCTAGCATTTGTGAGGCATTGGGTTCAATTCTTAGCACTCACATAAATAAATAAAGGTCCATTGGCAATTTTTAAAGTATTTTTTTAGTTGTAGATGGACACAATATTTTTATTATTCTTTTTTTATTTGTTTATTTTTACGTGGTGCTGGGGACTGAACCCAGGCCTCACGCATTCGAGGCAAGTGCTCTACCACTGAGCTACATCCCCAACCCCAAGGTCCATTGGCAATTTAAAAAATAAAAAATAAAATAGATCTAGGGGCTGGAGATATAGTTCATAGGTAAAGCACTTGCCTCATAAGAATGAGGTCCTGGGTTCAATCACCAGCATCAAAATAAAAATAAAATAAATAAAATAAATCTAAAGAAAATTTTCAAGATGTTACAATGACTCCCTTTATCTAGATTTACCCATTATTAACATATTCTCATATTTGCTTTATAATATTCTTTTTTCTTTTTGTTTTGCTGAATGATTTGTTTTTGCTGAACTATTTATAAATATTCAAGTGTGAGCTCCTTAGAGTAGGGGCATTCTCTTATCCTAGCTCAATGTGTTTATCAAATTCAGAAATTTTAGTATTGATATAATATTATTTAATAGTTTATATTCAAATTCAAATGATTATCTCATTACTATTCCTCATTCTAATAGAACTCCCCCTACCGGCTCTAGAATCAAATCCTGGGTCACATAT
The DNA here is from genome assembly GCF_047511675.1 of Marmota flaviventris. Taxonomy (NCBI): domain Eukaryota; kingdom Metazoa; phylum Chordata; class Mammalia; order Rodentia; family Sciuridae; genus Marmota; species Marmota flaviventris. The sequence continues at coordinate 7,073,429 of NC_092500.1, read as the reverse complement.
TGAATTTAATTGCCCTACATCCTTTGTCTAGTTTAATCTGGAACTTAGGTCTGTTTGTCTTTTATGACATTGATATTTTAAAAAGAACATAGTTGGGTTGGGGATATAGCTTGCCTAGCATACGTGAGGCCCTGAGTTTAATCCCAGCACTGTTTTTTCAAAAGGAGCTTATTGTTTTGTACAGTGACCCTCGGTTTGGGTTTGTTTCTTTCCTAATGATTATATTTAGCTCATGCATTTTGGCAAGTATACTACATAAGTGATGTCATGTCCTTTTGACTTTATACTTTTAAGCTCTGTGTCATATTAATTGTGTGGTATATGGGGATGCTAGAGGCCACTGGTCATGGAGCTTGGGGGTCCCAAAATGAGCTGTATCTACAAACTCATTTGGAAATCTTCTCACACAGATCTTCTTTGGAGCCATGTGTGCAGTGGGCTGTCTCAGAGAATTGAAGATAGATTCCAAGAGTCCTCAAAATTTAAGGAATGGAAAGGGAAAAGAAGAGAATGGAAGATAAGGGAATGAGTGATATGCAAAAAAAAAAAAAAAAAAGATTGAAAAAGGACCGAGTGAAAGGGAGGAGGAGAATCAAGTTAGTTTATTATCTGAAAGCCAAGGGGGAGAAATTTTCAAAAAATATGGGCTGATCAGCAACTTCAGAGATGTTTGGTAAAATGAAGACTAAGAAGTGTGCACTGCATGTGGAAATAGATTTCATTGAAATGCTGAGGAAGGGAGATGGTGGAAGAGCCACATTACAGAAGAGGAGTGAGAACAGGTTTTACAATTACTGTAATGATGCAGGATAAAGAGAGAGGGACTGAGGAGTTCACAAACCATACCCAGCTGCATGCTCCCTGGTGGTACAGAGGGCAGACAAGATCTGGAGCCTGAAATCAGATTACAAGGTGCCTGGCAGATAGAGGAAGTACATTGTGGGAGATTCAGGGTCAGGGGACACTTGGAAGTCTAGTCCTTGTATGTTGGAGGTGTTTGGGGAATTCAGGAAAATAGTTTACTGAGTGTTGAAATCACTCTTAGTTTGGGCCTCAGAGTACTGAGAAGAGCCTCTTTTTAGAATTATGTGCTAACAGTCAGGCAACTCAACTCCTGTTTGTGTTCTCATTAAGATCTGCTTCTTGGCCTGCAAAGCTAGGTGCAGAGTCTCAGCAGTTGTATAGCCACTTAGAAAGAATTTAAGCAACTTCTACGAACTTGGCCCAGTGTCTGGAACTGCTCTGGGTCTGATTAAGTTATGGCTTAAGTATTGGAAACTACCATCCCCTTCCTCCCATCCTGAGTTGGGGCTTGTGAGATAGACTCCTTTGAGACCCTTGGAGTTAACGACTAATCATGTTTTGTGATCTAATTCTGTGACCAGGAGGATGCCCTTCCCCTCTGCAGAGTTGACGTGTCAGGGCTCACTCTCTTTTTTTTTTTTTTCCTTTTCTTTCTCTCTCTCTCCCTTCCTTTCTTTTTCTTTTTCTTTCCTCTTTTTTTGGTACTGAGGTTTGAACCCAGGGGTGCTTTACCACTAAGCCACATCCTCAGCCATTTCTACTTAAAAAAATTTTTTTTGTAGTTGTAGATTGACAGCATGCCTTTATTTTATTTGTTTCATTTTTATGGGGTGCTAAGGAATGTTCTACACTGAGCTATAGCCCCTGGCTGTACTTTTTAAAATTTTGAGGCAGGGTCTTGCTAAGTTGCTTAAGGCCTAGCTAAGTTACTGAGGCTAGGTTTGAATCCACCTGCCTCAGCCTTCTGAGCCACTGGAATTACAGGTGTGTGCCACCACACCCAGTATGTAAGGGGTGTTTGATTCATGTATTTCACATATATTTATATTTTAGTTGTAGATGGACACAATATTTTTATTTTTTTACATGGTGCCGAAGATTGAACCTAGTGCCTCATGCATGCAAGGCAAGAGCTCAACCACTGAGCTACAACCCCAGCCCTCAAATATTTTTTTAAAAAACCTAGATGAGACAATTGGGAACATGACAGTTAACAAGGCACACATAGTTTCCAGCCTTTTTTAAACTTATAGTCTGGTGAGAGTCATATTAAAATAGGCAAACATATAAGTGAATAAAATAATTACTTGTTGAAGGAAATACTATAAAAGACATTGAAAAGGAAGGTTATTTAGATAAAGAGGTTAACTCTATATTGAATTGGTTAGGATAAATGCTGCTGGCTGCTGAAAAAGATAAACCCCAAGTTAACAGTGCTCAGACTGTAGATATTATGGCTTATAGAAAGGCTAATCAGCAGGGGCAAGAGAGGGCACTGTTCCATATAGTCATTTGGATACCTAGGTTAATAGGATTTCTGCCATCTTCAACATTTGCTGTCCATGGCTTCTTAGGGGCAGCCAGCAGAGAGGGAAAGAGAGTTAAGATTTTACCTGGGAACTTTTCATGGGCCAGGCCTGGAACTTGTGTACATTACTTCTGGTCACATGCCTTAGCCCAGAACTCAATGTGGGAAACTGATAATAGATCCCAAAGATATATCCATATCGTAATCCTTCAGAACCTGTTAACTTAATTGTAAAAACAATGTATGTAGATGTAATTAGTTTAAGGATCATGAAATGACAAGATCATCCTGGATTATTTTAGCAGCCCACAAATGCAGTCACAAGTGCTCTTCTAAGATATATAGAGGGGACAGACAGAAGTGCTTTTTTCTCTGCCACACTGCTGGTACATTCGTCTTTAATGGATATGTCTGGTCATCTTAATAAATCATGTGGAAGTTTTTTTCTCAATCTCTACTATGATAGGTAGAGACCTTGAATAATCATAGAAAAATGAGACACAATCTATCTCAAAGCATATAGTTCAGGATAGTGTCATATATATTTTTTATCTCATATCCCAAGAGTCTTGTGGGACATACATGTGAAATGGTGTTTAATGCTGTTGATTATTCAGTTGATTGCTGCTATGTATCTGACTTACAAAAATTAAAAGAGTTCCTATTTTACCATATTTGTCTTCACAGCTGCCCGGGGAACTCCACTTCGAATTATGAATTACTGGATCTCCACTCCAGGAATTTATGTTATTACTGGAGAGGGAAACATGTGCACTCAACAGACACCTTGTCAAGGTGAGATATGGTGGAAAGGTTTTCCTGTTAAAGGCTCACAGACCTATTTAGTGAAGCCTTATCCCAGCTCTACTGTAGGAGAGCAGCAGAGGTTCAGGGGCTGGGAAAATGGTTGAATCTGTGACTGTTTCCAGACTGAAACCTAGTGGCAAGTCAGCTGATGACTGAGCTTGCATTTCAGACTTAATTTTTTATTAGAGCATTATAATTATACATAGTATTTGGGTTCATTTTGAAAAAAAATCATACGTGCAAGGAATTTGATTTTAATCTCCATCCCCCCTATCTTTTCTCCCCTTTTCCTTCCCCTTATTCTCCTCCCTCCATTCTAGTGTACTTCCTTTCATTCCTTTATTTATTTATTTTTTAAAATATTTTTTTTAGTTGTAGTTGGACACAATACTTTTATTTTATTCATTTTTTTATGTGGTGCTGAGGATCAAACCCAGTGCCTCACACATGCTAGGCGAGCGCTCTACCGTTGAGCCACAACCCCAGCCACTATTTATTTATAATATTTTTTTTAGTTGTAGATGGACACAGTACTTTTATTTATTTTTATGTGGTGCTGAGGATCGAACCCAGTGCTTCACACATGCTAGGCAAGCACTCTTCCATTGAGCTACAATCTCAGCCCTATTTATTTATTTTTGATTGGTACTTTCAACATATTCCGTATATAAAGATGGAATTTTCAGGCCCGATGGCTGTGGGCTCAGGAGGTTAAGGCAGGAGGATTGAGAGTTCAAAGCCAGTCTCAGCAATTTAGTGAGACCCTAAGCAACTTAACACCCTGTTTCTAAATAAAGTATATATATTTTTAAAAAAAGGGCTGGGGATATAACTCAGTGGTTAAGCACCCCTGGGTTCAATCCCCAGTATATAAAAAAGAAGATGGAATCACCTTTGGTACATTTATATATGTATATAAATGATTTTGTTAAATTCATTTCTTCCTTCCTTCCTCCTTCTCCTCCTTCTATTCCACTCATCCTCCCTCTATCTTCCTTCTACCACTATAACCTTTCTCCCCTTAGTTTGCTTTAGCTTCTACATATGAGAGAGAACATTTGACCCTTGATTTCTGAGCCTGGCTTATTTCACTTAGCATGATTTTCTCCATTTCCATCCATTTACCAACAAATGCCATGATCTCATTCTTCTTTATGATTGAATAAAACTTCATTGTGTATATATACCACATTTTATTGATACATTCATCTATTGACAGGCATCTGAGTTGTTTCCATAATTTGGCTATTGTGAATTGTGCTGCTACAAACATTGTAATGGCTGTATCACTATAATATGCTAATTTTAGTTCTTTCAGGTAAACACTGAAGAGAAGGCTAGTTGGGTCATAAAGTGGTTCCATCCATAGTTTTTAAAAATTTATTCATTTTTAAAATTTTTTTTACTTGTTGATGGATATTTATTTATTTATATGTGGTGCTGAGAATCAAGTCCATTGCCTCACACATGCTAGGTGAGAGCTCTACCACTGAGTCACAACTGCAGCCCCCGGATCCATAGTTTTTTGAGGAATCTCCACACTGCTTTCCATAGTGGTATAATTTGCAGTCCTTCCAGTAATGTATGAGTGCATCTTTATTCCCACATCCTCGCTAGCATTTATTATTGTTTGTTTCTTTTTTTTTTTATATTGTTTGTTTCTTGATCATTGCCATTGTTGACTGGAGTAAGATGAAATCTTATGGTAGTTTTGATCTTATATCCTGTTACTTAGCCAAATTCATTTGTCAGCTCTAAAAGTCTTCTGGTGGAAGTTTTTCAATCTTCTACATATAGGTCTATGTCATTAGCAAACAGTGATAGTTTGACTTCTTCTTTTCGATAGTTGAGTCATAGGATGGTTCTATCCCTAGTGTTTTGAGGAGTCTCCATACTGCTTTCCAGAGTGGTTGTATTAGTCTGCTGTCCCACCAGCAATGTACAAGTGTACCTTTTCCCCACAACCTTGCCAGCATTTGTTATTGTTTGTATTCATGATCATTGCCATTCTTGACTAGAGTAAGAAGAAGTTTTGCTATAATTTTGATTTGCATTTTCCTGATTTCTAGAAATGTTTATTCATATATTTTCATGTTTTTTCATATATTGCTAGAGATATTTTTTCATGTATTTGTGGCCATTTGTGTTTCTTCTTTTGAGAAGTTTCTGTTTAATTCTTTTGCTCAGATATTGATTGGGTTATTTGGGGGTTTTTTTGGTGTAAGTTTTTTGAGTTCTTTGTGTTTTCTAGATAATAAACCCCTATCAGCAGGTAGTTGGCCAAGATTTTTTCCCATCCTGTAGGCTCTGTCTTCATGTTCTTAATTGGTTCCTTTGCTGTGTAGAAGCTTTTTAGTTCTATGGCATCTCACTTATTAATTCTTTGTTTTATTTCTTGAGCTTTAGGGGTTTTGTTAAGGAAGTTAATGTCAGCATCTATATGATGAGGTGTTTTCTTCTAGCATTTGCAAGGTATCTGGTCTAATTCTTAAGTCTTTGATTCATTTTTATTTGAGTTTTTGTGCAGGGCAAGAGATAGGGGTCTAGTTTTATTTTTCTAAATATAGCTATCTAGTTTCCCAGAACCATTTATTAAAAAGGCCATCTCTTCTCTAAAATACATTTTTGGCACCATTGCCAAGTATAAAATGGCTGTGAGTATGTAGATTTGTCTCTATGTCTTCTATTCTGTTCCCTTGGTCTTCTTCATGGCTATAGCCAATACCATGCTGTTTTTGTTACTACAGCTCTGTAGTATAATTCAGATCAGGTATTGTAGTGTCTCCTGCTTTGCTTTTCTTGTGTGTATTGCTTTGGCTATTCTAGGTCTATAATTCTTCCAAATGATTTTAGGAATTGTTTTTTCTTTATTCCAGAGGTGCAAGGATGATTTAATATATGCAAATCAATAAATCTAATTCATCACATTAATAGAATTAAGGACAGAAATTACTTAGTCATCTCAGTAGATGCAAGAGAAGGCCCTTGACAAAATTCATCAACTATTCATGATAAAAAACATTGAAGAAACTAGGGATAAGAGGAACCTATCTCAACATTAAAAGCTATATATGTCAAACCCAAAGCCAACCTCATAGTAAAAGGAGAGAAATCGAAAGCATTTTCTTTAAAATCTGAGACAAGCAAGGATGTCCATTCTCACAACTCCTGTTTAATATAGTGCTAGAAATTTTAGCCAGAACGATTAGGCAAGAGAAGGGATAAAAATAGCAAAGGAAGAAATCAAATGTTCACTGTTTGCAGATGATATGATCCTATACCTAGAATATCCAAACAACTCCACCAAAAGACTGCTAGAGCTAATAAACAAATTTGGCAAAGTAGCAGGTTACAAAATCAACATACAAAATCAATAGCATTCCTATATATCAAGAATAAATCTGCTAAGAAAAAAATCAGGAAAACAATTCCATTCACAATAGCTTTGAAAAAAATAAAATACCAAGGAATAAATCTAAAGGAGGTGAAAGACCTCGAAAAGTATAGAACATTGAAGAAAGCAATTGAAGAGGACCCCAGTGTCGCGTCCCCTCGCCAGCAAGGAAGACACGACACAGGATTCTTCTTTCAGCAGTTTATTCAGGCCTTGAGTCATGTATCATCTTCTAGCGACCCCCCGCCGAGCGCCCAAGCATAGCCTAATAAAGCCTCCCGCATACCAATCTTAAGCCGCCACGTGGATCTTTCTCATAGGGCGGTCAGGGATTGCGCGCCAACTCTCCATAAAAGGAGTTGTTTACCACAGGCCACAGTGGAAGCCGGCCGCCATCTTCTAATGGCGGCCACGATCTATAACAATGGCTTACCACAGTTCCCCCTTTTATTTTATATAACAATGCAGGCGAAAGTAGAGGTCCTATCCCACTGCAGAAGTGGCTGCAATGTATGGTTCAGTCCTAAGGAGGCGCCTTCCCCAGACCTGATCCCATATCAGCCGACGCCTTTTTTCGTAGGGCGGGGCGTGGACGTCAAACCCGCATGCAATAAGACATGCTTTCCTTGAGGTCCGCTGAGGGATCACTCAAGTGCAGTGCCTTGCCTCGCATCCTGCATCGTGACGACGGCGAGAAGAAGTAGGATAACACAGGTAGCCTGGTAAAAATAACAAAATTTAAGTTGGCAACACCATCCCCAAGCCCTAGAGAAATGTATAGATTCTATAGCAGAGAAGAAGTACCAGTCCTGAAACCCATCTGCGTGCAATGGTAACAAGACCTGCAGAGTGCAAAGGCTATTCAGCACTGGGAGAGAATAAGAAAGAGGGCAAGCCAATCCCAGTGCAATGTGAAACTAACTTGGGGTGCAATGGCCTTGCCCAGAAATCACTGTTTAAGCTGTGCAAGCCAGATTTGTGGAGAAATGCCATTTTCTAAGGCTGCAAGAGCCTGTACAATCATAGCCTTTTCTTGTGCATGGCGAGTTTTAAGGCGACAGAGAAGCCACAAACAAAGCACAACACCGAAGCAACAAATAGCACCAAAAATGCCCACTCCCACCCATTCCTTAAAGAAGGAAAAAGCAGAGGATAGCCAACTGGTGAATTGACCCAAAGTCACTGGTTCGACACGGGTACTATTCAAAACAGCAATCTGCGTTAGTTGAGACTGGATCAAGTTTTCTGCTTCCATGGACCAGGTTCCGGATAGATACTCCCCGATGATGCGGGAGACATTCCTGGAATCATTAAATCTGACAGAGGTTATACATAAATGCACACGTTGATCGACACAACCCAAATGTACTAGATTAGACAACTCCTCAACCTAAGCTTGAAGCAGATCTATCCTTTGATTAGCAGCCAGAATCCCAGATAAAATGTGTTGATTAATTCTACTTTGAGATTCAAGTATGGTGGATGTTTGTTGAATAGCCTGATTAATAGTGGCAGCAGTTTGTACCTGGCTGGCCATGGCTACTCCAGCTGTAACCGCTGCAACAGCAGATACCGCCACAGCTGTCACTATAGCTGCCGTAATTCCAAAATCTCTACGGGCTCTAATCAGTTCAACAATAGGAAAAGATTCTGGATCTGCAGTAACCGGGATCGGGACAAAGGTTGGAATTTTCATAATCACTGCCATAGTCCAGGAGCCATTCCAACACTCAGACAAATAGCAGGTAACATTAGAACAATTAAGCATCCCCTGTGGTGTATCATTAGCCAAAATAAACAGGAACGGAGATTGGAGACAGACTGCTGCGGAGGGTAATGTAGCATTAGATAATTGTGAATTATTTGCAGAAATTTTAAGCCTCCTACCTCGCCCCGAGTCTTGGATAATGCCAGAAACATTAAACAGCCAACTTTGGACTCCTCGTAATTGAGCCAAAGCGGAAATATCAGCTGTGGCTCCCTTTTCATTGGAAATCAACCATTGAAACCAAGACCAACCTGCTCCTATAGAGGAATTATTGTTGGAAGAATTATACAAGTATCTTTTAAGAGAGGGGGAAAGAGAGAAACCTTTAGCGACCTGATGTTTCTCCCAAGAATGATCTTGGCAAGGCGTGAATGTTGGGGGGGTATCCTGTTTGTTGATTAGTAAACCTGCCTTGCCCCCAAAGCATATCCTTATCCCAGGCAGGGCGTCCCGCTGCATGATTTTGGGCAGCTTGCTCTACTGCACCCTCTAGCATAAATGCTCTCCAATCCAAGTACTTCCCTGGGGAAACACAAGCACGGACTAGACTAGCCCAATCTGAAGGAGTCATGCAAAATCTAGTAAGTCCCTCCACCTGAGTAAGGGTGAAAGCGGCATCCATGCCATAAGTGCGGACAGATTCTGCCAAGGTTTTAATTATCTTAAAGTCTAAAGGCTCATGATATCTTCCCCTGTTATTGTCCTGAAATACAGGGTATGCAAGTCCCATATCTGTATTAACTGTCCTCCAAACTTGCGCATGAAAAGATCTCCCGGAACCTTGGCTTCCCCCCACATACGGGGGTGGGGCAACCGGCACCATATCTTCTTCTAGATATTCTACCTCCTCCTCCTCAGAGTTTTGTTGACCGATATTAGATCCCTTCCCCTTCTTAAAGTAGGCCTGCGTGCCCTGTATCTCCTTTTTCTTCTTCTTCATTTTTATCTTGCGTAGTTGTAGCAATATATCAAGGTCCTCAGAACTCTCTGAGTCGCTTGTGTTCTCAGGCGTTTTTAATTCGGTCAAGTCTGGGTAGAGCCTTCTCCTATTTTTATTTTCAGGCTCTTTTGCCTTCTCACTACTCTTACTCTTAATACTCTCTGCCACTTCACTATGTGATCCTTCAGATTTTTCCTCATGTAGTTGCTCAAGAACAGCTTGACCCTCACTCACAGCTTCTTGGCATTTACTATCTACTATACATCCTCTAACTAACTTCCAAAGTGGTATAACACCACCCTCTAAGGTGCCTTGCTCACGAGCGAAATCTAGATCTTTCCCTAATTTGTCCCAGCTAGGAATCGTAAGACTCCCTGAAAAGGCAAACCAAGGAGCCGCTATATCAGCTTCTCTCAAAAACATTTGCAAAGTGCTCTGCTTTACCTTAAGTCCCTTTGAACGTAGCAACCCATCTAGGGCCAACAAAATTGGGCTTGAAGAGGTAGCGCCCATAATGTCTCCAAAGATATAATGAAAGTGAAAGTACAAAAATCCCCGCTCTCTCCCTTTCTACAGAGGAGCGTCCCGTTCTATGAAATCCCCGCTCTCTCCTTTTCTACAGAGGAGCGTCCCGCTATTAGCTTGCGGATTCCCACTTACCTCGGAACTTACTGGTGCACCACCCTGACTGCTGAAAGTTCTGGATCCTGGGTTCGAGGAATATTAATTCCCCGTGCGGGCCACCAAGTGTCGCGACCCCTCGCCGGCAAGGGAAAACACGACACAGGATTCTTCTTTCAGCAGTTTATTCAGGCCTTGATTCAAGTATCATCTTCTAGCGACCCGCACCCGACACACCCAAGCACAGCATAATAAAGCCCCCCCCGCAGCCCAATCCCAAGCCGCCACGTGGATCTCTCTCATAGGGTGGTAAGGGATTGCGCGCCAACTCTCCATAAAAGGAGTTGTTTACCACAGGCCACAGTGGAAGCCGGCGCCATCTTCTAATGGCGGCCACGATCTATAACAATGGCTTACCACACCCCAGGAGATGGAAAGAGCTCCCACATTCTTGGATGGGCAGAATTAATATTGTCAAAATGATCATGCTACCAAAAGCAATATACGGATTCAAGGCAATCCCCATTAAATAACCAAGGGCATTCTTCATAGAACTAGAAAAACCATTCCTAAAATTCATTTAGGAAAATAAAAGACCCAGAATAGGTGTATTAGGGTTCTCTAGAGGAACAGAATCAATAGGAAGTATAATTATAAAAAGGGAATTTATTAGATTGACTTATATGACTAGAAGCTGGATAGTCCACAGTGGCCGTCTACAGGCTGGAGATCTGGAGGAACTAGTAGCTGCACAATCCAAGATGCTAAAGCCTCAGAACAAGAGGGATCAAAGCTGCTACCCCAGTCCCAGACCTAATGCTCTGGAAACTCCCTGGAGAATCACTGGCATTGTTCCCTTTGGAAGAGTGAAGGAGTGAGAGTCTGATATCCTCAGGTGATTGCAGTAGCAATCAGGAACCCGTTAAAGAAGAATCAAGTTTGCATCTACTGCTGCTTTCTTGTTCTTCCAACTTTATTCTACCCAAGCTGTGGAAACAGTGCTGCCCACACTTAGGGAGGGTCTCCACTTCTGTTTGCTATCCCACATGTCAATCATTACTAGACACACCCTCATTGACACACCCAGAAACCTCTTAGTCTTTGGCATTTCTTAATCCAATCAAATCGGCAATTCAAAATAACCATTGCAATAGCCAAAGTCATTTTAAGCCAAAAAACAATGCTTAAGGCACCACAGTACCTGACTTCAAATTATACTGCAGATCTATAGTAACAAAAACTGCATGGTACTGACATAAAAATAGACACATAGACCAATGGTACAGAAAAGAAGACACAGACAAACCACACAGATACAGTCATCTGATTCTTGACAAAGGTGCCAAAAACATATATTGAAGAAAAGACAGGCTTTTAGACAAATGGTGCTGGGACAACTGGTTATCCATATGTAGAAGGATGAAACTACACCTTTATCTATTACCCTGCACAACAATGAACTCAAAATGGATCAAAGACCTCAGAATTAGACCAGAAACTGTGCAGCTCCTAGAAGAAAACGTAGGGTCAATATTTTAGATTTTAGGTACAGGTAATGACTTTGTCTATAGAATCCTAAACCTCAGGAGGGAATGAGAATTAAAACTACAGTGAAGGCTGGGGATGTGGCTCAAGCGGTAGTGCGCTCCCCTGGCATGCGTGCGGCCCAGTTTCGATCCTCAGCACCACATACAAACAAAGATGTTGTATCTGCCGAAAACTAAAAAATAAATATTAAAAAAAACTACACTGAGATTTTATCTCGCACCAGTCAGAATGACAGTCATCAGTATTACAAAGAATAATAAATGCTGTAGGGGATGTGGAGAAAAATGAACACTTTCACACTGATGATGGGACTGTAAATTAGTACAACTGCTATGAAAATTAGTAGAAGCTCCTCAAAATACTAGGCATGGAACCACTCCATGGTATGTACCTACAAATCCCATCAGTATGTACCAACAATTTCTATCACTATGTACAACTATAATACACCAAAAAGTGGGGGGGGGCGGGGAGAATTGCTTATAATTCTGTAAGAATGTCATTGGTATTCTGATGGGGATTTCATTGAATGCGTATATTGTTTTTGGTAGTGTGGTCATTTTGACAATATTAATTCCACCTATCCAAGAACATGGAAGGTTCTTCTACCTTTTGAGGTCCTCTTCAATTTCTTTCTTCACTGTTCTGTGATTTTCATTGTACCCCTTGATTAAATTAATTTCCAAGGTTTTTTTTTTTTTTTTGGAGGTTATTATGAATGGAATTGTTTTCTTGATTTCTTCCTCCGCTGAATTACTGTTGGAGTATAAGAAAGCTATATATTTATGAGGTTTGGTCTTGTATTCTCCTATTTTGCTGAACTCACTTATTAGCTCTAGAAGTCTTCTGGTGGAGTTTCTTGGGTCTTCTAGATGTAGGGTCATGTCATTGGCAGAGAGAGTTTGACATCTTTTCTAATTTGTATCTGTTTGATTTCCTTTTGTTGTCTGATCATACTGGCTAATGTTTCAAGAACTACATTGAATAAAATTGGTGAGAGTAGACATTCTTGTCTTGTTCCTGATTTTAGAGGAAATGTTTTTAGTTTTTCTCCATCAGTATGCTGTTGGCTTTGGGTTTGCCATAAGTAGCCTTTACGATGTTGAAGTAAGTTCCATAGATCCCTAGTTTCTCCAGTGTTCTTAACATGAATGGGTGATGGATTTCATCAAAGGCCTTTTCTGTATCTTTTGAGATAATTATATGATTCTTATTCTTAATTCTATTTATGTGGTGAATTACATTTATTGATTTGTGTTTGTTGAACCAACCTTGCATCTTGGGATAAAACCTACTTGATCATGGTGTATTATCATCTTAATATTTTAAAAAATTTTTTTAGTTGTCAGTGGGCCTTTATTTAATTAATTTATTTATTTATATGTGGTGCTGAGAGTTGAACCCAGTGCCTCACACATACTAGAAGAGTGCTCTATGACTGAACTGTGACACCAGCCTCTTAATATGTTTTTGACTGCAGTTTGCTAATGTTTTATAAGAATTTTTGCATTTATGTTCATCAGGGATATTAGTGTAGTTTTCTTTATTTTTTTAGTTGTCAATTGAGTCTCAGCAAGACTCAAACTCAGTGCCCCACACATGCTAGGCAAGTGCTTTACCACTGAGCCACAACCCCAGCCCTTGGTCTATAGTTTTCTTTCCTTGATGTGTCTTTGTCTGGTTTTTGTATCTGGGTTATACTAGCTTTATAGAATGTTTTTGGACGTGTTCCCTCCCTTTCAATATCATGGAATAATTTGAGAAAGACTGGTGTTACTTCTTCTATAAAGGTCTATTAGAATTCAGCTGAGATTCCATGCGGTCCTGGGCTTTTCCCTTTTGGAAAGCTTTTAATTGATGTTTTAATGTCATTATTTGATATTGATCTGTTTAGGTTTTCTAGATCTTCCTGATTTAATTTGGACAGGTTATAGGTGTCTAGAAATTTGTCAATGTCTTCTAGGTTTTTCAGTTTATGGTAGTATAAATTTTCAAAATAAATTCTGGTAATTCTGTGGATTTCAGAAGGTTCTGTGGTGATATCTCCTTTTTTATCTCTGATCATATTTATTTGGTCACATTCTTTCTTTTGTTAGTTTGGCTAAGGGTTCATCAGTCTTATCTTTTCAAAGAACCAATTCTTTGCATTGATACTGTGTATTGTTTTCTTATTCTTTCAATTTCAATTGATTTCAGCTCTGATCTTAATTATTTATTTACTGGTTTTGGAGTTAGTTTGTTCTTCTTTTTCTAAGACCTTGAGGTAGGGCATAGCTTATTTATTTGGCATTTATTTTTTAAATGGAAGCACTCAGTGCTATTAATTTTTCTCTTAGAATTGCTTTCATACTGTCCTAGAAATTTTGATACATTGTATTTCTGTTCTCATTTGTTTTTAAGAATTTCTTGATTTATATTCTCATTTATTTTTTATTTTTTAAATTTTATTTTAAAAATATTTTTTAGGTGGCTGGGGTTGTGGCTCAGTAGCAGAGAGCTTGCCTCCCACATGTGAGGCACTGGGTTCAATCCCCAGCACCACACAAAAATAAATAAATAAAATGAAGGAATGTGTACATCTACAACTAAAAAAAAAAAATTAAAAAAAAATATTTTTTAGTTGTAGATGGACACAATACCTTTATTTATTTATCGTTATGTGGTGCTGAGCCAGGTCTTACCCATGCTAGGCAAGCACTCTACCACTGAGCCACAACCCCAGCACCTATATTCTCTTTATTTTTTGATCCATTCTTTATTTAAGAGAGTCTTGTTCAATTTCCATATGTTTGTATGGTTTCTCAGGCTGGTCAGAGTTGCTGGGATTACAGTCATGCATCACTGGGCCCAGCTCTGCTTCATTCATATATATATCTATATCTCCAAAGTTTTCCATATGTATATGTGTGTGTGTGTGTGTGTGTGTTCACAGTGCTATAAATTCAGTGCTATCAATTCCTCTTTCAGCATTAATTTCACTGCATCCCACAAATTTTGATAGGCTGTATTTTCATTTTTGTTTAGTTTGATCCAATGGGGGAAAAGAAGGCATTCTTAATTTCTCTTTTACTGTTTCTTATTTCTGGCATTTTCATTTGATTCTAAGAATTTCCATCTCCCTATATGTTAGTTTTTTATCATGTTATAATTTGGATCTGGAATGTCACCCAAAGGCTCATGTATTAAAGGCTTGGTCCCCAGCTGTTGGCAGTATTGAGAGGTGGTGGAACTTTAGGAGGTGAGACCTAGCTGGAAGAAGTAGGTCACTGGGGGTATGTCCTTGAAGGGTATACCTTGTCCTTGCCCACCCCCTCTTCTTCCAGGCTGCCATGAGGTGAGCAGCTGTGTTTCATGTTGTGCTCTCTGCTATGATGTTTTGCCTTGCTAAAGGCCCAAGAGCAATGGGGTCAAATGACTATGGATTGAAACCTCTGAAACTGTGAGCCAAAATAAATCTTTGCTTCTTTAAGCTAAAATTTTCATGTATTTGGTCACAGCAACAGAAAGTTAATATGTTACTGTAATATAATACCTGAGATAATTAACTTAAAAAAATAAAAGAATTTTTTTGGACTCATGGTTTAGGAGGTCCAGTCCATGATAATTACCTTACTGTTTTGGACCTGTGGCAAGGCAGCACATCATCATGACAGTGTGTGGCAGAGCAAAACCTCAGAGGCAGAGAGAAAGAGGAAGAGATGAGAGTCCTGTAGTCTCCTTCTGACTACCCTCAATGACCAAGGTCTTCCCATAAGGCTCCTTCTCCTGAAGATTCACAATACCTCCTAATAGTGCTACCCTGGGAACCAAACCTTTAACACATGGACCTTTGAGGGATATTCAAGATCCAAATGATAGCACCCTGAATACACTACAATCTGTTCTTATGTGATATCTGTTTTTTCCTTTGGAGTTCTTTCTAGATTATTCATAATTATTTTAATTTCCCAATATGATAGTTCCAAACTCTGCATCACATCTGAGAATAGTTTTTATTCTTTCTTTGGCTCATTAGGCTTTTTTTTTCTTGCCTTTTATTAAGGCTTGTGTTTTTTTGTTGAAAAGTTGGACATGATCTGTTAAGTTATAGTAACTAAGGTATTTAGGCTTTTAATGTGAGTTTTTAAAAATCAGTCTGGCTAGGAGTTAAACAGTGTTTAGTGTTTGCTCTGGTTGTAGTATCAAAGGCTTAAGTTCCTCTTAGTTTCCTCTCCAACCCCGTTCCATGCCTTCTGTTGTCTTTAGTTTTCTGTAAGAACTCCATCTTAAAGTGTGTTGCATTTCTCTCTCCATTGTTATCAAATAGGAAAAAAGTCCAGTTACTGACTTCTCTGGGTAAGGTGATCTCTACTGTGATTTTCTGTATTCACTTTTCTCTCCATGTTTAGGGGTGCTAAGTTGCCTTGTGACCTCAGTTCTTTGATGGATGTAGGAAAAGTCGTTGATTTTCAGTTGAGAATGAAAACGCTAGCTTCTAAGCTTGTAACATCTCTCAGGCTGGACATTTTAAATGGGTGATGACCTTACGCATGTTCACATGAGAGGCAAGTTCAAAAGGGCTTTTCACCAGACACACTTCATTTAGGCATCAATCTATTTGGAGCTACTTGCTTTAACACTAAGTTTGTCACTGAAATTGTTGGTTGAGTCATTATTACAATACTTGAAAGATTTATTTTAAAAAGATTTTATAAGACCAAATACATTAGTTGAGAAGAGCTGAATTCATAATGAAGAATGAATGAAATGCTATTTATTTGTTATCTACTATATATTTGTCATCTACTATAGAATCAGTTAGCTTAAATATATGTATGAATTACACCAAAATAACTTTATAGTTGTTCATTCACCTTGGCCCATTTAAGTCACTTTGGGGAATGTGGCCCAAGGAAATGAAGCTCCTGTTTATTATAATAGTAATTGGAAATTTGGATACAACATGCTTTCTTTTTTTTTAATTTTATTTTTAGTTGTAGATGGACACAATACCTTTATTTTACTTATTTATTTATTTTTTTATGTGGTGCTGAGGATCGAACCCAGTGCCTCACGCATGCTAGGCAAGTGCTCTACCACTGAGCCCCAGCCCCAGCCCCGGAAACAGCAGGCTTTATAACAACAGGGAAATTAAGTAGCATCAATCCATATAACAAATTATCATCCTGCTTTCAATGTATGAAGTAAATTAATGATATAAAGAATTTTAAATAATATTAACAAAAAAGTAAAAATTACATATCAATATGATCATGATTGTATAAAAATTTTCACCAAGATTCTATGAAGAAATACATCAAACTAGTATTTTTTTTTTTTTTTTTTTTTAGTTGTAGTTGGACACAATAAAAAAAATTTATTTTTTTGGGCTGGGGATGTGGCTCAAGCGGTAGCGTGCTCGCCTGGCATGCGTGCGGCCCGGGGTCAATCCTCAGCACCACATACAAACAAATGTTGTGTCCGCCGAAAACTAAAAAATAAATATTAAAATTCTCTCTCCCCTCTCTCTCTCTCTCTCTCTCTTTAAAAAAAAAAAATATATTTTTATGTGGTGCTGAGGATTGAACCCAGGGCCTGGCAAATGCTAGGCAAGCGCTCTACCACCGAGCCACAACGCCAGCCCTAGTATTTGTTTTTTGATAATGAAATTATAGATGACTTTCTTCTTTATTCACTTTTTACCCTCTATAGTCCAAATAAATTTTCCTCACTGAGCATGTAGTACCTTATTCATAATCAAAACAAACTTTATTAA
This sequence comes from Marmota flaviventris, assembly GCF_047511675.1. Taxonomy (NCBI): domain Eukaryota; kingdom Metazoa; phylum Chordata; class Mammalia; order Rodentia; family Sciuridae; genus Marmota; species Marmota flaviventris. The sequence goes on along the minus strand of NC_092500.1, from coordinate 7,056,264 downwards.
ATAAAATATGTATCTGTGCACAACTATAAATAATGTACCAATTTAACTATAGGATTGTTTTTATGTTCTTTTGCGTCTCTCCACAATAGGAAATGATAAAGCTTTTAGCTGGTATGGCTGAAGAAAAAATGTTTTAGCATTATTCTACCTGAATTCTCTTCTTCTGTTAGTTTGCCTCAGTGTTTTCTGTTTTTGTTTTGATGTTCTTTCCTCTCATTTATTCTTTGTCTCCAGAATAACTGAATTGTTTTTTCTCTCTTTGTCATTCCCAGTTTTGGTTTATGGAGGCCCCCAGTCAGGGTATGGAGCCCCTCCTGCAGGATATGGAGCCCCCTCTGCAGGATATGGAGCCCCTCCTATGGCATATGGAGCCATTCCTGTAGGATATGGAGCTCCCCCTCCAGGATTTGGAGCCCCCCCTCCAGGATATGGAGCCCTCCCTCCAGGATATGGAGCCCCCCCTCCAGGATATGGAGTCCCACCTCCTGGATATGGAGTCCCACCTCCTGGATATGAAGACCCATCTTCGAGAAGCTCAAGACCTGTAGCCCCCCCCTTCTAGATCCCCAGCTCCACCTGCTGGATCTGGAGTCCAGAATCCCAAAACTATAACAGCACAGACTCCTGGACATGAAGCTTCTTCTCCCTCTACCTCAGCTTCTGCGGCCTATTCTCTCACTTCTAAAATGTAAACCTTGACTACTTATCAAGCAAAGCAGCACCCTAACATTGAAGTCAAAATAAGGGAGAGGATGCAGGTATACTGATAACAGGCCTATACTCCTTGAAAGGGCAATCGTAAGGTAAGGCTAGGCTTTATTTCTATGCCTATATTTTATATTTTTAAACTAATTACTTAATTGTTATTATTATTGCAGTTCTGGGCATTGAATCTAGGACCTCGTACATCTTGCACATGCTAGGTAAGCGCTCTATCACTGAGCTATATATCTGCTCCCCCAACCCTCCTAGATTTTAGAAGCAGACTCATCTTTTGGTTATCTGGGCTAAAGGAGCATTACAGGGCTATTTTCCCAATATTGCCAATAATTTGGTTGACTTTGGGCTGCATTTTTAACATTTTGTATAAGAGTTTGGAAAAGCTTCCTGCTTTTCTCCTTATCCCTCTTCAAGAAACATTTATTATGCTTTCTTTATAGGCACTGAGACATGTGCTAAGAATATCATGATGAACACAGTTATTTTCCACATTATTCTGTACATTAATGAAAGGATGGAATAACCTAAATTTCCAGTAATAAGAGAGAATTTTATACATTATGATATATTTATACAATGAAGTATTATGCAGCTGTTGAAAATGATGTGTGGAGGTAGAGAAAGGAGCTTTTGAGAAGACCAAAAAGAAAAGGAAAGAGTGTTAAACTTGACTATGTCAAAATTTAAAACTTATGTGTAATAAAAGTTAAAAGATAGACAGCAGGGGCTGGGGCTGGGGCTGGGGCTTAGCAGTAGTGCACTTGCCTGGCATGAGTGAGGCACTGGGTTAGATTCTCAGCACCACACATAAATAAATAAAACAAAGGTCTATCAACAACTAAAAAAAAATATTTTAAAAAAAGACAGCATGTGGGGAGCCACTCTGAATGACTCACGCCTTCCATCCTGAAGCCAGAGGCTTTGACCACTACATTTTGTAGTGATCTGGGCATTGTCCTGGTTCAGGAAGTTGAGGGCGTGTCTTCAGATGTAGGCGACTCCCCTTGGGTTGAATTATACTCGTCCCTTTTAACCCTGCCCTTTCTGGCCTTTTTTGAATGGAACTTTCTAAGAACAAGAGTCCCCCCACCCCAATAAAAGCCCACTTCCAACCATGCTCTCTTTCTCTCTTGCCAGCCTCTCGTGACTTTCTCTTGCTCTCCAATTTGGGGAGCCTGAGGCTGAGAGAGGAGAAACATCCTAAAGCTTGTTTAAAGGTAAAGTGTCTGTCTGTGTTTTATTTGGTGTCCCTGGAAATTCATACGAGCTTAAGTTCAGCTACCCGCGAGGGTCGGGGGCAGCAACAGCAGACTTGGAGAAAACCATTTCCAACATATAGATTAATGAACAAATGATTTATAGTCAGAATATATGAAGAACCACAAATCAACCCCAAAGGGAAAAAATGGACAAAAAGATGAATTGCCAATTAAGGCAATAATGTGACTGAAAAATATTTCCAAAGATACTCAACTTGACTAGTGTTAGCAAAATGCAACCTGAAATAAGAAATCATTTTAATCTCCAAAGATTTATAGATATTGAGTGACTCTGAACAGGAAGAGGACGAAAAAAAATAACTGTCAGCCACACCAAGTCAAACTGGACCCGCTGCTACCATGAACAGCAAAGGTTAGTATCCAATGCAGCCAGCCTACCCAGTGCAGCCTCCTGGGAATTGGTACACCCTCAGACCTTACATCTTCCTCAGGCTCCTCCCTGTGCTGATGCTCCACCTGCTCACTCAGAGCTCTGTCTTCCGGGCTTTGTGCACCCAGGGGCCACCACATTCCCTACCATGTCAGCTGCATCCCTGGCACCTCTCTGTATCTTCCCATGGCCCAGTCCGTGGCTGTTGGGCCTTTAGGTTCCACAGTCCCTATGGCTTATTATCCATTGCAGCTGTCTGGAGTTGCTAAACCTTAAAGCTCTTTCTAACAGAGAAGAGAAGTTAAAGACCTTCTTCCCATTCCAGAGAAAAAGAACTTCAATTCCAATTTACAGAGAATGGGAGACCTTCTTGAAAAAGATATATGATGGACTGGGATTGTGGCTCAGTGGTAGAGCACTCTCATGTGGGAGGCACTGGGTTCAATCCTCAGCACCATAAAACAATAAATAAATAAAAGTATTGTGTCCATCTACAAGTAAAAAAATATTTTTAAAAAGAATACATATGGTAATATGGAAAGTAGCTGCTGCTATCACTTTGAAAGTATTGTCACAGAGTCATGGGTCTAGGCGGCTGGAATGTCAATAGCATGGAGACTGCCACTTTGCCTAGGTAACTGGACAGAGGAGAAGGGAAAACATAGCTATAACCCTTTCTCAAAGCTCCAAACAGGGAATCCAGACCATGCTACATATTGAACACAGGCCACAGATCTGACTCTTTCTCCAAAGTTTTTACAGGAAATTGATGATATATTTTTCTTATAAGAATGTTTCTTCTTACTTCCAAACCACTGTACATGGGCAAAAATGACAAAAGAGGAAGAAAGGAGAGAATCTTTGAACTAGAGCAGGAATAAGGTTCCCCATGTTCAACTTTTCAGTGTCTGCTGGAATGTGACGGTGAGTTGGGAACAGGGTGTGACCTCTTTTATACCTTAATAGTTCTCTAAATAACTGATATTTTGCAAACATTTAGGGACTTGAAATCTAAAAAGGTAAAAATTCAACTTTACTCCTCTTCCTTCCAGTAGATTTGAGGTAAGGTCCGATTATCTAGAAAGTGTAGCAGGCCTGAGTCTCCTGAGAGTGGGAGACTTTACTTTCATGTTCTCTTCTGCTAAAGGTGCCCGTTCACCTGGTCCACCAAGCTGCTATTTTTCCACCAAGCTGGCTATTTGGGACCAAGCAGAACCAAGTTTGGTTCCACATGGTGCTGTGTGGCATACCTACTGTTAGCTCTCACTGCCTGGTACAATTATTTCCAAAAGATTGAGTCAGATTCTTTCTATAAGAGGTATTTTTTATGAGAAGTGCTTTGTGTCCTGTGTATTCAAAGGGACTGTTTGTTCTGTTTAGGACAAACTCAGTGAGAATTTAGCTGGGCCTGCTACAATCTCAAAGTACTCATTGGGTCCTTATGACACCCACTGATATTTTGGGTACTTTCTTTCTTTCTTTTTTTTAATACATTTACTTTATTTATTTATTTTTATGTGGTGCTGAGGATTGAGTCCAGTGACTCACATATGCTAGGCAAGCGCTCTACCACTGAGCCACAACTCCAGCCCCTGGGTACTTTATTTTTGTGCTTGTGGATTCCACTCTTCTTCCTAACTCTTCCCTGGCTGTGATACAGAAACTGCTCTATTGTCTACTCTGTCTCCTCATTTTGTATTAGAAATACAGAGATGGAAAGAAGGCATTTTAGTCCTAGAGTGGACCCAAAACATGAACCCCCAAATACTCCTTTCCGTGAGTGAGTGCATGCCCACCACCAGCCTGTTAACCAGAACTTTTCTTTCTCAACAATGAGGAATCAGGGAAAATGTATAGCTGGTGTGATTTTTTTCAATCCGTAGAACACTAGGTGAAGAAAGAAATATTTCATGTCTGTTTTCCTTAAATTTAATTCTGTTACCAGGACCCCTCCCATCATCTACCTAGTTGGTGGGTTCCTCACAAATTCCAAGATTATGCAAAAGTATCCAGATTTTATGTGGTGTCAAGTTGCTGAGAAGGCGCTGCCAGTCATCACAATACTTCTGAAACAGCACTGTCTAGTCTGGCAGTCCCATCAAGAGAGTGTGGCATTTTCCTTGTTACCCCAGAATCTTGGGTGGAGTTGTAACCTAAGATTATGAATAGTTGTAACTCTATGCGCCATGTTGCCCCTGAGGACTGTGGAGCAGGAGCCCAACGCCTACTCCTTGAGAGACTCATAATTCCTTCCCCCACCTCCCAGATTTTCATTTCCCTGCTATCCTCTTTGCATCCCCTCTACTTTTTGAGCATTGGTCTTAATCCTAATCTCAGGATTTGAGTTTCCACAAAAGCTAATATCCCTTTTCTTCACATTTGGTTTGATTTTCCTTGTCTGGTGCCTGGCTGCTTGCTTGAAAATCTTGTATGGGAGGATTCAAGATGGCGGATTAGAGGAAAGATGCTTTCCTAGTTTCTCCATGGCTTGGGATTCAAGAAGCAAGAGTACTGCTTCTCAGTGAGGTGGGTAAAAGAGGGATTTTACTAAAATTCAATATTGGACAGTCAGAGTGTCTTAGAGACTCAGAAATTTGGGTGCATTGAAGAGCTAAAATGGTTAATGGCAGCAGCAGCTGTAGCAGCGCTGATTCAGCATAGAGGGAGGGAGAACACAGAAACTATTTGGTATAGAAAAAACTTGAGATCAGAAAAGCAACTTGAACTTAGATGATTCAGTTATACTGTGCACTGGTATTTGAAAGTGCTTGGTGTTTCTCAACTGGCCATGGGGAGATGAGGTGGGAGGCATCATGGCCATGCTGCAGCTGCTGTGGGAGCTGGAAGATCATAATAAACACTGCCATACTGTCTCACAGGCACCTACCATGTGGCCTAGGATGTACCTAGCAGAACAGAAATAATGAAGATTGTACCAGGGGGATTCAAGTCAGAAAAGCCAAGGGGAGCTGGGCGTGGTGGTGCACGCCTGTAATCCCAGTGGCTCTGGAGGCTGAGGCAGGAGGATCATGAGTTTGAAGCCAGCCTCAGCAAAAGCAAGGCACTAAGCAACTCAGTGAGACCCTGTCTCTAAATAAAATACAAAATAGGGCTGGGGATGTGGCTCAGTGGTTAAGTGTCCCTGAGTCTGATCCCCAGTACCAAGGGGGAAAAAAGAAAGCAAAGGGGAGCCTACCTCCCTTCTCCTTTAAGTCTAGTGGCTCCCATGACCAGCTGAAGTAGGTCAGGAATCTGAACAGGCAGGTGTGAATACACTTGGGCTAAGTCTGGGAAGGCTGTATTTTTGGGCAGCAAAGGGGTGGAGGATTTGCTCCCCTGTGCCCAAGTAGAATTCTTGGGAGGCTCCTGAGATCCAGACTCCCTGTTCCAAGAGTAGAATTCTTGGGAGGCTCCAGACTCCCATCAGAGATTTGCAACTCTAGGCTCTATGGGGGTGTTGATCTAATCTTTCCAGGTCAGACACTACACAACAAAGCCCCTGAGGTCTGATCAGACCTAAGCCCCACATGCCAGAACTGCCCTCATAGAACTCTGCAGCAGCTCCACCTTGGGAGTGCCCAGTCTGGTCTGTGTGGACAAAACTGCGTCTGATAGTATTTCCCATCCCATCCTACCTCATACTGGTGAGAGTTATTTTCAACCTACTTCCAACTGGCAGCTCAGAAAACAACATAAAAAGAGGAAAGGAGCTAATAACCCCAAGCCCTTGCTCACTCTCTCTACAGTGCTCAAGAAGAAGCAGAAAGAGACAGATAAGCATAGAAATGACCAGCCATTCTGGTTGACCAGTCTGACTATCCCAGTAGAGATAGTTCCTTCATTTTTCATTAAGAATCTTTTTCATTTTGGTTTCTTTTTTGTGTGTATGTGTGGGTGTGGGTGTGTTCTTGCTCTGCTGATTGGTTCAGGAACATACATACGTATTTGTTTCTTTTTTCATATTTTTAGTATTTTTTAATATTTATTTTTTAGTTGTACACAATACCTTTATTTTGTTTATGTATTTTTATGTGGTGCTGAGGATCGAACCCAGTGCCTCACTCGTGCAAGGCAAGTACTCCACTGTAGTCATAACCCAGCCCAATTTTTTTCTTTTTAAGAACTAATGTTCGTGTGTGTGTGTGTGTGTGTGTATTTCTTTATTCATTCATAAAAGGACATTCAGATTGCTTCCATATGTTGGTTTTTGTGGAAGATGCTGCAATGAACATAGAAGTGGAAGTATCTTTTTTTTGATCCTATTTTCAGTCCCCTTGGGATATGTAACCCAGAAGTGAGATTGCTAAATCATATTATAGTTCTAGTTTTAGTTTTTGTTGTTGTTGTTTGTTTGTTTGTTTTTTGTGATCCTAGGGATGGAATCCAGGGGTGCTTCCCAGATGAGCTACATTCCTGGCTCTTTTTATTTTTTACTTTGAGACAGCTTTATAAGTTGCTGAGGCTGGTCTCAAACTTGTGATCCTGCTGCCTCAGCCTCCTGGAGTTGCTAGGATTACAGGCATGCACCACTGTGCCCAGCCTATTTTCAATTTTTTGAAATCCCCCTATTATTTTCCATAATTGCTCTACTAATTCATATTTCCACCAACATTGTACAAGGTACCGTTTCTCCACATCCTTGCTAATGTTTATTATTGTCAATGATAATAATATAATTGAAATCCCATCTCATGGTGGTTTTGATATGCATTTACCTGTGATTAGAGATATTGAGCATCTTTTCACATGCTTGTTGACATTCTGAATTTCTTCTTTTGAATGTATCTATTTAGATCCTTTGCCAAATTTTGAATTGGATTATTGATCTTTTTGTATTGAGTTATATTGTTACAAGCCTGGGGCATTCTGAAAACTGAAGCAATAGGGAGACCCCCATGCCTATAAACCCTCATTCTTGTGATCAGGCCAGAAAGATTTCAGCCATGTTGCTCAGAATAACAGGAATGAGTTTATTAGAGGGGGTAGGAAAGGGGAAAGGGACCGCTCTTAAGGAGAGAGTGGTTCTCTCAGAGAGGAGAAGGACGGAGCTCCTCTCCTGCCCTCTGGTTTTATTGGGATCCCTTGAGGTTTCCAGAGTCCCTCCCAGGTCCATCTCTTGACTTTTGATTGACAGTGGAATGACATCAGACTTTCAAGTCCCCACTGCCATGACACTCTACGTCACTTTGGCCCATGCTGACCCTTTCTAATTGGAACCTATCTTACAATTTTTTTTTTAAGAGAGAGAGAGAGAGAGAGAGAGAGAGAGAGAGAATTTTAATATTTTTTTTATTTTTTAGTTTTCGGCAGACACAACATCTTTGTTTGTATGTGGTGCTGAGGATCGAACCTGGGCTGCACACATGCCAGGCGAGTGTGCTACCGCTTGAGCCACACCCCCAGCCCTGTTCTTACAAATTTTATGGTTAAAAAGAATTATCCTTATCTCCCTGAGTTCTGGGATCTGGTCTGTGTAGTGTCACAAAAGTCTCACGTTTCAGGGTAACTTGTACTCTTCTTATTACATTTTGGGACATTATATTGTTAACATTTTGCAGATGATAGGTAGTTTGCTGAGAAATATAACATATCCTGTAGATTTAAACCAGGCAAGACTTTAGGTAAATTGCTTTTTAAAAATGAAAGCATGGGGCTGGGGTTGTGCTCAGCAGTAGAGTGCTCGCCAAGCACGTGCGAGGCCTTGGGTTCGATCCTCAGCACCATATAAAAATTTTGGTAGTGACCAACTACCAAAAAAAAAAAAGTGAAAGCATGGGCTGAGGTTGTGGCTCAGTGGTAGAGCACTTGTCTAGCATGTGTGAGGCACTGAGTTTGATTCTCAGCACTGCATTATAAATAAATAAAAAAAATAAAGGTCCATCGACAACTAAAAAAAATTTTTAAAGTGAAAGCCTGTGGGGGTCAGCACAGTGGGCCCCAATATATAGAACTATTGACTTATCCTTGGATTCCCACCACTCATGTCTGTCTGTCCCCTATAAGTATGAACTCCTTTTGTATTTTGAACATTAACTTCTTTTCAGATATGTGTTTTGTAAACACTTTTCCCATTCTTATGCTATATTTTCACTTTTTATTATTTCCTTTGTTATGAAGAAACTTTTTAGTTAGACATAATCTCACTTGTAGGATTTTAGTGAGTGAGACATCTGTCTCATGGTTTTAATTTGAACCTTCTTGGTTACTAATGGGCCCATACTTTGTTGTAGCTACTCTTTGGTCATTATACTCCTCCTTTGTGGACTTTCTTTCCTGTGCCTTCTGCTCATTCTGTATCCTGATTTTCACTCCAGCATTCAGTAGGTGATTAATCTGACCACTCAGCTTCTTACTGACTCCCAGAGTTCTTTCCTCTCCGTATAACCATCCGTCCTCCTTTCCTCACTTATAACTTTGTTCATTGTCACTGGTGCCCCAGTTCCAGTCTGGCTTCCCTATGTTCTCCAGGCTCCAACCAAAAGGGAGACACCTTATGAAATGATAATCTGAAACAGTCTAAATATCTCTGATTGGAATACTGGAGGACCATTAAAAAGAATTCAGTAAGTGACAATGTACTAATAAGAAACTACCTCCAAAATAAATTTTAAAAGTAAGGCTGGGTGCAGGGGTACACTGCGACTAGGGAGGCTGAGGCAGTAGGATTGCAAGTTCAAGGCCAGCCTGGGTAATTTAGTGAGACCCTGTCTCAAATAAATAAGAGGGCTGGGGATGTGGCTCAGTGGTAAAGTACCCCTGGGTTCAGTTAAAAAGAAAAAGTAAGGCACAGCTCTCACACCATTTACTATGCTGTCATTTTCCCATATCTAGAGTGATCTAGCAGATCTCTGGAGGGATCCACAGGAAGTGGGAGCAGTGGTGGCTTCTGGGTTGGAGAGCTATATGAATGGGGGAAAGGATCAAAGGGAGACTTTGTGTTTTACTGTAAACCCTTTTGAATCTTTTGAATTTTGTTTTATGTTCATGCAAAATCTGTTTTTGGAAATGAATGATTTAAAAATAATAATTTGCCAGGTTCTATCTTACTTATAAATTACACACTGGCTCCGCTCAGCTTTCACAGTAAAGGTAGAATCATAGTTCTCACGTAAATAAGGATCTCATTATACTCCTTAGTATTTGGGGCACATCTGCCCCTGCAGTGACTTCCTCAGCTGTGTGATCCAACTCTGCTCAAGTATGAGCAGAAGCTGCTGTGGGCATGGCCTTTGCTTCTGGGCCTTCCTCCTTACTTACTACCCTCTGCCCAACTTTCAAAACATCACACAGTTTTTTTCTTCAGAGAAGCTTTTTCTAAGCTCTTCCTTGGAGTAAAAGCCCTGCTGAGCTTGTTTATATCTGTTGTATGCTTCTGACAAAGTACTGTGCTGATCCTGTAGGGATAATTTATGTGTTCTCTCCCCCATAATCTGTCAGTTGGGGAACAGAGGCTGTATCCCAGTGCAGGGATCTCAGGGTTGGCACAGAGTTGGTGTCTATTAAGTATTTGTTGAGTGAAAAAAAGTTACAAATTATATTTCATGCCAGGTACAGTGGTGCACATCTGTAGTCACATTGATTCCAGAGACTGAGGCAGGAAGATGGTGAGTTCAAGAAGCCTCCATAATTTAGGGAAAACCCTATCTTAAAAGAAAGAAAGAAATAAAGGACTGGGGATGCAGCTCAGTGGTAGAGTGCCCCTAGGGTTCAATTCCCAGTACCAAAAAATTGTGTGTGATTTATTGCACATACACACAACACATATACACTACTGACTTCTCCTCACTCTCTGAAGGTCATAATTTGCAGAAGCAGTTTTATCTGGCAGGCTGTCAAAGATTACAAATAAAATTTTCATATTTTGAAGCTGTCTGCTCTGGCTGGTTGAATGAGCAGTACTGAAGGCTTTGTTATATCTCACCTTTCCCCATGTCACAACCATGGTTTATGTGGTTCGCCTGGCCAAACCCACTGTTGGCAAGGAGTTCCCATGGAATTCATCTGGTGTTTAAAGGCCTTTGAAAGTGATATTGCCATAGGTGGGTGCCAGGAAATATGCTAACCTATCATCTCAGTCCAGTGAGATGGGCACTGTGAATATCTTTATTGTACAGCTAAGAGTACTGAAGCTTGGGAACTGTGAGAAACCAAACAAGCCACAGTGGCTATGTGGTGGAGGCAGGACATGAGCCCAGTTTGGCTCCAGAGTTTATTGGGCCAAAGAGCCTTTGGGTCTGCCTAGGGCAGGCTGCTCCTCTGATCCTGGGGTTAGGGTTAGAGTGGCAATTATAAAGAATAAAAGTGACAATAAATGTATTCTCATACATTGTTAGTGGGACTGAAAATTGGTACAACCACTATGGAAAGCAGTGTGGAGATTCCTTAGAAAACTCGAAATGGAACTACCATTTGACCCAATTATCCCATTCCCTGATCTTTACCCAAAGGACTTAATACGGGCAATGACATAGCCACATCAATGTTTATAGCAACTCAACTCACAATAGTCAAGCTATGGAAACAACCTAGGTGTCCTTCAACACATATATATTTATATAATGCAGGCATATATATATATACAAGTATATATATATATATATATGCCTATATATTTATATATACGTGTATATATATCTGTATGTATATGTCTGTGTGTGTATGTGTATATTATATATATATATATATCTCACACATGCTAGGCGAGCAATCTACTGCTAAGCCACAACTGCAGACCCCAAGAACAAATTTTTTTAAAAAAAGAAAAGTAAGGACAATAATTATATCATATTTTATTAGGAAACATACAAGAATATAGTGGAATGAGGGCTGGGGATGAGGCTCAGTGGTAGAGAGCTTTCTAAGCATGTGTGAGACTCTGGATTTGATCCTTAGCACTGCAAAATAATAAAAATAACAATAATAATAAATAAGAGAAACAATAGAGTGGCGCGTGTGCCCACGTGCATGTTCTGATTAGTAATTTCTATTTCTGATCATTAAAGTTCAGACAAAGAGCAGAAGGCCATTATTGTATCTCCCCCTCCTTTTGCAAGCCCCTCCTCCTACGGCTGTAGTGACTTCCAGGGGATTAAAGGGTCTTTATTCTTCCCTCTTCATTTTTCTCATTTTTGCCTTTTTGGTATAAGACTGGACATTTGAAACAACTGAGCATACAAGGAAAATTATGCAAACTTAGGAGAGGTATAGGCTCAGAAAAAATCTGAGAAGGCCTTATGTTTATACTTTACCTAGATCCTTAGCAAAGAGAGAGTCTATAACAATCAAAACAAACAAAAAATTATTAAAAACAATAACAAAAGCCAGAGAACTCTGGGGAAGGAGAATCTGAGTTTCAGAGTTACCATAGTATTTGCTTCAAATGTTCAGTTTTCAATAAAAATCACAAAGCATACAAAAGAAACAGGAAAGTATGGCCCATTCAAAGGGAGGGAAATCAACAGAGACTGTCTCTGAAATAGATTATCCCTGATGGCAGATCTACTAGACAAAGACTTTAAAGAGCTGTCTAATGATGCCCCCATAATTAATGGAATATGTGGATACAGTCATGAAAGCAACATGAACAAAATGGAAATATCAATAAAGAGAAAACAAACCAAAAATAAACTTAGAGCTAAAAAGTACAATAACTGAAATGAAAAATTTCAGGGGTTCAAAAGCAGATTTGAGCAGATAAAGGAAAGAATCAGTGAACTTGAAGATAGAACAGTAGAAAGTATTGGATCTGAGGAACAGAAATTAAAAAAAAAAGATTGAGGAAACAGGAATAAAGATCAAGGGGCTTGTAGGACACCATCAAGTGGGCCAACATGCATTGTAGGAGTCACAGAGAAGGGAGAGAAAGTCTCTTCAATAAAATTATCAGCAGATTACTGATCAGAAGCTTGAAGGCCAGAGGCAGTAGACCTTCATATTCAATGTGCTAAAAAAATTGTCAAACCAAGAATCCTATATCCAGCAAAACTTTCCTTGAAGAGTGAGGAGAAAAGTAAGATATTTTCAGATAAACCAAAGTGGAGAGAGTCTGTTACTACTAGATCTACCCTTCAAGAAATAGCCAAGGGATAAAGAAGAGGGAAAAGAGGGGAAGGGGAGGAGAAAGAAATGCTAAGGGAGTTCTGCAGGATGAAATGGAAGACATTAGACAGCAGCAACTTGATGTCACATGAAGAAATAAAGATTTCAACAAAGGCAAATACAGAGGCAATTATAAAAGTTAGCATTGTTGTAGGATGGTTTAGAGCTCCACTTTTTGTTTTCTACATAATTTAAAGGAAGTATTAGTTTTTATTTGGGGGGCAATGTATAAAGATGTAATTTGTGACATCAACAACCAAAGATATAGAAATGGAGCTAAAGGGGCCTCAGAGTTTTTGTATGTCATTGGAACTGAGTGGTATAAATTCAAATTAAAATGTTATAATTTTAGGATGTTAATGTAAATCCCATAGTAATCACAAACAAAATATATGTAAAATATGCACAAAAAATGAGAAAGGAATTAAAACATTTCACTATAAAGAAACAGCTGAGCACAAAGAGTAATGCAGGAAATAAGGAACCAAAAAAGCTATAATGCAAATAGAAAACAAATAGCAACATGACAGATTTAAGTCTTTTGGCAGCTTCTTATAAAACTATACATAGTCTTACCATATGTTCCAGCAATAATGCTCCTTGGCATTTTTCCAAATGAGTTGGAAATCTGTGTCCACATAAAAATATGCACTCAAATATTTAAAGCAGCTTTACTCATAATTGCCCAAACTTGGAATCAACAAAGAGGTCCTTTAATAGTTGAGTGGATAAACAATGGTACATCCATACAAGGAGGTATTATTCAGCACTGCAAAGAAATGAGCCATCAAGCCATGAAAACACACGGCAGAACCTTAATGCATCTTGCTAAGTGAAAGAAGCCAATCTGAAAAAAGCTACTTACTCTGCGATTCTACCTCTCTGACACTGTGGAAGAGGCAAAAACTATTGTTGGGCAGGGAGGAAGGAGAATAATAGGTGAAACAAGCACAGGGGATATTTTTTTTTTAGGACAGTGAAACTATTTCATAATACTTTAACAGTGGATACAAACCAAACATTTGTTAAAACCCATGGATGCTCAACACAAAGAGTGAACACTAATGTAAATTATGAACTTTAGCTAATAGTAATGTATCAATACTGTGATCAATTATAACAAATATACAACATTAATGTAAGATGCTAATAAAGTAGAAAGAGTGGCAAGAGCCTGTGGGGAGAGAGGTAGGTGGGAACTTTGTATGATATTCAGTATTCAATTGATATGTATCAATTTTCCAGAAGACCTAAAACTTCTCTTTAAATGGCATTGGTAAGGGTGGTGAGGGATTGGAAGTCCTTTTAGGAGGAGAGCCTGTTACTTCTCACAGCTTTTAGATGCCAGAAGGCCCCTATGGTTAGCGGTAAAAACTGCCATATACATGCATGAAGCCCAGGGTTTGACCCCCAGCTCCAAAAAAGAAAAGACAAAAAAGCAAAACAAACAAAAACAGAAACAAAAAACAAAACAAAACAACCTGCCATATAGAAGAGCCAGGCTTGGATAGTTGATTTATTCAAGTGTCATTCTAAGTGATTTACATAAACTAGCTCATTTAATTACTGAGGACCAGTCCTATAAGGTAAGAACTATTTTTTGTTAGTTTTTTATTTTTTATTGTTCATGTTTTTATTGGTGCATTATAATTATATGTTTAAAATGTTTTGTACATACAAACAATATTTAGCCAGTATCATTCCCCAGTAATTCTTCTTTCCCCCTCCCTTCCTCCCATGGTGTCTTTCCTCTACCAATCTCTCTTTGATTTTCATGAGACATGCTCCCCACCTTTCTTTTTCTTCTCAAGCCCCCACATATGGGAGACAACATAAGACCCTTGTCCTGAGTTTGGCTTATTTTACTTGACAATGTTCTTAAGTTCCATTCACTTTCCTGCAAATGACATGATTTCATTTTTCTTTATGGCTGAATAAAACTCCATTGTGTATGTGTATTGCATTTTCTTTGTCCATTCATCCATTTAAACACATCTAGGCCAGTTCCATAGTTTGGCTGTTGTGAATTGTGCTGCTGTGAACATAGGTATGCATGTGTTGCTATCATAAGCTGACTTTAATTCTTTAGGACAAATGCCAAAGAGTGGTATAGCTGGGTCATATAGTGGTTTCATTCCTAGTCTTTTGAGGAACCTCCATACTGATTTCCATAGTGGTGGTAATAATTTACAGTCCCATCCACAGTGGAAAAGTGTTCCTTTGTCTCCACATTCTGCCCAGCATTTATTGATGATTGCCATTCTGACTGTAGGAAGATGAAGTCTCATGTTGTGGTGTGAACTGATAATACAATCAATAAGAGTATAAGTTATAGGTTATAGACTAGCAAAAAATATAGATTATAGGTATAAGATTTTGATAAGTGAGATAAGGCAATTATAAAGCAAGAACTGTCATAGACAGGCCTAAGACTCCAGTTTGCTGCCGTCTGTTACAAGAGCTGTTTCTGAGAAACTGAAATGAAAGCTGTTTTCTTATAAAAAATTGTCTTTCTGTACTTTGTATCCCACAAATTGTACCCTTCTTAGGATGCAGCAGTGGTCATGGTGGACTACATCCTGGGTTTGATTGCCCTTGTGGGTCTACATGACTTTGAAGTAGATTCTTGCCTTGCTGACCCCTGCCCAAATTCAGATACAACTGTCTAGCACCTGCTTGAATCCAGGACTGAGGTCAACAGAACTGCAAAGCTAATGCTTTTTTTTGCTTCTGTTCATTGCTTGCTTGCTGACTGGAAAATTCCAGTCCTGCCTAGATCCCACAGGTCCCTCTATTAATATTTTAATTTCTATGATTGGCTAGCTTACATGAAGATAAGCAAGTCACTAAGTTGTGGCTGGACCAGGAAGCTGCTGTCACTCTTTGGCTGGACCAGGAAGCTGTGTCCTCCCACAGAACTTGAGTCTCTGTGGTGGGTGACAGTCCCTGGCCAGGTAAATAAAGCTCTCTTTTGATTTGAATTCGGACTTAGGGTGCTTTCTGAGGCATCTCCCCTATAACATTCAGTGTAGTTTTGGTTTACATTTCCCTAGTTGCTATACATTTTTTTTTCAAGTGTATGTTGGCCATTTGTATTTCTTCTTTTAAGAAGTGTCCGTTCATTTTCCCCTTTAATTTGGTTATTTGTTTTTTGGTGTTAAGTTTTTTGAGTTCTTTATATATTCTGGATATTAATCCTCTGTAAAGGAGGAAGAATAGCTAGCAAAGATCTTCTCCCATTCTGTGGGTTCTCCATATTCCTAATTGTTTCATTTGCTCTGCAGCAGCTTTTTCATTTGATGCCATCCCACTTATTAACAACTCTTGGCATTATTTTCCGAGCTTTAGGGGTTCTATTGAGAAAGTCATTGCTGTGCTTGTACTTTCTTCTAGAATTTTTATAGTTTCTGGTCTAATTCTTAGGTCCTTGTTCCATTTTTTTGGGGGGAGAGGTACCAGGGATTGAACTCAGGGGCACTCAACCACTGAACCACATACCCAACCCTATTTTTTTAGTTATTGATATATATTTATTTTCAAACCCAGTGCCTCACACATGCTAGGCCAGCACTCTACCACTGAGCCACAACCCCAGCGCCCCCGCCCCCTAACCTATTTTTTTTTTAATTTTATTTAAAGACAGGGTCTCACTGAGTTGATTATTGCCTCACTTTTGCTGAGGCTGGCTTTGAACTCCTGATGCCTGCCTCAGCCTCCCCAGCTGCTGGGATTACAGGTATACACTACTGCTCTTTGACCCATTTTGAATTGACTTTTGTGCAGGGTAAGAGATAAGTATCTACTCTCATTATTCTACATATGGATAACCAGTTTTCCTAGCATTTGTTTAAATTTGTCTTTTCTCCAGAGTTTGGTATCTTTGTCAATTGTTGGACCAGATGACTTTAGATGTGTGGTGTGTCTCTCTGTCTTCTATTCTGTATGGTTAGTCTGTGTGTCTGTTTTTATGTCAGTGTCATGCATTTTTTATTACTATAGCTCTGTAGTATAATTTGAAGTCAGGTATTATGGTGCCCCCAGCATTGCTCTTATGGCTTAGAATTGCTAGCTGTTTGTTTCAGTCAGTTTTTTTTTTTTTTTTTGCTGCTGTGACAAAAAGACATGATGAGAACAATTTTATAGGAAGAAGTTTATTTGGTGCTCATGGTTTCAGAGGTCTCAATCCATAGGAAGCCTGCTTCTTTGCTCTGGGCCTGAGGTAAAGCAGAACATCATGGTAAGAGTGTGGTGGAGGAAAGCAGCTCAGGACATGGTGCCAGGAAGGACACACACACACAACTGGATCACCAAGAATAAAATATATACCCCAAAGGCACATCCCCCAATGACCTTCCCTCCTCCAGCCACCCCCTACCTGCTTATAGTTACCATCCAGTTAATTCCTATTAGGGGATTAATGCACTGATTAGGTTAAAACTCTCATAACCAGTCATTTTACCTCTATACTTTCTTGCATTGTCTCACACATGAGCTTTGGTGGCACCTCATATCTAAATCATAACAGTATTCTTGGTCTTTTATTCTTCCAGATGAATTTTAGGACTTTTTTCAAGTTCTGTGAGGAATGTCATTTTGATGGGGATTGCATTGACTGTATGTTGATTTTGGTAGTATGACAATTTTTAACATTATTCTGCCTCTTCATGAACATGGGAGGTCTTTCCACCTTGAGTCTTCTTCAATTTCTTTCATTGGTATTCTATAATATTTATTATTTCAAATTGTAGAAGTCTTTCACCTCTTTGGTTAGATTTATTCCAAGTTTTTTTGTTTTGTTTTGAGGCAATTGTGAATGGGATTCTTTTTCTGATCCTTTCTCAGCATATTGGTGTGTAGGAATGCTATTGATTTTTGTACATTGCCTTTATCCCAGAGATGCACTGACGGTTTAATACACACATAAATAAATGTAATTCATCACATAAATAGAGTTGCTTAGGCATTTCAATAGATGCTTTTACAAAATTCAGCACCCATTCATGATAAAAAACACTGAAGAGAGGCTGAGTAGCTCAGTGGTAGAGCGTCTGCCTTGCATGAGTGAGGCACTGGGCTTGATCCTCAGCACCACATAAAAATAAAGAAAGAAAGATATTATGTGGGGCTGGGGATGTGGCTCAAGCAGTAGCGTGCTCGCCTGGCATGCATGCGGCCCGGGTTCAATCCTCAGCACCACATACAAATAAAGATGTTGCGTCCGCCGAAAACTGAAAAATAAATATTAAAAAAATTCTCTCTCTTAAAAAAAATAAAAAATAAAAAAGAAAGATATTATATCCATCTTCAACTAAAAATATGTTAAAAACAAAACACTGAAGAAACTAAGAATAGAAGGAAACTTCCTCAACATCATGATGGCAATGTGGTCATAGTGTACAGTCTGTCTACTGAATATGTTATTGAATATGATTTACTAATATTTTATTAAGGATTTTTTAAAAATCTAAGTTCATCAGGGATATTGATGTAGTTTTATTTTTTGGTGTGTCCTTGCCTGACACAGATGTGATACTGACTTCATAGAATAAATTTGGAAGTGTTCCATCCCTTTCTATTTCATGTGATAATTTGAGGAGCATAGACATTAGTTCTTATTTAAAGATCTGCTAGAATTCAGCCAAGAATCCATGTGGACCTGGGATTTTCTTTGCTGGAAGGCATTTTATTACTGCTTTTATATCCTTGCTATTTATTGGCCTGTTTAGGTTTTCTATGTCCTCTTGATTCAATTTTGGCAGATCATATGTATCTAGAAATATATCCATTTTTCTATGTTTTCCAATTTATTTGAGTATATATATGTTTTCAAAATAGTCCCTAATGATTTTCTGTATTTCTGTGATGTCTGTGGTGATGTCTCCCTTTTCATCCCTAATTTTACTAATTTTGATTGTCTCTCTTTTTTATTTTGGTTAGTTTGGTTAAGGTTTTATTAATCTTGTTTAGCCTTTCAAAGAACTGTTTCTTTTTTTTTAAAGAGAGAGAGAATTTTTTTTAAAGAGAGTGAGAGAGAGAGAATTTTTAATATTCATTTTTTAGTTATTGGCGGACACAACATCCCTGTTTGTATGCGGTGCTGAGGATCGAACCCAGGCCGCATGCATGCCGGCCGCACGCATGCCACAGGCGAGCACGTCACCGCCTGAGCCACATCCCCAGCCGTGAGAGAGAATTTTTTTAATATTTATTTTTCAGTTTTCGGTGGACACAACATCTTTATTTTATTTTATGTGGCTTGAGCCACATCCCCAGCCCCAAAGAACTCAGTTTCATTGATCCTTTGTGTTGTTTTTTTTAGTCTCTATTTCATTGATTTCATTTCTGATCTTAATTATTTCTTTTCTTCTATGGTTTGGGAATTGGTTTGTTCTATTTTCAAGGACCATGACGTGCATCATTAGATTGTTTATTTTGGATTTTTTCTGGTTTTTCTTATGTAGGCACCCATATCTACAAAATTTCTTTATGGAACCATTTTCATGGTGTCCCAGATGTTCTGGTATATTGTATCACTATATTTATTTGATTCTGAGAATTTTAAATTTTCTCCCAATTTTTTTTGTAATCCATCCATCATTTAAAAGTACATTGTGGCTCAGCAGCAGAGCTCTGTTCACCTAGCACATGCAAGGCCCTGGGTTCAATCCTCAGCACCACATAAAAATAAGTAAATAAAGATATTTTAAAAAATTAAAAATAATTAAAAAATGAAAGTACATTGTTCAATCTTCATGCATCTGTATAATTTTTGGTAGGGTTTTTTGGTGTTCTTATAATTTTATTCCTTTATGATCTAATAAGATGCAAGGAATTACATAATTCTTTTATTTGCTAAGAGTGCTTTGTGACCTAAAGTATGGTCTGTTTTGGATATAGTTTCATGAACAGATGAGAAGAAAGTGTATTCAACTGTTGTTGTTGAAATATTCTATAGATGTCTGTTAAGTCCATTTTATTGATGATATATTTTTTATTTCTGTAGAGTCTTAATTATTGAGCTTATGTCTGGATGATCTATATTTTGCTGAGAGAGATGTGTTGAAATCAACCAATATTATTGTACAAAGGTCTGTCCGAGCCTTTAAGTCAAGTAGTGACCAAGATTGTTATATCCAGTAAAGCTATCATGCAGAATTGAAAGAGAAGGAATTAGGTGCAGTTATGTAATTAGATGCACCAACATTTATGTAATTAGGTGCACCAATGTTTGGGGCATAAATATTTACTATCCTTATGTCTTTTGTGAGATTGTTCTCTTTTCTAGCATGAAGTGACCTTCTTTGTCTCTCCTGATTAATTTTGGCTCAAAATTTGCTTTGTCAATGAGAGTAACTACTCCTGCTTATTTTTAGGCTGTATTTGCATAGTATAAAAAATGTCCATATTTTGAATTTCAGCCTTTGGCTGTGTTTGCCTATAAAGTGAAACTCTTGCAAACAGCATATCATGAGGGTCTTGTTTTTAAATTAATTCTGCCAGCCTATGTTTTTTAATTGGAGAGTTGAGAACATTTACATTCAAGATTGTTATTCAGATATTTTTATGGATTCCTGACATTCTTACTTATTTCTAATGATTAATTTGGTCCTGTTTCTCATTTGCTTAACTACTCTTTTTTTTTTTTTTTTTTGTGGTTCTGAGGATTGAACCCAGGTTCTTGTGCATGCGAGATAAGTACTCTTCATGGCAAAGGAAACAATCACGAACGTGAAGAGAGAGCCTATCAACTGATTGCGGCAAGCACTCTACCAACTGAGCTATATCCCTAGCCCGCTACTCTTCAAATGATACTTGTTTGTGAGCCTCTGGAGTTTATTTTGAATTTCTTCTGTATGAAGTATTCTTTAATTTTCTGTAGTACTGGCTTAGTAGTCACAAATACTTTTAGTTTTTGCTTACCTGGGAAGGTTTTAATTTTTTCAATTCTGCAGGATTGCTTTGCTGAATGTAGTCATCTTGGTTAACAATTATTTTCTTTCAGGTCTTGGAACACATCATTCTAAGCCCTCTTTGATTTGAGAGTTTGTGCTATGAAATCAGCAATAATTCTGATTAGCTTGCCTCTAAATGTGACCTGACATTTTTCTCTTGAGGCTTTTAAAATTCTATCCTTTTTTCTGTATGTTAGGCATTTCAATTATACTTTGTCATGGAAAAGTTATGTTTTGATCTTATTTATTTGGGGTTCTGAATGATTCCTGTATCCAGATATCCATCTCATTTTCAATGTTTGAAAATTTTTCTGTTATTATTTCCTGGATATGGTTATCTATTCCATTAGCCTGAATCTTATAACTCTCTTCAATTCCAATGATTCTTAAATTGGGCCTCTTAATGTTGTCCCAGAGTTCTTATATAGTCTGTTTATAGTTATGTATTTCCCTTTCTGTAATACTGTCTGAATGTTTAAGTTTTTTGAGTTCCTTATATATCCTGGAGATTAATGCTCTATCTCAGGTGCAGGTGGCAAAGATTTTATCCTATTCTGTAGACTCTCTCTTCAGATTCAAGATTGTTTCCTTTGCCACAAAGAAGCTTTTTAGTTTGATACTGTCCCGTTTATTGATTCTTGATTTTACTTCTTGCACTTTAGGAGTTTTGTTCAGGAATTCAGTTCCTAAACCAACACAATGGAGATTTGGGCCTACTTTTCCTTCTGGTAGTACAGAGTTTCTTGTCTAATTCCTAGATTTTTGATCCATTTTGAGTTGAGTTTTATGCAGAGTGAGAGATAGGGGTTTAATTCCATTTTTCTACATCTGGATTTCCAGTTTTCTAAGCATGATTTGTTGAAGAGGATATCTTTCTCCAGTGTATGTTTACGGCACCATTATCTAGTATAAGATAATTGTATTTATGTGGGTTTTACTCTGTGTCTTCTTTTCTGTACCATTGGTCTTCATGTCTGTTTTGGTGCCAATACCATGCCATTTTTGTAAATATAGCTCTGTAGTATTTTTTTTTTAAGTTTTAGTTGTAGATAGACATAATACCTTTATGTTATTTATTTATTTTATATGGAGCTGAGGATCAAACCAAGTGCCTCACACATGCTAGGAAAGCACTATACCACTGAACTACAACTGCAGCCCATCTCTAGTATAATTTAAGTTCTGGTATTGTGATGCCTCCTGCTTCAATTTTCTTGGTAAGTATTTGGATGTTCTGGGCCTCTTATTTTTCCAAGTGAATTTGACAACTTCTTTTTCTATTTCTTTGAAGAATGTCATTGGAATTTTAATAGGAATTGCTTTAAATCTGTATAGCACTTTTGGTAGTATGGCCATTTTGACAATATTAATTCTGCCTATCTAAGAACATGGGAGATCTTTCCATCTTCTGAGGTCTTCTCCAATTTCTTTCTTTAGTGTTCTGTAGTTTTCATTGCAGAGATCTTTCACCTCTTCTGTTAGATTGATTCCCAAATATTTTCTTTGAGGTTATTGTGAATGTGGTAGTTTTCCTAATTTCTCTTTCAGTTGATTCATCACTGATATATAGGAATGAAATTGATTTATGAATGTTAATTTTATATCCTGCTACTTTGCTGAATTCATTTATGAGTTCTAGAAGTTTTCTGGTTGAGTTTTTTGTGTCTTCTAAATATAGAATCATGTTATCAGCAAGTAGGGATAGTTTGATTTCTTCTTTTCCTATTTGTATCCATTTAATTTATTTCTTCTATCTGATTGCTCTGGCTAGAGTTTCAAGGACTATGTTGAATATAAATGGTGTAAAAGGGCATTCTTGTTCCAGTTTTTAGAGGCAATGCTTTCAATTATTCTTCATTTAGAATGATGTTGGCCTTAGGTTTAATATATATTGCTTTTACAATATTGAGGTCTGTTCCTACTATCCTTAGTTTTTCTAGTGTTTTGAACATGAATGGATGCTGTATTTTGTCAAATGCCTTTTTCTGCATCTATTGAGATAATCATATGATTCTTGTCTTTAACCCTTTTAATGTGATGAATTATGTTTTCTAAATTTCCAATATTAAACCACCTTGTATCCCTGAGATGAACCCAACTTGATCATGGTGCACTATCTTTTTAATATGTTTCTGTATGTGATTTGAAGTATTTTATTAAGAATTTTTGCATTTATGTTCATCAGGGATATTGGTCTTAAGTTTTCTTTATTTGATGTATCTTTGTCTGGTTTGGTATCAGGGTGATACTAGGTTCATAAATTATTATGGAATAATTTGAGGAGGATTGGAGTTAGTTCTTCTTTGAAGGTCTAGTAGAACTCAGCTGAGAATCCATCTGGCCATAGGCTTTTTTTGTTGGTTGGCTTTTTTTTTTTTTTTTTAAAGAGAGAGAGAGAGAGAGGATTTTTTTTTTGAGAATTTTAATATTTATTTTTTAGGTTTCAGCGGACACAA
This sequence comes from Marmota flaviventris, assembly GCF_047511675.1. Lineage (NCBI taxonomy): Eukaryota > Metazoa > Chordata > Mammalia > Rodentia > Sciuridae > Marmota > Marmota flaviventris. Next base: position 7,033,388 of record NC_092500.1, on the reverse strand, counting down.
CATCTTTGTTTGTATGTTATGCTGAGGATCGAACCCGGGTGGCACGCATGCCAGGCGAGCGCGCTACCACTTGAGCCACATCCCCAGCCCCTGTTGGTTGGCTTTTAATGGCTTGAAATTGATCTGTATAAATTTCTGTGTCCTCCTGATTCAATTTGAGTAGGTTATATGTCTCTAGAAATTTGTTGATGTCTTCAAGATTTTCTATTTTATTAGATTATAAATTTCCAAAATAGTTTCTGATCATCTGTATTTCAATATTGTCTATTGTGGTATTTCCTTTGTTGTCATGAATTTTAGTAATTTGAGTTTTCCCTCTCTTCCACTTCATTATCTTGGCTAAGGGTTTATCAATTTTATTTATTTATTCAAAGAACCAACTTTTAGGGCTGGGGATGTGGCTCAAGCGGTAACATGCTTGCCTGGCATGCGCGTGGCGCTGGGTTAGATCCTCAGCACCACATAAAAATAAAATAAAGATGTTGTGTCAAAAAAAATAAAAATTAAAAAAAAGAACCAACTTTTAGTTTGACGATTTTTTGGATTTTTTTTAATTGATTAATTTCAGCTCTGATTTTCACTATTGGCTGTATTCTACTGCTTTTGGTGTTGATTTGTTTTTCTTTTCCTCAGACTTTGAGATGTAATATTAGGTTACTTATTTGTTGACTTTCTATTCTTTTAATGAATGAGCTCATGGTAATGAACTTTCCTCTTAGCACTCCCTTAATAGTGTCCCAGAGATTTTTATGTTTTATCATTATTCTCATTTATCTTGAAGTATTTTTAAAAATTTCATCTCTGATTTCTTCTTCTATACATTAGTCATTCAATAGTGTATTATTTAGTCTCCAGGTGTTAGAGTAGCTTTTGTTTTTTTGTTATTGTTGGTTTCTAATTTCATTCTATTATGATCCAATAGAATGCAAGGTATTATCTCTGTTTTTTTATATTTGCTAAGATTTGCTTTGTGGCCTAAATATGGTCTATTTTAGAGAAGGATTTGCATGCTACTGAGAAGAAAATGTATTCATTCATTGATGGATGAATATTCTATATGTGTCTATTAAGTCTAAGTTATTGTTTGTATTATTGAATTCTATAGTTTCTTTATTTAGTTTTTGTTTGGAGGATTTATCCAGTAGTGAAAGAGTTGTGTTAAAGTCACCCAATATTAGTGTGTTGTAGTTTATTTGGTTCTTGAAATTGAGAAGGGTTTGTTTGATGTACATAGAGGCTTCATTGTTTGGGGCATAAATATTTATGATTGTTATGTCTTTTTTATGTATAATTCCCTTAAGCAGTATGAAATGTCCTTTTTGTCCATTCTGATTACCTTTGATCTGAAATACACTTTATTGCCGGGTTTCTGTTTTCGCGACTAAAAGGCTCAGGGGTCACTCCAGGTAAACTGGGCTAACTGGGCTGAGCAAAATAACCACACTAGAGACACAAACACCTTTTTCTTTGGGGTCTCTGTGACAGCTCCTCTGACCTTAAGGGTCTGCAGGGGGGAGAGAGAGAGAGAGAGAGAGCGAGCGCGAGCGCACGCGCGCATTGCTGACCCCTTTTATTGAGGAGAAACTATTCAAATGAGGCAAGGGGTCAGGTTTCAGGGGGCTGAGTCTATCTTCATGATGTCCACTGTCAGCAGGTTGACTGACATCTATGTAGGCCACACCCAAGGGCACAGTAAGATAAGGGGACACACACAAGGCACTTCCATGGAATATTCTATCCTAAACAGGGCAAGGGGTTATATTACAAAGGAACAGGTGAGCATAGCTCCACCCATGGGGCTGTAGGAAGCCACGCCCAGGCATGAAGACATAGTCACTCGAACCCTAGAAGAGCAGGGCAGTCTAGCAGCATAGGTGCCTGATACCACATCACCCAGCAGGGGAGTTAACTCAGTCACATGCGAGGTTGGTCACCCACAATTTGGGGCATAAATATTTATGATTGTTATGTCTTGTTGATGTGTAATTCCCTTAAGCAGTTTGAAATGTACTTTTTGTCCATTCTGATTACCTTTGGCCTGAAGTACACTTTCTGATGTAAGGATAGAAACTCCTGCTTGTTTATGAGATCCATATGAACAATATTTTTTTTCCATCCTTTTATCTTCAGTCTATGGATGTCTTTGCCTTTGAGGTGAGTCTCTTAGAGACAGCATATTGTTGGGTCTTTTTTTAAAATTCAGTATGCAAGTTTATGTCTTTCTGTTGATGAGTTTAGGCCCTTTACAGTTAATGTTATTGCTGACAAATGATTTTTATCCCTGTTATTTTGATTTATTTTTGGCTTTTAATTTTTTTTAAAGTTTTTTAGTTGTAAATGGACACATTACTTTTATTTTGTTTATGTTTATGTGAGGTTGAGGATCACACCCAGTGCCTCATATAAGTGCTCTACCACTGAGCCACAACTCCAGCCCCTTGGCTTTTAATATTTAAAAAAAATATTTTTTTGTGGTAGATGAACACAATATTTTTTTTTAAAAAATTTTTATGTAGTGCTGAGGATTGAATCTAGTGTCCCACATATACTAGACAAGTACTCTACTACCAGCCATAAACCCAGCCCATCTGACTTTTAATTTGAATTTGTTTCTCCTTTGATTGACTATTCTTCTAGTATAATTCCTCCATTTGCTGATTTTCACTTTTAAAATTTTTTATTTGTATTTTTAAATTTGTTCTGATTAGTTATACATCATAGAAGAGGGCATTTCAATTCATTGTACACAAATGGAGTACAACTTTTCATTTCTCTTGTTGTATACAATGTAGAGTTGCACCACACGTGTACCTAGGGGAATGTACCTAGGGGAATGATGTTCATCTCATTCCACCATTGTTCCTGCCCCTATCTCACCCTTCCCCTCCCTCTTCTTTGCTCAATCAAAGTTCCCCCCATTATGGATCAGCATCCACTTATCAGAGAGAACATTGTCTTGGTTTTTTTTCTGATTGGCTTACTTTGCTTAGAATGATATTCTCCATAGCTCCATCCATTTACCTACAAATGCCATAATTTTATTCTCTTTTAATGCTGAGTAATATTCCATTGTGTATGTATACTATAGTTTCATCATCTGTTAATCTGTTGAAGGGCATCTGGATTGGCTCAACAATTTAGCTATTGTGAAATGAGCTGCTATAAACATTGATGTAGCTTTGTCACTATAGTATGCTGATTTTAAGTCCTTTGGGTATAGACTGAGGAGTGGGATAGCTAGCTCAAATGGTGGTTCCATTCCAAGTTTTCTAAGGGATCTCCATACTGTTTTCCAAATTGGCTGCACCAATTTGCAGTGCCACCAGCAATGTATGAGTGTACCTTTTTCTCCACATCCTCACCACAATTATTATTGCTTGTATTCTTGATAATTGACATTCTGACTGGAGTGAAATGAAATCTTAGAGTAGTTTTGGTTTGTATTTCTCTAATTACTATTTGTATTTCTCTAATTTTTCATATATTTGTTGATTGATTGTATATCTTCTTCTGAGAAATATCTGTTCAGTTCCTTAGCTGATTTATTGATTGGATTATTTATTTTTTTGGTGTAAGTTTTTTGATTCTTTATATATATCCTGGAGATTAGTGTTCTATCTGATGTGCGTGTAGTTAAGATGCTTTTCTCCCACTCTGTGAGCACTCTCTTCACATTATTGATTGTTTTCTTGGCTGAGAAGAAGCTTTTTGGTTTGAATCCATCCCATTTATTAATTATTGATTTAATTCCTTGTGCTTTGGGAGTCTGATTAAAAAAGTCAGGACCTAATCCAACATGATAAAGATTTAGGCCTACTTTTTCTTCTATTAGGTGCACGGTCTCTGGTATAATTCCTAGGTTCTTGATCCACTTTGAGTTGAGCTTGGTGCATGGTGAGAGATAGTGGTTTAATTTCATTTTGCTACATATGGGTTTCCAGTGTTCCCAGCATTATTTGTTGAAAAGGCTATCTTTTTGCTAAAATATGTTTTTGGTGCCTTTGTCTAGTATAAGATAACTGTATTTATATGGATTTGTCTCTAGTCTTCTGTTCTGTACCATTGGTATACATGTCTATTTTGGTCCCAATACCATGCTGTTTTTGTTACTATAGCTCTATAGTATAGTTTAAGGTCTTGTATTATAATGCCTCCTGCTTCACTCTTCTTGCTAAGGATTGCTTTGGCTATTCTGGATCTCTTATATTTTCAAATGAATTTCATGATTGCTTTTTCTATTTCTATGAGGAATGTTTTTGGGATTTTAATTGGAATTGCATTAAATCTGTGTAATGCTTTTGGTAGTACAGCCATTTTGACAATATTAATTCTTCATATCCAAGTACATGGAACATCTTTCCATCTTCTAAGGTCTTCTTCAATGTCTTTCTTTAGTTTTCTGTGGTTTTCATTGTATAGGTCTTTCAGCTCTTTTGTTAAATTGATTCCCAAATTTTTTATTTTTTTGAGGATATTGTGAATGGGGTGTTTTCCTTATTTCTTTCTAAGGGTTCATCACTGATGTATAGAAATGCATTTGATTTATGGGTGTTGATTTTATATCTTGTTACTTTGCTGAATTCATTTATTAATTGTAGAAGTTTTCTGGTGAGTTTTTTTTGGATTGTTTTTCACTTTTATTTTTCATTTCTTCATGAAATTTTTATTGAGAATGTTTTGTAGTGCAGGCTTAATAGTTGTGATTTTTTGACTTTTGTTTCTCATGGAAGGTTTTTATATCATTTTCAATTCTGAAGCTTAATTTTTGCCTGGATATAGTATTCTTGGCTGGCATCCATTTTCTTTTAGAGCTTGGTATATATTAGACCTTGGCTTTGAGGGTCTGGGTTAAGTAATCAGATGACATCCAGATTGGTTTCCCTCTAAATTTGACCTATCATTTTTCTCTGGTAGCCTTTAAAATTCTATTTTTAATTCTGTATGTTAGTCATTTTATAATAATATGCCTTGGTGTGGTTACGTTGTAATTTTGTATACTTGGGGTCCTATTAGCCTCCTGTATTTTATTTTCCACCTCATTCTCTAGGATTGTGAAATTTTCTGATATTATGTCATTGAAAAGATTATGTATTCCTTTGGTTTGTGTCTTCAAGCCTTCATCTATCCTGAGAAATCTTAAATTTGGTCTTTTCTGTTTATCCCATATTTCTTGGAATTTCTATTCATGGTCTCTTAACATCTTTTCTCTGTGGTCCACTTTATTTTCAAGATTATATATTTTGTCTCCATTGCCTGAAACTCTGTCTTCCAATTGGTCTCATCTGTTGGGGATGCTTTCCATTGAATTTTTTGATTTATTGGTTCCTTCAATTTGAGGATTTCTGCTTGATTTTTTTTTTTTTTTAGAATCTCTGTGTCTTTATTGAAGTGATCTTTAACCTATATTTTATCTCTGATTTCGCCTCACAGATCAGTTGAACTATATGCATTCTAAACTCCTTCTTTGACATTTCTTCCAGTGTGATGTCAAATGGATTCGAAAGTCCTTCTCTGACATTTCTTCCACTATGGTGTCACTGTTATTGAAGTGTCTTGTTTTGTTTGGAATAGTTTTTCATGTTGTTTGTGTGTCTACCCATCTAACAGTATGGATTTGAGGCAGTAGAGGATCTACTGTCTGGGCTTACACACAGTGTCCCTGAATGTTTCCAGTACCTCACCATTTAGGGGGAAACAAATGATAACAACAACCAACACAAACAATATACTGCATTAAACCAAATAGTTCCTGCTATGATGTCTACAGTGTTGATTGTCCCAATAAACAGAAATGATATGATCAGTTATTGCCTATAATAAAAACAGTAAGTTTGCAAAAGTTTTTATAATTTCAAATGGTGGACAGGGAGAGAACAGAAGTGTAGTATGTGATAATTATGAGGGAGGAAGAGGGAAGATATAAGTAAAAAATTAAAGAGTGAAAGAGAGAACAATAGAAACTGGCTGTTAGCAGAAGAAAAGAGAGAGAATCAATGGAAACGGATAAGTGAGAGAGAGAAAAAAAAATATATATATATATAAAGTAAGAATTTTAAGAATTAAAAATAAAAGAATACAAACAAAACTGAAATATACTAATCAAACCTCCTAGTCCTCAAAATACTGATCCATGAAAAATAACTGGCTTTAAAAATGTTAGAAATGAGAAAAAATATGAATATGTATAAATGTCCATGAACCATTAATGTCACAATTAAACAGAGAAAAAAAATCTTGATGAAAATGTAAAGAATTGTTTCTGTTGGAGTTAGGAAAAGATTCTCGGCTTCCCTCCTTATCAGTTAGGTGAGGTTGTGTGGAGTGTGAAGCATGCTCCACCCTCCAGAGCATGAGTGAAGAGAGGTAGTACCTTAGGTGGAACGCCTGGAGGCAGGGTTTAGATTTAGGTGGGCTCCAAGCTCTCTGATGAATGCCAGTTAGTCTGGAGATTTTAAATCAGAGCAACTCTAGGGCAGGCAGTTGCTGGTCCACACTGGAAGACTGCATCCCCAAGAATCTCCCCTGGGTTCCACTCATGTGGTGGAGGAGACAGTGCTTTAACTACTTTATTTCCTGTGGACCCCATTTCCTAGTCTCAGGTTCAGTCTCCAAACTCAGTCTCTCCTGCCTGCATCTTTTCAAATTCCTGGCCAGGCATGTCTTTTTCAGCTGGTTCTGCTCCCAGCCAGATTGGAGGGGGAGGGGGGAGAGCTAGGTGGGTTTCCACAACCAGTTATACCCTGTGTAAACCTCTCTCCACATTTGCTTTTCTCCTGGTCATTGGGCATACACTATGTTGTGCAATGTGGTTTTGCAGGCCTATATTTCAGGCCAAACTGAGGTTTGCAGAAATTGGCTCCCCCAGCTGTTGGTCCCTGTACCATGACTACAAAATGGTTCCTTCCTCTGTCCTCTGCACACAGCCAGGAGAAATGGGGCTTCTTTTCTGTGCTAGGATATTGTGAATCTGCCTTTCAGTTAAGTTGGACAGTGTCTTTGATATCTAAACTCTCTATACCCAGACATGCCTCAGGCCTTCAAAAAAATGTTAGTTCCTTTAATTCCCTTATCCCTGGCCTCCAGCCATGGCAATGGCTATGTTGCTGGAGATTTCTTCCTTATTTTATTATATCCAACCTTCTGTGTCCCAATCTGCTTTGAATATCCACTATTAAATTCCAGTAAAGCCCCCTTCCTTTTTTTTGTTGTTGTTCACCCCCATTTCTGAGAAGCTGCCTATCTGCTTTCTTGGTTTCATGCCATGGAGTCGTTAGGCCTGTGATAGGTTTTATGCATCTCTTGAGTTGGATTTCTTTTTCACTCTCATGTGTGGGCCTTTTTAGGGCCCAGCCTTCTCTATCCAAAGTATCCTAGTGAGATCTAGATTGAGACCCCTTGTAGGTATAATCCCCACAGTCTGCTTTTGCTGTACCAGCAGGTGTCTGTTAGTGGGACCTGAGGCACATCCCCCCAGCCAATGTTATCTGGGGTCTGGCCATTAGTTTGGGTTTTTCCCCTCTTCTATTCTTTGTATTAAAGTATAGCTGAAGTTTGAAGGTGTGCTTTTGTCTGGGTTTAGTATCGCAGCAGTCTCTACCTTGTGAACTTGTGGTGTCCCTATAGATTCCCATAACTCACAGAAAATGGGGAAACAAACAGTAGATCAACGGCCAAAGTAAACAATATACAGCATTAAAATAACTACCTGGTGCCTACTATGACATCTATAACACTAATTACCACAAAACAGGAATGGTGGGGTCAGCAATTGCCCACAGCAAAAACAATAGCTAACCATGAACTCAACCTGGCATTAAACAACAGCTGTCAACTGTGTCATGTCCAGTAGTAATAACTGCAGTAACATGAATGGTGGGGGCAGGAGTTACATAAACCAATTGGTTCTAAAAGATGGTAAAATATAGTTCTTTAGGAGAAGAGAAAATGAGATAGGAAGATAGATGAACATTTAGAATGTTTAAAATGTGAACAAAGAATGCAGAAGAGATGTCACAAGTGATGGTTATAAAGAAGAAGGAGAAAAACAGGACAAACAAAGTAAAGGGAGAAAGAGAAAACGAGCATTTTGTGGTTGTAGATAGATAGAATGCTTTTATTTTATTTGTTTATTTTTATGTTGTGCTGCGGATGGAACCCAATGCCTCACACATGCAAGGAGAAGAAAGGAGAGAAAAGAAACAAAATAGAACACAACAAAATCAAACAAACCAAAAACCCTAACCCTCAGAAGATAAGGAAAAATAACTATCATAAAAATGCTAAAAATGAGAGAAAGAGACAGAAATATGTATATGTATCCAGTAACTAATCAGCACAGCAAGAGTGAAAAAAAAAAAAAAAGAAAAAGAAGGAAAAAAATTCATAATAAAAAAAATGAAAGAATTGTCTTCACTGAGGTGGTCAGAAAATCAGTAAGTCTGGATGGTCACTGCTTATCCCTGACTGTATTTCTCTATTTTTTTCTGGGCTCTGGAGAGAGAGAGAGAAAAAAAAAAAAAGAAGAAGAGAGAGAAAATATAGCTCTTAGTGGCCTAGACATGGAACTGATGGGAATAGCTCTCAGCTGCCCTAAACACCATTTTTCATTATCCAAAAAGAAACCTCAATATCCATTGGCAGTTGTTTCCCATTCCCTTCTGCCCACTATCCCCTGACAACCATTTATCTACTTTCTGTCTGTAGATTTGACTGTTCTGGACATTGTATATAAATGAAATAATATGAAATGTGCCTTTTTATGCCTGGCTTCTTTCATTTAGCATAATATTTTCAAGGTTCATCGATGTTGTAGCGTGTGATACACTGCATGGATTGTATGGATATGCGACATGTTGTTCATCCATTTATCAGTTGCTGGACATTTTAGGTTGTTATACATTTTTCATATTACGAATAATACTGTGAACATTCCTATAAAAGTCTGTGTGAACATGTTTTAAGTTCTCGTGGGCATATACCTAAAATGGAAATGCAGGCTCATACAATAATTCTGTTTTACATTTCGAGGTCTCCCAGACAGGTCTTCATAGTGACGGGTGACTAATGGTAATCAGCATCTTTTCATGAGCTTATTGGCCATTTATATATCTCCTTAGGAATATACCCGTTCAAGTCCTTTGCCCATTAAAAAAAATTTTTTTGTAGTTTTAGATAGATAGAATGCCTTTATTTTATTTGTTTATTTTTATGTTGTGCTGAGGATGGATCCCAGTGCCTCACACATCTTGCGCAAGGCAAGTGCTCTACCATTGAGTTGCAGCCCCAGCTTTGCCCATTTTTAATTGGGCCTTTTATCTTTTTATTGTTGATTTGTAAGAATCCTTGTATATTATGGATATGAGACCCTTATCGGATATTATGATTTGCAAATATTGTCTCCCATTTGGTGGGTTGTCTTTTTAACTTTCTTGATAGAGAACCTTCTTGATTAAAAACAAAAGTTTTTAATTTTGATAAAGTGTGACCTATTTTTTTGTTGTTGCTTATGATTTTAGCATCACATTTAAGAAAATATTGCCTAATCCGGTTACTAAGATTTATATTGATGTTTTCTTCTAAGAATTTAATGATTTTTAGTCTTACATTTAGGTCTTTGATCCATTTTGAATTAAAATTTTGTATCTGGTGTGAAGTAAGCTTCAAAATTTATTCTTTTTTAAATTATTTAAGCTTATTTTTTACTCTGTTCATTGCACATTAGTCTGACACAGATGATTTATTTAGGATTGACTTTGAAAAAGTTACAGTCATAAGAAGGCTTAGGTATTTTTCCCCATTTCAGTGTTAGCTTAATATATTAATGTCCACCAAGTTCAAGCATTTTAGTAGTACACCTTTCATTTAATATGCCTTCATATAAGATTTTAGGAGATAAATACATGGTTAGGACAGTGATAGACATGCAATTTATATGTTGAAGTATCATAAGTATAACATAAGTATCATAACAGAGAAATTAAGGTGCAAAAGTAGGTAGAGTATTTAGAGAGAGAAAATAACTGACTTATTTTAACTGAACAAATAGAAAAATATTGAGCTTTTTAATCATACAAATAGGACTGTGGGAGCTAAAAATTTTGGAATGGGGGAAGATCAGAAATGCAAATTTGACTCTGTTAGGTGCCAAATTCATTCTTTTACTTATGGATATCCGTAGTCCCAGCACCATTTAGTCAAAAGACTGTTTCCTCATTGACTGGTCTTAGTACCTATGTAAAAAACCAGTTGACTATAGACATAGGGGCTTATCTCTAGACTCTCAATTATATTCTGTTCATCTTTATCTCTCTTATGCTCATACCACACTGTTTTTATTACTATAGCTTTTGGGGAGGGTTTGGAAGTGGAAGAATGTGTTCTCCAGCTTTGTTCATCTTTTTCTAGATTGTTTTAGCTATCTTGGGTCCCTTGCCTAGTCCACATAAATTTTGGCATCAGCTGTTAGAGCTTTGATAGGGGTTGGTATTGAATCTGTAGATTAATTGCGGGAGCCCTCTTGACAATATTAAACTTTCAATGCATGAATGAAATGGGATGTTTTCTGACATATTCAGACATTTAGTTTATTCCAGGAATGTTTTATAGTTTTAAATATCTAAGTCTTAGCTGGACTTAATGGCATGTTCTTCTGGTTCCAGTTACTCAGGAGGCTTAGATGGGAAGATCACTTGAGCCAAAGAGTTTGAGTGCAGTCTGGGTAACAAAGTGAGACCCTGTCTCCAAATAAAAACAAAAAGAAAATTTATGTCTTTGGTTATAATTTTATTCCTGTTTTATCCTTTTTGTTTGTTTATGTATTGGCACTGGGAATTGAACCCCAGGAAACTTACTATTGAGCAACACCCCTAGTCCTTTTATTTTTTATTTTGAGACAGGGTCTCACTTAGTTTTTTAGGGTCTCACTAAATTGCTGAAGCTGGCCTCAAATTTGTGATCATCTTGCCCCAGCCTCCAAAGTTGCTGGGAGGAGAGATGTGCACCACTATGCCTGACTGCTCTATTTTATTGATAGTGAAGTTGATTTCATTTCTTTTGGGGGTTATTCATTGCTACATAGTAATGCAACTGATTTTCCATGCTGATCTTGTGTCCTGAAGTCTTGCTGAACTCATTTATTAGTTCTAATAGCTTCGTGTGTGTATTCTTTTAGGGCTTTCTATTTATAAGCTAATAAAGGTAATTTCACTTCTTCCTTTCTAAGGAAGAATGCCTTTTATTTCTCTTTTGACTCAATTGTCCTGGCTAGAACCTCCAGTGTGATACAGAATAGGAATGTCAGGAGCAGTCATTCTTGTTTTATTCTTGATTTTGAGGAGAAAGTTTTAATGCTTGACTGTTAAGTATGATGTTAGCTGTGGGCTTTTCATAGATGCCCTTTATTAGGTTGAGGAAATTCCTTTCTACTCCTAGTTTGTTGAGTTTTCTTTCTTTTTTTAATCATGAAAGCACATTGAATTTTGTCAAATGATTTTTCTGTATATTGAAATGATCACATGCAGTTTCTCCTTTATTTTATTAATTAATCAATTAATTTATTTTGGTGGTATTGGGGATTGAACTCAGGAGCACTCTATCACTGAACTATATCCTTTTTATTTTTTGAGACAGACCTCCCTCAGTTGCTGAGGCTAGCCTTGAACTTGCAATCCTCCTGCCTCAACCTCCTGAGTCACTGGGACGGCAGCGTGGGCCACTTCACCCAGCTATTTATTTTCTTAATATGATGTATTACATTTTCATATGTTGAATGAATTTTAAAATCCTATGATAAATCCCACTTGAGCATGATGTATAATCCTTTTTTGTATGTTGGTACTTTTAAGTTTGGTGTCCGTATTCATAAGGCGTACTGGTATGCAGCTTTCTTATAATGTCTTTTTCTGATTTTGGTATTGAGACAATACTTGCCTCATGATGATTTAGGAAATGTTCCCTTCGCTTCTATTTTTTGGGAAGCATTTGTGAAGGATTGGGTTAATTATTCTGTAAACGTTGGATAGAAACCAGGCACATTAGTGTACTTGTAATCCCAACTACTTAAGAGGCTGAGGCAGGAGGATTGGAAGTTCAATGCCAGATTCAGCAATTCAGGGAGACCCTAACTTAAAAATTTAAAAGGGCTGAGAATGTATCTCAGTGGTAGAGCACTTGCCTACCATGTGTAAGGCCCTGGGTTTCATCCCCAGTACCACAAGCCAACAAAACACTTGGGAAAACACATTGAATAGAATTCACAAGTGAAGCCATTTGTTCCTGGGCTTTTCTTTGTAGTGATTTTTTTTTTTTTTTTTTGGTAGTGGTGATTGAACCCAGGGGTGCTTAACCATGGACTTACATCCACAGTCCCTCTCACTAAGTTACTGAGGTTGGGTCTGGAACTTGTGATCCTTCTGCCTCAGCCTCCAAAGTTGCTGGGATTACAGGCCTGTGCCACTGTGCCGTTTGTAGTAACTTTTTGGTTACTTAATCTCTTTATTGATTTAGGATTTTCTATTTCTTCTTGAATCAGATTTGGTAGCTGGTTGTTTCTAGGAGTTTTTTCCATCTAGGTTATCTTATTTGTTGAAATACAATTGTTCATAGTGCTCTTTCATAATCCTTTCTATTTCTGTAAAGTCAGAAATAACACCACCTCTTTCACTTTTCATTTTGGAAATATGAAACTTCATTTTCTCTCTCTGTTTTTGTTTTTGGTACTGGGGACAGAATTTAAGGGCACTTTATTACTGAGCTATGTCCCCAGCCCTTTTTATTTTGAGACAGGGTTTCCCTAAATTGGCCTTGAACTTATGATCCTCCTGTCTCACCCTCCCAAGTTGCTGGGATTACAGGCATGCACCACAACACCTGGCTCTTTCTGATTTCTTCAGGTGGAATGTTCAGTTACTGATTTGAACATTTTTTGGCAATGAACAAAGACCTTTATTATTCTTGCTCCTTACCTTGAATGTCCACATGACAGATATTTTTCTCCTCTCTCTTTGTATTCAGTCCTTTATGGATATGGATGATCTAGGGAAGAGTGAGGATGACTCACTCCAAGATCTCTTTTTTTATTAAGATCTCTTTATTATCTTTTTTAAAATTTTATTTTTTGTTGTAGTTGGACACAATACCTATTGTTTATTAATTTATTTTTATGTGGTGCTGAGAATCAAACCCAGTGCCTCATACATACTAGGCAAGTGCCCTACCACTGAGCCCCAGCCCCAGCCCTCTTTATTATCTTTTTTTTTTTTTTTTATCACTCTAGCCAAGTGATTATTTAGGTAAAGATGGTGGAAAAGTTTGGATAACACTGAATAAGAGAAAAGGTATTAATATTACATTATTTTGCATTAAGTCTGGAAAAAAGAAGGAAGTAGAACAAGAACTACTTGTATGTAGTAGACATTTAACTGACAGGCACAATCGCAGTAGACATTCTTAATAACACCCAGTTTCATCCTTCTTCATTCCACTTCTTAGGTTGAAAATGTGCACAGCTGAATTAGATTCACCTTTTACTTTGTGTGTCTTTTTGCATTTCTGGGGAATGTTGCTGTCCTATTGTGATTGAGACTGAGCATAATGTCTTTGAGACTATATACTACTTCCTGGCATGTTGATTTTTTGTTGGACATATTAAATTCTATTGACCTATTTATCTGATGGCCTTTCCACAGCCACCATCACTAAAATGTTGGGCATCTTCTGATTCCGTTTTGGGTTAGGGATGGGAAATATATATGAATATATTTTAATATGTGTGTATGTATAGTATCAAACCCTATGTATACTATGTTTTCCCTATACATACATACATACACACACACACATACACACACACACACACACACACACATATATATATATATATATATATATATATAAAATTTGTAGTAAAAATCATATAAAATGTGCCCTCTTAAGTGTTTTAAGTTTACAGTTCAATAGTGTTTACTATATCCACATTGTTGTGTAACAAATCTCTAGAACCTTTTCATTTAACAAAACTGAAACTTGGTACTTATTCAGTGACTCCCCATTCATCTTTCCCTCCAGGCCCTGGAAACTATCATTCTACTTTTCTTTTTGTATGAGTTTGAGTATTTTAGATACCTTATAAAAATGCAATCATGTAACTAGCTCATTCCATTTATGATAATGTCCTCCAAGCTTATCAATATTATTATATGTGGCATTATTTCCTTTTTTATAAAGGCTGAATAATGTTCTGTTGATCCTTGTGGATGTCTGAAAGTACGGATAGTACCAACCCTATGTATACTATGTTTTTCCTATTCATACATATTTATAATTTCTAAATTAAACTTCAGAAATTAGGCATAGTAATAAATTAAAAATAATAACCAACTATAGAAGAGAAAAATATAACAATATCCTGTATATAATTATTTAAAACTTATAAAATGTTTATTTTAGGAATTTTCCATTTAATATTTTTGAATCACCATTGACTGTAAGTAACTGAAACTGCAAAAAAGTGAAATCATGGATGGGGGTACTGGGCATATATACCACATTTTCTTCAGGCAGTCCTCCACGAGTGGCATTTGGATTGTTTCCATCTCTTGGCTATTGTAATGCTGTAATAACATAAGTGAAAGATCTCTTTTTTTAAATGTATTTTTATTGGACACAATGCCTTTATTTTATTTATTTTTATGTGGTGTTGAGGATCGAACCCAGCGCCTCACACATGCTAGACAAGCGCTCTACTACTGAGCCACAACCCCAGCCCCAAGATCTCTTTTTTTAAACCAACTTGTTGAGATATAATTCACATACCATACAGTTCACCCATTTAATATGTACAATTCATTGGTTTTTAGGATATGGAAAGATATGTGCAACCATTAATTCTAGAACATTTCCTCCACCTCAGAAAGAAACCTACTTTGTCTATTTTGTCTGTCATTGCTCATCCCGATCCTCCCCACCCAGCTCTGAGCAACCACTAATTTGCTCTCTCTAAAAATTTCTCTGAGACTTTCCTATAAATGAAATAATATATGACCTTTTGTGGCTGGCTTTTTTTCACTTAACACAATGGGTTTTTCTTTGTTAGTTTAGGAGATGGTGTTTCACTGTGTAGCCTAGGCTGGCTCAAACTCCTGGGCTCAAGGGGACCCTCAGCCTCAGCCTCAGGGTAGCTGGATACAGGTGTGTGCTATCACGTTTTGGTGGCATCATGCATCCATGAGGTATTATTATTGTTTCACTTCTTTTTGTCCCTGAATAATATCCCATTGTATGGATACAACACATTTTTTCTTCTTGGTCTGGGGGAAGAAACCCAGCCCACACACATGCCAGGCAAGCTCTCTACCATTAAGCTATACTCCTAATCCTTACATTTAAAATAATCCATTCATCAATTGGTAAATATTTGTTTCCCACCTTTTGAATATTTATGAATAATGCTACTTAAGATTCACAGTACATATGGTTTTTTTTTTTTTTTTCTGTTTTGTTACTGGGATTGAACCTTGAGACATTCTACTGAGCAGCATCCCCAGCCCTTTTAAATTTTGATACAGGGTCTCACTGAGTTTCCCAGGCTGATCTCAAACTTGTAATCTTCCTGCTGCAGCCTCTCCAGTTGCTGGGATTATAGGCATGCGCCGCCAAGCCTGGACTGTTTTCATTTCTTTAGCAATGGAATCGCTGGGACAAGTGTTTAATTATTTATCATTTGAGGAGCTGCCAGACCATTTTCCACAGCAGCTGCCCCATTTCATATTCCTAGCAGCAGTCTATGATAGTTCAAATTTCTCCAATTTTCTCCAACCCTTACTTTTTAAATTCTAGTGACCTTTTTGTGTGTGCAGTGGTATCTCATTGTGGGTTCTATTTGCCTTTCCCTAATGGCTAGTGATGTTGAATTTTCTGAGTTGAACATTGTCCATTTACATGTCTTCCTTTGAGGAAGATCCATTCAGATCCTTTGCTTTTTTTTTTTTTTTCCCAGTGCACAGATTGGACCCAGGGCCTTATGCATGATCAGCAAGCACTTTTACCACTGAGCTACACCCCAGCCCCTGATCATTTTAAATAGGGTTATTTGCCTTTTATTATTGAGTTGTGAGTTTTTAATGTATTTTAGATAAAAGTTCCTTAACAGATATATGAATTGTAGACATTTTCTCCCATTTTGAGGGTTGTTTTTCCATTCTTTCTCTTTCTAGGCATTTACAGTTATAAATTTTCCTCTGATCACTGCTTTAGCTACATCCATGTTCTGATACATTATTTTAGTATGTTATATACTCACTTGTATACATCTTCAAATTTATATGATTTCTAATTTCCCTTACATTTTTGCTTTGATTCATTGGTTATCTGGGAGTGTTGTTCAATTTCTACATATTTGTGAATTCCTAAAATGTCTTTGTTATTGATCTCTATTTTCATGCCATTGTGGTGAAAGAACACGTTTGTATAATTTCAGGCTTTTAAAATGTATTGATTCTTATTTTATGATTTAACATATGGTCTGTCATGGAGAATGTTTGCACTTGAGAAGTTACTGTATTCTGCTGTTGTTGGGTGAAATGTTCTGTAGGTGTCTGCTAGGGATAGATGATTTATAGTGTTAAATCTTCTCTTGCTGAACTTCTGTCTAGTTCTAGGCATTATTGATAGCAGCATGGCCTTGAACAATTATTGTGGTTTTGTGGAAGTATTTAAATTTATTTTAACTGATACATAAAAACTTAAAAATTGAATGTATTTGTGAGATACTGCATAATGTTTTGATACATGTATACATTGTATAATGTTTAAATCAAATTAAACATATTTCTTCAAAACATTCAAATTCCTTTTTCTGGCTCTGTGAAGTGCAAATTATCTCTAGTCACACTACTGTGCAATAGCACACCAGAACTTTTTAAAAATTATTTTTATTTTTTTAAAATCTTTTTTTAGTTGTTGGTAGACACAATACCTTTATTTTATTTATTTTTATTTTTATGTGGTGCTGAGGATCAAACCCAGTGCCTCACACATGCTAGGCAAGCACTCTACCACTGAGCTACAACTTCAGCCCTACCAGAATTTCTTACTCCTTCCTAACTATAACTTAGTACCCATTGATCAACCTCTTCTGACTTTTCAGCCCCCTACTCTCCCCAGTCCCTGGTAACCACCATTTTACTCTCAATTTCTGTAGATCAACATTTTTGTATTCCACAGATTAGTGAGACTATGACGTTCTTGTCTTTCTGTGGCTTATTTCATTTAATATAATGGCCTCAATTCCATGCATGTCACAAATGACAGAATTTCCTTTTCTTTTCCTTTATCTATTTATCAGTTGATGGACACTTGTTTCCATTTCTTAGCTAAATGAACATGGGAGTGCTAATGTCTCTTCAACATATTGATCTCATTTCCTTTGGATAAATACAGAGTAGTGGGATTGATGAATCATATGATAGTTCTATTTTTAACTTTTTGAGCAATATCCATACTGATTTCCCTAATAGCTGTGCTAATTTATATTCTCACCAATAGTGTACAAGTTTCCCTTTTCTCCACATTTCTTCCAACACTTTTTCTTTTTGAAAAGCTGTCATTCTTACTGGAGTGAGATGATATGTCATTGTGATTTCAATTTGCAATTTTCGGATTAGGGATGTTGATTATGTCTTTTGAGAAATGTCTATTGCCCACTTTTTAATTGGGTTATTTGGTTCTTTACTATTAAGTTTTTTGAGTTTCTTATATATTCTGGACATTAACCCCTTGTCAGATGTACAGTTTGGAAATATTTTCTACCATCCAAAAATCGTCTCTTCACTTTGATGTGCAGAAGATTTTAGTTTAATGTAATCCCATTTATCTACATAAATATGCCATGTATATTTGTATATATATGTGTGTGTGTGTGTGTGTATATATATTTTTTTACTATTATTTTTGCTTTCATGTCTCTGCTTTTTGAGGTCTTCTCAAAAAAATCCTTGCCCATTCCAATGTCCCAAAGCATGTGCCCTGTTTTCTTCTTGTAGTTTCAGTTTTTTGTTTTTTGTGTTTTTGTACAGGGAATTGAAGCCAGGGGCACTTTACCACTGAGCTGCATCCCAGTTCTTTTTATTTTTTTGAGACAGGGGCTCACTAAGTTGCATTGGGTCGTGATAAATTGCTGAGGCTAGTCTGGAACTTATGATCCTCCTGTCTTAGCCTCCTGAACTGCTGGGATTACAGGTGTATGGCACCATACCCAGTTTACATATAAATTTTTAATCCATTTTGAGTTTTGTAACTGGTTAGGGGGTCTTTTCATTTTTCTGCATGTGGATATCCAGTTTCCCCAGTATCATTGGTTGAAGTTTGTGTTCTTAGCACACTTATCAGAAATCAGTTTGTTGCAGGTATGTGGGTTTACTTCTTGGCTCTCTGTTCTCTTCTACAATTATTATTGTTGAATTATCCATTTCTCTCTTCAATTCTCTCAGGTTTTGTTTACATATCTTTGGGTTATTTTGTTAGGTACATCCACATTTATAATCATTCTGTCTTTTTGATGGATTTACCTTTTTAACTTTACAGATTTTTTTTTTTTTTTTTTTTTTTTTTGTACTAGGGATTGAACTTAGGGGCACTCAACTACTGAGCCACATTCCCAGCCCTTTTTGGATTTTATGTAGAGGCAGGGTCTCACTAAGTTGCTTAGTGCCTCGCTTTTGCTAAGGCTGGCTTTGAACTTGCAATATATACATATATACACATACATATGTATATATTTAGTTGTTGATGGACCTTTATTTTATTTAATATGTGGTGCTAAGAATCAAACCCAGTGCCTCTACCCCTGAGCCACAACCCCAGCCCCTGGCATTTTTTGTTTCTAACAACTTTTGTCTTAAAGTCCTTTTCTGACATTAATGTAGTCCTTTCTAGTTTCTTTTGGTTATTGTATTTATTGTAATTTTTCCATTCTTTTAAGTTTCAATCTCTTTCATTTGACTTGAAAGCACGTCTCTTTAGAAGACTGTATATTTGTTTTTTTTAATGATTTTTTAATTTGTTCTTTTTAGTTGTACATGACAAAAAAAGTATACATACATGGAGTACAACTTCCTGTTTTTCTGTTATACATGATGTGGAATTACATTGCTTGTGTACTCATACCCAAACATAAGAAAGTAATATCTGATTCATTCTGCTATCTTTCCTATTCCCATTCCCCCTTCCTTTTCTTCATTCTCCTTTGTCTGATCCAGAGTACTTCTAGGCTTCCCTACCCATCACCCTTTAGCATCCACATATCAGAGAGAATTTCTGGCCTTTGGTTTTTTGGGACTGGCTTATTTCACTTAGCCTGGTAGTCTCCAGTTCCATCTGTTTATTGGCAAATGCCATAATTTCATTTCTTTTTATGGCTAAGTAATATTCCATTGTATATTATTATACCATGTTTCCTTTATCCATTCATCTGTTGAAGGGCACCTAAGCTTGTTTCATAGTTTAGCTGTTATAATTGAGCTGCTATAAACATGGATGTGACAGCATCACTATAGTATGCTGATTTTTAAGTCCTTTGGATATATACCAAGGAGTGGGATAACTGGGTCAAATGGTAGTTCCATTCCATATTTTCTTAAGAATCTTGATACTACTTTCCAGAGCAGTGTATATTCCCACCAGCAATGTATGAGTGAACCTCTCCCCCACATCCTTGCCAACATTTATTATTACTTATATGTTTGATAATTGCCATTCTGACTGAAGTGAGATGAAATCTTAATGTAGTTTTAATTTACATTTCTCTAATTGCTAGAGATGTTGAAAGTTTTTGACTGATCATATTTAGAAGACTATTTTTGGATTGTGCGTGTGTGAGAAAATGCTTTAAATACATTCTTTTAATCTGTTTAATCTATTTACATGTAATTATAGATAAGACAGGATTTACCCCTGCCATTTGGCATTTCCTTTAGTTATCTTATTTCCTGTATTACTGCCTTTTTTATTATTTATTATAACATCTTATTTTGTACCATTTTAATCTATCAGTTTTTCTTTTCAGTACTGGGAAGTGGTAGAGTACCAGGGACACTCTACCACCGAGCTGTATCCCCAGCCTTTTTTATTTTCTGAGACAGGGGCTTGCTAAATTGCCCAGGCTGGTCTTGAACCTAATCCTCCTGCTTCAGCCTCCAGTCAGTTGGGCTATAGGACCTCCTCATCCAGCTGTCATTTTTACTATGCTTTTCAGGGAATTACCACTGATGGCTAGTTTATAACAGTTTAGTTCATATTAATAACAATTTATGTCAATTGAACACAAAAACTTTGCTTCTAGATAGCTCTGTTCTTTTCCATTTTGCTGATATTGTTACAAATTACATCTGTGTACATTGTTTGTCCATTTTAGATTTATAATTATTGCATTGTAAAGTTGTCTTTTAAATCAGGGACCAAAAGGGAGTTACAAACAAAAAATACATTTATGTTGTTTTTCAATGTTTGTTTTTACTGGTGCTCTTTATTTCTTCATATGGATTACTATCCAGGGTTCTTTTATTTCAGCCTGAAGAACTCTATTCAGTGCTTCATGCAAGACAGGTCAGTTATAGATGAACTTTCTTCATTTTTTTTTACCTGGGAACATCTTCATATTTCCTTCATTTTTGGAAGTTTGGACAAATATGGAATTTCTCATTGACAGTCATTTTCTATTGAATATATCAACCTTCCAGCTTCTGTAGTTTCTGGTAGCTTGCTGAGCCTCCCTTGTCATCTTTGCCTTGCTTTCAGAATTCTTTCTCTTTTTATGATGTGTCTAGGTATGGACCTTTTTTCTTTCTTTCTTTTTTTTTTTTTTTAGTTGTAGATGGACGCAATATCTGTATTTATTTATGTGGTGCTGAAGATTGAACCCAGTGCCTCACGCACGCGAGGCAAGCGCTCAACCACTGAGGTACAACCCCAGCCCCTGGGTATGGAACTTTTTAAGTTTATCCTATTTTGAGTTTGTTAAACTTCTTGGAAATACAGATTGATATTTTCATCAAATATAGGAACTCTTAACTCCTATATTTCTTCAAATATTCTGCCCCTTTCATCTTTTTATTTTTTAAAAATTTTGTAGTTGTAGATGAACAGCACGTCTTTATTTTATTTTTTGATGTGGTGCTAAGGATGGAACCCAGTGCCTCACACGTGAGCAGGCAAGTGCTCTGCCACTCAGCTACAGCCCCAGCCCTTCCCTCTTTTGTATGTGTATGTTGGTACACTTGATGGTATCCCAAAGGACACTGAGGCTTTGTTCATTGATCATTAGTATTTCTGTTCCTTGTATTAATTTCAACATACTATTTTCAAACTTGCTGATTCTTTTACTCTGAACTCAAATCTGTTATTGAATCTCGGTAGTGAATTTTTTATCTCAGATACTATATTTTCCAGCTTGAGAATTCATACTTGGTTCTTTTTTATAATTTCTATATCTTCCTTCTATTTTTTGAAATGTTTTATTCTTTGCTTTAATTCATCAGACATAATTTCCCTTGGCTCTTGGAACATATTTAAAATAATTGTTAAAATCTAGTACTAAAGAAAGTTAAAATGCCATTAAGCTTTCTGTTATTACTGAAACTCAACTGGGCTGTTAGAAGTCTTTGAATAATTTCCAGAATTCTGTAAGATGATTCTGACTTGTGTGGCAGGTTTTTCATTGCTTTTATGGAGCATGCAAACTTTCAGTGGTTCTGACTGGGCCATTTTTGCTGACCCCTTTTTTTGATTTTGATTCAAACAAACTAAAGAAAGATATTTTTATACCAATGGCAAAAACTGGACATATATTATTATAGAATTCTGCTTCCTTACATAGGGAGATTGTATTAAAGTCAGACTTATATTTTAAAGACCCTGATAGAGATTATATAGTGGTACCTTGGGTTTCTGAGATTGGCTTTCAGTATTCTGGTTCACACCCTGGAAAAGTGTATGTGGGGAGAAATGAAATATTGGCACAAGCTCTTAGAGCTGTGTGATGGGTACATGGAGATTTATTGTACTACTTTTTTGTGTTTGAAAATTTCTATAATACAGTTTCCAAAAGAGAAGGGCTACCCTTGGAGTCCAAGTAAGGCTACCTTGAACTGGAAAAAAGTAATTGAGTTCCTCACTGACCTTGGGCAGAATAGAGAACAGTGTCCTGGAAGACAGGCAGCATGTATGGAAATAGGAGAACTACTCAGGCAACCCCGGGATGAAAGGACATGTTTTAAAGCAAGCACAGATGTGTGACCACTTCTGAGTCTGAAAGTCAAGGGTGCTGATTCGTCAAATTCAGCTGAACCCTGGCCCCAGTCCCTGTCTGTGGTTTCAATCCCTATATTCTATATTCACATCCCATCTCTAGCTTCTTTCCCAGAACTGGCAAGAGAAGAGGTGTTTCCACCAACACGTTCCATTTGTCTTGAACAGCACTTTGGCCAAGACCCAAGGATGGAACTATGAACAGAGCAATGGGCCTTCAAGGACAGAGGCCAGGACAGGGTAGACTCTGTCTTCCTGAGTGACTCCATAGCCTCAAGACATCAGCTGGGGACAGGGAACCTTCCCTGGGGACTCAACTATCAGATCTAGTGACTTAATCGTAAAACTCCAGTAATATTAAACTATATAAAATGTGCACTTGTAAATTCTTTATACCTTACTCTAGATGCAAGGACTTCAAGATCGTGAGGCAGGGAGTAGGAGAGGTCTGCCCAGCAGAGGACCCATAAGGCAGGGCAGTGTGGGGTTGCAGCTCCCAATTTAAGGCCCAAAGAGGACCTAGCCAACCTGCTATGCCATCAGCTTTCCAAATGGGAAAGAGGGCCACCATGGGAGAGAGGCACCCTGTGGTCTGAGCTGAAGGAGGTAGGTTTGGGGAGGCAGGCAAGAACCTGCCATTCTTTTGATCAGACAATAGAAAATGGTTTTTGTTTCTGTTTTTTTAAATGGAAATAGCTGAGAAATTTGAACTTCCTTTGTAGCCAGGTTGGGAGAGAAATAATGAAGAGAGAGAATTTAGGGTGAGGTGGGGTCACCAAAAGAAAGCAGGTTGAGGTGTGGAGGCAGGAGACACTGCTGTGCCCCAAGCATAACCAATAGGCCCTGGGAACAACACTACTCTGCCTCATTTTGTTGCCACCATGGCCACCAGAGTGTCATGCAGAGCAGAGAAGGGTCCCTGCGGTGAGGCAAGTCTGGCATTTCTAAGGAGTATAATCTGTAGGTTACTCTAGAAAATGAGGGGCCACAAGATGCCACACATCGGACACGAGATGAGATTTGAAACCTTCATCCTGTGCATTGCCACCCAGAGTCTCCAACTGAAGGTGTCCATGCCCTATCCCAAGTCCACGTAACAACTACTTGACTAAAGAAAAGCTTTATTGGTGACCTCAGGGAGCCAAGGTCCCCTTTCTGGCCCCACTTCCAGGTAGTTTTAGTCTGCAAGGCCTTCTCAGGCTAGGAAAGCCAGTCACACAATTCATGAGAGTTCTAGCAAGAGGTCAGATCTCTATTCCCAATTAGAAAAATTCCAAATCCTGATTTCACAGTCAACAACAAGGCTGGAGGCTAGAGTCCTGATGGGCATCAGTGCCCCGCCTGTGGCTCAGGAGGTTGGCAAATTGTTCAGCAATATCTGTGGGGCTGTAGAGATGAGATAGAGGCCAGGAAGGCCACAAGAAATTGCCCCAAGAGAAGTTTCCAATAGGATCCACACTTGGGTAGGACATGGAACCTGACCCTGCAATTGCACTTTGAGTAGGATGAGGTCAGGTTGCTGAGTGGGCCTGGAGAGGAGAGAGCCCCACCTGCTTGCACTTGGCATACCAAGGCTCCATGGTCAAGGCTCAGTGGGGCCACCACAGCCTGTCAGACATCCCAGATCCTCATTAGTGGGACCTGGGACTTCTGCACAGTTTTCTGCATCTTCTGGATGGGATACAGGTACCACATCACTACCCCTGAAGGGTTGATGACCACTGTGAAGCTGGTATCATCCCGGAGGCCACTGATGATTTCACCCGAGAAGACGTCCTGGGCCTGCAGTGGGGAGGGACATCACCAATGGCGGCAATTAGAACTGCACAGAAAGCCCCTCAGAGTGTGGAGAAGTGCCAGGACCTTGGCTTGTCTGTGCAGGCCTCCAGTATGCCCTATGGAAGTGGGAGCCCTGAACCTCCCTTCACTTTTCCACCAGCAAAGCTCACAGATGTCCAAACAAGGGTAGCAGAGAAAGCCCCAGCCTGGGAAACGCCACGAGGGCTGTAGCAGCCAGGGCTGCCCAGTGAACAGCAGCAACCTGAGAGGTTAAGGGGACTCTTGGTTCTGTCTGCTTTGCTTGAAAACCAGTGCAGAGAACAGCCCCAGCCCTCAGTGCCTGCAGTAGCTGCACAAGCACCTGCCAGAGGCCCTGAAGCCCATGGCACAGGGAGGCCATGTGTGAGTGAGGGTCAGCCCCAGTAGACACCCCCCCAGGAAACTGGAAACCAGACTCCAGGAGGCAAGGCCAGGGGCTGCAGGGGCAGGGGACTCACCTCATAGATTCTGGAGCTGGAGAAGTTAAGCTTTGCCAGGGAGGAGTGGTAGCGGAAAGGCATGTCCGTCCTACGGCTGAAGAAGACCACGACATTGGTGTCACCAGACAGGGGCCGCTTGAACACTTGAATTAAGGATTTTTCCTGGGCATAAAAGATAGTTATGACTGAGGTCTCTGCTCAGAGACTCTGGTTTTGAAATTCCCTCCTGGCCCTCCCTTGAGCTCTGAGCCCCTCAGGCTATGATCAAGGCTCAGTGGGGCCACCACAGCCTGTCAGACGTCCCAGACGTCCCTCTGTGTCATATAGAGGCTTGGGGATGATGTCACAGCCTCCCCAACTTATCTAGCCCTATCTTCCTTCTCTGACTTAGCAGATGCACACCAACGTCTACTTTGTGCCAGCCCTCATGCTAGGACACAATAATGCATGAGGCCCTACCTCACAAGCTCACAAGATTGCTCAAGTCTTATTTGTACCAATTATGAAACCTTAAGATAAAAAGTTACTTAGATTTTGGAAGCTTCAGTTTTCTCATTTGTAAAACAGGGAAGAGTATCCACCTTGCTAAGAAAATATCTAAAATGTACTGAGCCACAGTAGGTGCTCAATAAATAGTAGAAACTAATGTTAGGTCTTGGCTAAAACAATTTCTTAAACTCTAGAAGAAAGCCCTAGCTCTCTGGAGAACATTACCTGTATGCAGTGGCCCTATGCCTCACTGTTCCCCTGAGGAATTGTGTAGTGATGTGCCCCTACCTCATGCCCATGAGCTGTCCTGCTCTGCCCTGCTCTCACCCAGGCAAAAAGAGGGCAGTTGGAGCAGTTCCCAGCAGTTCTCCACTGCATGCAACCAGGAAGGGATTTCAGAGACCCAGCCCCACTCCTGTTCCCACCCCCAGTTGTCCTCCAGGTTGACAGCCTTGCTTTCAGGACAGCCCAGTTCTCAGCCCTCCCCACACACCCTAGTACCTTGAGAATCATGCGTCCCTGGATGCCTAAGGGATCCTGGTTGATTTTGATCATGAGTGGATTCTGCAGAATGTTCACGTTCTGAGGGGAAATGGTACGCAGGTCTGTGGACATGAAGAGGGGGGCTGCCAGCACAGTCCACAGGGCCATCTGTGCCCGGGCTTGCTCATAGCTGAGGCCAAAGTTCCCAATGAGCAGCTGGTAACAGAAGAAAGGAACAATCATCTTGTGCTCCTCAGGGAGACAGGCATGGGCTAGACTGGGGAATGAGAGTCACTTGTGTGGACCTGGCTTAGTGCAGCTATGTGGCCATGGGGCAAATAAATCCCCTTCCATCTGCACATCAGTTTTGGGTTTTTTTTTTTCCCTCATCAGGAGCATGGGAGGATGATATTCTCTGCTGCATCACAGGGCCCTGGTACATGCTGGGTAATGCTCCACCATTGAGCTCTCCCCAGCCCTTTTTACTTATTTTGAGACAGTGTCTAGTGGTTTATAAATGGGAGGGCTGGGGCTGGGGCTCAGTGGTAGAGCGCTTGCCTCGCACATGTGAGGCACTGGGTTCGATCCTCAGCACCACCTAAAAGTAAATAAGTAAAATAAAGGTATTGTGTCCATCTACAACTAAAAATATTTTTTAAAAAAAGTTTGTAAATGGGGATAGTGAATCAAGAAATATACTGCAGGCAGCAGTGGTAGGAAACCAGACTTGGATAAAGTCCCTCTGCACCTACCACTTGCCATCCACCTGCCCTAGCCAGAGCTGAATGAACTCACGGGAACTCCTGACCCCAGAGCAAACAACCAATCCACAGGACATAAACCATTATTGCTAATTCAATATGGTACTTGGTGATCGCAATTTAAACAGTGTCTGGCATATGCATTTTAGAGTTAAAAATTTGACTCTCAAAAGCACAGAAAAAACTGGGTTACTTGCTGGAGGTAAGTGGTAGAGCTGGAGCTACAATTCCAAAACAGGTAAGCTTTACTCCAAAGCAGGCCGGCCCCTCCATCTGGCTTAGTAGTCACAATTATAACTGTCATTGGTAGTAAATACTTGTTGGCTAAATGAACAGATAACCATAAAACTATTTTAAAAAATCAGCAGGGCTATGATGGAGATAGCACCAAAGCGCCAGAAGCTGTGGCCTAGAGGGTGGGGAGGGCAGGGTTTGTAGGACAGCAGGGTAGAGGGTGTTGAAGAGCTTCCAGAGGCTCAGGAGGACAGTCTAGGTGCTAGGACCGGCAACACAGCAAGGAACAGACATCATCTTTACTGGAGAGTTGGTTGCTACAGACTGGAGTTCTAGAAACAATGGACATTCCTGCAACCTTTCCCTGAACATTCTGATGCAAAAGGTGGGGGAGGGACCATGGTCAGGCACTGTAAACAAGCTCTGAAGGTGAGTCTGACACAACATGTCACACCCAGTTCAGGGGCACATTTCAGAAAAGCTGATCTAGAACCTGGGAGTGAGCCTCAGGGAAGGAAGAGAGCACGGGCAGTGGGGCTTTCATGGACTGCGGGTCTAGGGACATTCCCTTCCATGCTGGTACCATGTCCGGGTCATTCCAGTGCCCAGGGCCGGCCACTGGCTGTAGAATGTCCTGGTGTTTCACGAACCAGTCCAGGATGAAGAGCACACTCCTCCAGGAGTCCTGGATATCATCATAGTTGCGCCAGAGGTTGCAGATGTTAGCCAGCAGAGTGTAGTTCACCTGGATGCCAGGGAGGCAGAGTCCAGCATGGTCATGCCCTGCTGCCTGGAGCCATCCAGGGACTGGGGAGGCTCAGCAGGCAACAGTGGGAAGGGGTAAAAGGACAGGTCCACAAGCTTATTCAGGACCAGGAAGCCCTCTGAGAGGGTGGGCCTGCTATGGGCCTACCTAGGCTTCCCTTCCAAACAGGCTGGCACCAGTATGGAGCTTACCCTATCTTCTCATGCCTGCTGGAGCTGAGCCCAGGGTGGGCTTAGGCTGGTGCACCCACAACCCTCCCCACTGTGCATTCCCCATACTTCACACTTACACTTCTGCCAGCCATCTCCCTCAGGTCTGGAGGTCTGAGCCCATCCTTCCTAGGGTCAGATGTGCTGGGGGTGGGGGCTATCAAGGTGCCCATGGGCCCTTCTGAGGCTTGGCTCACCACTTTCTGGACTTCCTAGCCCACTCAGTACCTACCACCCAGCATACTGACCCCACTTGCTGGGTGGTCAGTGCTGACATGAGCCTTGGATACCAACACGTCAGCTCAGTTGATGAGGGCTCCATTTCTCTAACACCCTGGGCTGGCTGTGGCCCTCTCTTTAAAACTCTATGGCCCTCTCTCTACACAAATAAGCACATGGGCAACTGTGCTGAGAGCAGCCCTGGCTCTGGTAGCTACCTCCCTGTGGCCTGGCACACAGAGGACAAGGGAGACCCTAGGGTATGGGAGCCTTAGCAGGTGGGTACACAGAATGGCTTACCTCAGGGGGAAGGCCCCCTTCGTAGGCTGGCCAGCTGCAGGAGAAGGCAATGGAACGGCCTGTGGCATTCAGGGCAGCAGACATCTTGGGATATCCTAAAGAAAGGCCCAACCCCCACTAGAGGATTGAGCAGGCGCAGAGGCAGCCTGGGGCCTCCACTCAAATGTTTTCCAACCAAACAGGAGGTAACAAACAGGCTCCAAACAGGAAGTACCTCCCACATACCAAGAATGAGGTGGCTATGGTCTACCCCATCTTTTAGGAACCTGAACATCCCTTCAGCCCCGGGGTAAGGGGAACTGGCAAAACCACTGCTAGGGGCTACACACAGACCAAGCTCCTGTGGCCATCTTTTCCTCTTTACTTGATGGCCCCTGGCAGCTGTGGAACTCACCCTCAACCCGTTCCTCGCGGGTGGAGAAGCAGCCATCCAGCTTCAGCATGTCCACCTTCCACTCAGCAAATGTTTGCGCATCCAGCTCCACCTTGTCTAGTGTGGTGCCAGGGAAGCCCATGCACGTTAAGTTGCCCATGTCCGCATAGATGCCCAGCTTCAGGCCCAGGGAATGAGCCTGTAGGGGGTTGAGAACACAGAGGGCTCAGATGGGACCCTCAGGAAGCCTCCTCATCAGCACATCTGACTAGGGCCCATTCAAACCTTCACTGGCTCCCATTGACCAGAGGAGAGGTCCCAGCTTGCTGGCTGGCCTCTGCCAGCTCCAGCCTCTCCTCCCTCCATCACACTGCTTCTGGCTATTTCTTGCCTCAAGGCCTTCATGTCTGCCTCAAAGGCCACCCCTCTGGGGTTGCTCAAGAACTAACTTGTCTCCTCCAAGGGTCTTCCTAGAGTCCCAGGCTGAGTAGGATGCCCTTTCTGCCTCTCTCCATAGTGGTGATCATTCATCAGTTTCCCCATGAGACTCAAGCAGGTGGGGTGATAGGGGAGGAAGAGCCCCCTACAGGGGAGGGCTGGGGTGGAACTCACATAGTCAGCCAAGAAAGTGATGCCATGGGGGAAGCGCTTGGAATCAGGCACCAGGCGGCCTCTGTCATCTCGCTCACCAATCCAGCAGTCATCGATGTTGAGGTAGACGTAGCCCAGGTCCCGCCACCCATCCTGTGCCATCAGGTCAGCCATCTCCATGAAGAGCCGCTCACTAGCAAGGGGCATGGGGCTGCTCGATCGCCCAGCCTGACCCTCATCCTATCCCTTCCTTCCTCAGCTCTGAATCTGGGCTGTAAAAATCATGACTCTACTTTCAGCTGCGGACTAAGCCACTATGTTGGGAACAACAAACTAGGTGGGATGAAATGAGGGGTCTGGCTTCCAGGATGAGGGGCAGGTCTGCTTGGCCTTCCACATTATCTCTTTTGAATTACCTCAGGGGCCAAGTCCAGTGCAATGTCCCTGCCGCACAGAGGCCCCAAGCAGGTCATGAGACTAAATATCAGATATCCTCTAAGCCACTTCTGCCTGTACTTGTTCTGGGATCAGGGGTTCTGACTGTGCCCTTTTTGTTAGCTGGTCCTCCTCTCCCTGCCTGCACTCTGCAGGCCTTGGGCAAGGCTTGTCTGGTGGCTGTGGACCTCACTCACCTGATGCAATTCTTTGGGTCCTCATCACAGTCAATGTTGCAGCGGAAGCGTTCCCAGGCCAGCCAGCCCATGGGTGGTGTCCGAAGGAGCCCATTCTCTAACACCAGCACCTGGGCCACCAGGGTCAGCAGGAGCACTGGGAGTGGGGGGTGAGAATAGTGACTGTGACTGGCTCTCACAGTCCAGACCCTCCTCCCACCCCATCCACATGCTGCTCTCACTGCTTGCACATTAGAGGAATCAGACTCCTGGGTTTAGGGTAGAATTGGCTCTTCCTGCAGAGGTTGGCAGGGGAGGTCCTTTGGGCAAGATAATGGGTTTGAAATCTGGCTCCCCACTTGCTGTTGCCACAGTAGGACTGGACTTAGCAAAACTGACACTTTTAAATCATGTCCTTCCTATATCCCTTGACCAGCCCTCTCCACCTCATATATAGAACTTGACAGTACAATGTGGCCAGAGGCCAGGTCTGTTAAGTCCCAATCCAGAACTCTGCTCTCAACCACAGACAAAAGGTTTCCGAAAGGTTTACAGCTTGCCTAGGAAGGACCTGGCCCAGCCTGCCCACAAGGTGAGCCCTTTCCCTCTCAGGCTTATTTCTTTAGGTGTCAGAGGGAGTTACTGTTCCCACTTCACAGACTGCTCTCAGCAATGGCACATCGCATAAGATGGGACCTCTGCACTTGGGGGAAAGGGGGTGAGAAAGGAAAGGACTTCTTTGGAGGGGGCATCGATTCTTGGGTGGGGAGCATCCTCTTCACCTTTCCTAGCCCAGCCCCATGAATGGGAGGAACACGTCTCCCCACACACCCGTCAAGGAAGAAGGGCAGAAACCAGAGGGCTGGAACTTTCTCCATGCAGTCCTCCCCCACCCGTGCTGTCGCTCCCGGGGTCGGTGTAGGTACCTGTCTTCAGTAACATGGCTTTGGACTCGGCGTCTCAGAACCGGGCCAAATCTCTGCTCTTTTCAGCTTTATATTTTGGGCTCTGAAAGACACGACACGGTAGAGAAGCTCTGGGTTCACGACCACTTCCCCTTGCCACCCCTTTACTTCCCCGAGCCTAAGCTCTTCCGTAAGAAATATCAGACAGGCTGCCCCGGACTTGAGACCTCACCCGCCCGCGGTGCTGGGAAACCGGGCGCCTACGGGCAGCCGTAGGCCAGGCTGGGGCCAGACAACGGCAGCAACGGGCTCAGGACGCCCAGAAAGAACGGAGGCGCTGAGCCCAGTCCGGGCTCCCGACTTCCATCCTCGGCTTCCAGCCTTCGGTTCCCAACGTCCCGGCGGCCTCACTCACCCCTCCGAGGCGCTCAGACCCACTGCCGACCTCGGCCTCCCGAGCCTCTGACAGATCCACTCGCCTGATTGGCTCCCAGCGTTCCAGTGGGCGGGCCCCTGCTCGGCTACCCTTCTGGCACAACCTATCAGAACCCCCCCTAGCAACGTACCCCGCCCTCTGTGGGCCCCCACCCACCCGACGCCCCGCCCCCACGCGCTCCCCATGCCCCGCCCCCACGCGCTCCCTATGCCCCGCCCCGTTGAGTTCCAGCCCTGCGCGCTCCCGACAGCGGCTTAGGGTCCGGGCGCGTGGGTGACCAGGTTTGCAGCGAAGCCAATTCTGTCATTTCTAGGGGACCCAAGAGGGCGTAGAGTGTCCCCCACACGGTAGGCTCTCAGGAAGTGGCGGTGCTGTGAAAACCCTCTAAGAGCGTTGTTTAGAGGAAATGTCCTGAAGCATGGCTGATAGTAAGACGCTTAAAAGTAGTGAAAATGAATGGGCACTACTATGGGAGGATGGGTTAGAGAGAGAGCAAAGGCGGTGGAGGACACAGCTCATGTAATCAGGAGACTCTCTGGGACTGCTCAGCCAGATACTCTGAAAATTCCTTGTCTCCTTCATTCAGTTAAATTTATTGAGCAACTACTTAGTGCTCAATACTGTTCTGGGCACCTTCACTTGGATGGCCACTGGATTTCAAATATTATGGTTCCCCAATACCCGCCACCATCTCAGATAGTGGCAACTCCACTTCTGATTACTCAAGCCAAAACCTGGTGTTCTCCATACAGTCTTATCTCCTTGCCCCTGACATGCAATCTCTTGGTAAATTCTGCACTCTCTACCTTTAAAATCCACCTCACATCCAGCCATCTCTCACTGTTCTGGTGCCCTCAACCACATCTTACCTGGTATTTCAGCAGCCTCTCAGTAGTCTCCTGCTTCCATCCACCAGCAACCAGAGTAACCCCTGAAAACCAGTCAAGCCTCCCTCTAAACCCTGTGATGGCTACTCACCTCCGTGTGCCCTTAGGGCCCTCCCAGATTTTCGAGTGCTTGCTGGCCCCTTCCTCAGGATGTTCCAATCACACTGGCCTCCTTGCAGTCCCTCAGGCACAACAGCGGGCAGGGCCCTTGCACTAGCTGTCACTTCTGCCTGGAAATCTCTTCCTTTAGATATCGGCCTAGCTGGCACCCTCATTTCCTTCAAGTGTTTGTCAAATGGCATCTTCTCAGTGAGGCCTACCCTGCCTTCTTACCCCAACTCCCAATCTCCCTTAGTCTATCTTTTCCACACAGTTATCACCTTTTATACATTTATTATAGTTTATACTATTGATTGAATAAAATTTATTTAGGGAGACACTATAAATAAGAAATAAAAGCATGAGTATAGGGAATTACTGTAGTGGCTCATGCTATAATGAAAACACACCCAGGGATGTGCTCAAAACCTCAGGGTAGGCTACTGTGTAGTGTGTGGCCAGGGAGGGGACATCTGACCTGAGACAAAAGTGCTGTGAAGGGGTCCTGGGGTTAGGGCTGGGAGGGTGGGGGTGAGAAGGGAGGGCTGCCTAGGCTACAGGAACTGCAAATGCAAAGGCTTTGAGGTGGGAACTCTCAAGTTCATGGTTAGATATTTGAGTACACCGGCTCCCAGGAAGGGCCTCTGGGAACCCCCAGCCTCGGTCTTTGTGTGTTCCAGCGATCTTCACTGCAGGCCTAGGCGTTGGCCAATTCAGGGTGGAGTTTAGGGGAGGGACCCTCCTGGAGGGTGGAAGCAGAAATGGATAATCTGCAGAGGCAGAGATAGCAGACCCCAGGGGCCTGGTGTAGCCCTGCGGGGCTTGGCAGGCTGTGCAGGGGTTCGCCTTTAGCAGACACCGGGGAGGCCTTGCCCGGCTTGGCTCAGCAGGACCGGAGGACCGAGCGGGACCTCGTGGGGAAGTGGATTCTGAATTCTCCCAGCGGGTGAGCTGGGCGGGAGGCCCGCGGACAGCCCGAGGGGCAGCCCTGGCTTGGCGGCCGCGGTTCCACTGACCAGCTCTATGGTTCGGGCAGGTGCCCACCCTCCGGGACCTCAGTTTCCCGCCGTTCTGGATCCCGAGGCGACTCGGCGGATCCCGGAGCGTTCTGGGCAGGGAGGGGCGAGGGCGGTAATCCGAGCCGCCCGGGCGGGGTCCCCGGCTCCCGCGGCCACGTTCGCAGCCCGGCGGAGGCGCGGGACCGGCGCCCGAGCGCCCGGGACGCGGCCGCAGCCCACCGAGTGGGCCGCGCGCTCAGCGCGGGAGGTGAGAGCGGGCCCCGCGGGCGCGGGAAGCGGCGGCGCGGGGAAGGTGCGGTCGCGGGACGCGGCGGGAACGGCCGCGCCGCGCGGATCGGGAAGCCCGGGCTGCGGCCCGCGCCGGGGAGGTCCCGATCGCGGCGACCCCCGTTTCAGCGGCCAAGCCCCGGCAACCGGGATGCCGCGGTGCCTCAGCCGAGAGCCGGCGCGGGGTCCGGTCCGCAGCCCGAGCGGTGGCCAGAGCCGCGGGCTGCAGACCCCTCCCCGTGCTCGGCGCTGGGGCCTGGACGGGCGCTGAGGCCACTCCTCGGGCCAACTTCTGTGGTCTCCTCCCCTTTCCGGGGCCACCCCGACTGGAAATGCCCCTCCTCAGCCCGGCGGCCTTTCTCTCCTTAGCCCTTATCACTCCGCCCTTGTTTATTAGCCCATTGACTATAATTTAATTATCCATTTAATAATGATGATGATAATGATAATGCTATTATTCATTTTTGTTTGCTCACAGTGGATCTCCCCCACTGGAATGTGGGGACTTTGCTTTGCCTACTGGTGTAGTCCCCTGAATCTAACACGCATTTTTCTTCTTCCTCCTCCTCCTCCTCTTTTTTTTCCTTACTGGAAATCGAACCCAGGAGCGCTTTACCATTGAGCTACTGCCCACCTCTTTTTAATTAATTAATTAATTAATTTGTTTAGAGATAGTGTCTCGCTTAGTTGCTGAGGGTCTCGCTAAACTGCACTCCTGCTTCAGTCTCCCGGGTTGTTGGGATTGCAGGATTACAGGTGGGCACTGCCCCGCCTGGAAATAACCCACTTCTTCAGGGCTTCAGGAGCCAGGCACAGTGCTCATCAGTGGAGCCACACTGGATACGCCCTGGACATTCTAGGGTTGGGGACAGTGCTGAAAATGCAAATGGAACTTTTTTTTTAAATCGCTGCATTTAGTTTTTTTGTTTATGTGGTGCTGGGGAAAGAACCCAGTGCCCACTGAGTCACAAGGCCAGCCCTGCAAATGGGATCTTTATGGGATGAAGGAAATCTTCTATCAGACACCTTGGTGATCAGGACCTCCTTGGGTATGGTGATCCAGCAAAGCTTCTCTAATTAGGTGACATAAATTAAAGGCCACAAACTATGTGTCAGAAGGGAAAGCAAGAAGCTATGGGGGTACTTACCTCTGACCTAGTCTCAGAGGGCAGGGAGTTGAGGTCTGAACAGTGAAGGTCAAGACTGTGGGACCCAGACCCTTGAGTGTGCCAGGTCTGGGTCAATGGGTGGGGATTACCAAGGGGCAGGGAGGGCTTCTTGGTGGATATGGTCATTTTGCTTTGCCCCAGTTCACAGTAGGAATTCTCATCATTTGAGAACTGTTTTGCAGGCCCCCTGGGAACCAGGTGGCTGAGCTGTGTGGCCAGACAGGAAGGGACTGCCCTCCCCTTGTGAGTTATTTTGGTAAGTGCATCACCACCTGAGACTCCCCCCCCCCCCCCAAGAAGGTGTGAGAGAATAGGCAAAGCAAGGGCTGCTTCTCACTGGTCATGTGATTTTGGTCAGTTCCTCTTCAATGCTGTCACAGTTTTCCATGAATAAGGAGGGCACTGGGATTAAGTGCCTTATATGATCCTTGGGCAAAAGCATTCAGCCCCTGTGGCAGGCCCTTCTCAGCCAGACCCTGAGTTTGGGCCACACTCCTGCTTACAGAATAGATCTTCTCTGAACTTCACTGTGAAGCAGGCCTGCCTCCCCGCCCCCTGCACCTATCTGGCCCCGAAGGCTGCAGATTCCCGGTGAAGGACAACTGTGCCATACACCTCATACAGTGAGAGGCCAGGAGAGCCCAGGAGAGTCAATGGGGACTCTGGAGGGCTGTCCACAGAACTGGAGTTGAGAGGCCTGCAAGTCATGGGGTGACTGAAGCAGAATTGTTTCTATGGGCTTGGCGTCTGTTTCAGCCACACTAGGGCCTATTTCTTTGGGTTTTAAAAAACCATGTCAATGTCCCACCACACCTCTGCTCTACAATTGCAATATCCTTTCTCCTGAGTCATTGGATGTCCACTTTTTGGCCTCTCACAACATCCCTTTGAGAGAAAGGTAGGGAAGACCGGCCCAGTTCATGTATGAAGACTAAGAGCCTTGGGATGCAGTGAGTGAGCAGGGCCACAAGGCAGGGCCAGGTCCTTCCCCCTGGGGCTGCCTCCCTCTCTAATCTGCAACCATCTCCCTCTCCTCAGTTTTTGTGGAGCCATGAAGCTTAACAAGAGGAGTGTGACCCACTACGCACTGAGTGACTCCCCCGCAGACCACACAGGCTTCTTGCGCACTTGGGGGGGTCCAGGGACTCCACCCACCCCCAGTGGCACGGGCCGAAGATGCTGGTTTGTCCTTAAGGGCAATCTGCTATTCTCCTTTGAAAGCCGCGAGGGCCGGGTCCCGCTGAGCCTGGTTGTGCTGGAGGGCTGCACCGTGGAACTGGCCGAGGCTCCGGTGCCTGAGGAGTTCGCCTTTGCCATCCGCTTTGACGCCCCAGGAGTGCGCCCACACCTGCTGGCAGCAGATGGGCAAGCGGCCCAAGAGGCCTGGGTAAAGGCGCTGTCCAGGGCCAGCTTTGGCTACATGCGCCTAGT
Organism: Marmota flaviventris; assembly: GCF_047511675.1. Classification (NCBI taxonomy): domain Eukaryota; kingdom Metazoa; phylum Chordata; class Mammalia; order Rodentia; family Sciuridae; genus Marmota; species Marmota flaviventris. Next base: position 6,997,582 of record NC_092500.1, on the reverse strand, counting down.
GGTCCGTGAGCTGGAAAGCCAGTTGCAGGAAGCCCGCCAGAGCCTGGCCTTGCACCGCTGTGCCACCCGGAAGGTGGCTGGCAGCCGCTGTAAGCCACAGACTCCCAACCACTCGTCTCCAAGTCCAGAGAATGGACACTTTCTCCCCAGCGACTGCAGCCCCATGGGTTCCAGTGAAGAAGGGGGCAGCAGGCCAGCAGGGCGGGATTTGGCTGAGTGGGAGTTGCAGGGCCCTGCCAGCTTCCTCCTAGGCAAGGGGCAGAGCCCTGTGTCCCCTGAGACTTCCTGCTTCTCTACCCTCCACGACTGGTATGGTCAGGAGATTGTGGAACTGAGGCGGGGGTGGCAGCAGAGGGTCCTGGGGAGCCAGCCAGAATGCAAGCCATAGGATAGGCCCGTAGCCTGGGCCTTTAGTCCTGGCCCTGTCCTGCTGGTCAGGACACTGCAGCCAGTGCTTTTCAAGGAGTTAAATGTTTACTCACTTCCAAGGTTGCTTTTGGGGGGAGGGGAGTTCCTTCCCTCCTGATTTTTTTAGGCCTTCCAAGTTATACATTCTCCCTGTGCCTAGAGGGGACTGAGGAATTATGGCTTCCAATCCCCTGACTTTTTGAAACCCAGAAAGGAAAGGTGGTTTACTATAGCCCCAGAGCAAACCTGTCTCCTGACTCTGACAGGACTGCCCCTCTCTCAGGGGATATTAATGAAATGCAGGAAGAGGGGCTGCCCTACCTTTGACCTACACACCAGACTCTAGCCATAATTTCCAACACAGGAGTCTCATGTGCACTTAAATGCCAGAGGCTGACTGCAGATCAGCTTAGGGGCTAACATTGTCAGTGAAAATGAATTTATTGTGTTATAGGGATTTCTGGGCCCAGCTTTTCTTGAGAGGGATAGGAAGACTGGGCACGGGGCCCCTTTCCCCCCATAGTTTGGGCAGGGTCCTTTGGAGGAAACAGCCTTTAGCTAAATAGAGTGACTTCTTACTCCTCCTCTACCAAACCACCACAGATAATGCTGAAATTTGCCTTGGGAGGGGCTTTTATGTCAGCAAAAAACTTTCCTGAGTTCCGTCCTCAGCAGCCAGCTAGCTCTTGGTACTGCCAAGCAGGAAGTAAAGAAGAGGCAGGGAGGCAGGGTGGCCCCTGGGGAAGGCCAGTTTGTTTCTTTGGTCCTCAGTCCTGGGTATTCTAGAAGCTTAGGATTCTCAGTACCATGTGATAAATCCCACTCTCCTGGCTGGGCTCCCATAAAGGTACTCCTCCTCCTAAAGCCACCAGGGAACTCTGTGACAGTTCCCAGGACTTTACCTTCAGGAATCCTCATTGCTGCTCTTCCCAGCAGTGGTGCAAAATGTTTTTCTATTTGTCTGGAAGGCAAAACTGCTGGGACTACAGAGCCAAAGGCCAGCCCAGCCTGTCACCTTAAAGGTATAGTGGCAGTGACTGGTGGGAAGATGCAGGGCCTGGTGACAGACACCCCCTTCCTTGCTTCCCTCTTTCACTTGGCTGGACTAAGCCCAAGTGGGCCGAAGACAGACTTCAGGAGGCTGAGATGCTGCCCTAGGCCCAGGACCACTGCTGCCCTGCTTTGTTCCCAGCCCTGTACGGGAGCCCTACGGCCCACCTGCACTTTATTTTATACACAGATACTACAGGCCTTTGTTATCTTTGTTACTGTTTTTTAAAAAATATAAATATATATATATATATACACACAATTAAAACACTAAAGTTTTTTTTAAAGGTTATTACTCATTTTGGTTATTACAATGTTTTTAGAAACGAAGAATCAGGGCTGGAGTTGCGAAGCCAGTATCTGATGGCAGAAGCTGAGTTAGGTTAGAGACTCGGGTTTGTTGCTGGCATAACTCCCACCAGGTCCACTTTGGCCCCGCCTGTTTCCCAGCCCCGTGTCCCAGACCCTCAGCCCACTCCCGCCCGTTGTTAGTGTTTTTTATAAGATTCAATGAGTAAAGTTTTTTCATTATTACTCATTTTGGTTCCTGAAGCTTATTTCAACACACTCTCGGCTGACCCCTCCGGGAACAAAGAAAGTCACAGAACTCACTGCAGCCGACCAGGGCCCCGCGGGAGGGGCAAAGGGGGACTTCTGTATCGTTCTCGTGACGTCACCACGTCGGGCGGGAGACAAACGCCTCTTTCCACCGCAACAGGAACTGGGGGCACTGCGCAAGTGTCAGGGCTGGGCTTCTCGCGTTCTTCTTCAAGTGTCGCGAGATTGGGGTGGCGTTCTGCGTGAGGGCGGCACCGAGGCCCGACTGTGGGGTACTGGTGCCCGGGCAAGAGGCGGGGCTGGGAGATGGCGTCCGGAGCAGCTCGCTGGCTGGCGTTAGCACCTGTCCGATGCGGTGTTCCCCGGAGTGGGCCGATCTTGAAGAAAGGTGGCGATGTCTACGCCACACGGGGCAGCTCAGGTCGGAGCCTGGTACCGTCGAGGTCAGTCATCGTTACCCGCAGCGGCGCCATTTTGCCCAAACCTGTGAAAGTGAGTGTCTGCCTGGAGGCGGGGCGAAGGGGCTGAAGCCAATCGTTGTGGGGAGTGCGTGCGGGCCGACGCTGATCGGCAGGAACAGAGGCCAATCAAAGGATCGCTATAGACTGGAAGGCGGCTAAGGACAAATTTTTGCGCTGAGGGGTTGCCGGTTTTGTTTGGGGCTGGGAGATGTTGTTTAAAACCCCATGTTGAATCGGGTATTGGAGACTGAGGTTGAAGGGTGAAAGCTGTATTTTGCACTAGTTTATCGGGAGAAGTACGGTGCCCGTTTTTCTGGGCCGGAAGACAGCTTTGTGCATCGAGTTCAGGCGGATTATGCAGTCTCTGCGCGCAGTTGATGGGGTGAAAGAGCGAGTCGTGAAGGAGTTTTGCATCAGGGGAACGTGGGGCGGGACCGATTAGTCGTGACCTAGTATATGAAGAACCAGGGTGGTGGCCAATATCCTAGGCTGACAGCCGAGTTAAGTCCTCGCGTCCATGTTTTTTGCTTAGTACAGCCCCGACCAGATCCTTTTTTTTTTTTTTTTTTTCCCCACCACCGAGTGCTGTGAGTTAGTAGTATCCTTGGGTCTTTCTAAGCATAATAGAAGTAGCCATTTATACCAAACAAAAGTTTGCTTTCTGACTGCAGGGCTGTGTGAGTTAAAAAATAGTTCTTGAAAGCTGGTCTGGCCCATGCTAATTCACACAATTAACCATAGACTGGTTTCACAGCAAGACCAGAAAGGTGCTGCTGTCTTACAAAGAGGTATAATTGACAATTGAACACCACCCAACCGCACTCTCAGGTTGAGGCTCAAACCCAGGGCCTCTGGCAACAGGGCAATCGCCGTATCACTGAGTTACATCTCCAGCACACCTCCACCCTCATCACCCCACCCCACCCCCAATATAGGGGATTGATCCGAGGGGCACCTTATCACTGATCTACATTTTTTTATTTTGAGGCGGGGTCTAAGTTGCCCAGGCTGGCCTTGAATTGTTGTCTTCCTGCCTTAGCCTCCTGAATAGCTGGGATTACAGGAGCATGCCACAGCTTCCAGCTTCTCAAAGTGATTTTAACTCCAGGAAAATAGGAGAGGAAATGTTGGTGATCTTCTGGGATCCATCTATTCCATTGTAAAGACTTGCCCATTTTTCAAACAAGCTGTTTCTAAAATTTTATGTGGTGAAATCAACTTTGTTAGGTATCAGAGAGCCTGTTATCTGGATTGTATAGAATATCCCATAGCCATACATTGTCTTGTAATTAATTTTCACGTGTGTAGTGTCTTCTTTAAGAAGTGTTGACCGTAGTTCAGTCCTCTTAGTACTTTCTCACCTGATTGTAGGGTATCTACAAATAATTAGCAGGTTGTGCCTAGTTTTTAGATGTCTGACTGCCGTGTACTTTTCTTTCTAGTATCTTTTTTCATGATCACAACAATCACTTTTTTATCTTCTTTTATTTTTCTTGCTCCGAGTTTTTCCAAGGGATTAAAATCAGGTTGTTTAGGATGGGGTTGAGGTCCACAGGAGCAAATGCTCCTGTCAAATTGGGCTCTGGAGCTCACAGCCACCCTTCTGACCCTCTGCAGATGTCCTTTGGCCTTCTCCGTGTGTTCTCCATTGTGATCCCCTTTCTGTATGTTGGGACGCTTATTAGCAAGAACTTTGCTGCTCTACTTGAGGAGCATGACATTTTTGTCCCAGAGGATGATGACGACGATGACTAACAGGTAAGACTTGCTATTCCCTTAAATGGGCAGTAGCAGGAAGTGGGTGGAGCATTTGATGTGATCTGTGATGCAGTTTGGCCCAGTAGCAACATTTTGACATTCAGGTCAGAAACTTCTATGAATTAATCCACTTCGTGATTAGTGATTTTATTTTGCCTTTTTCTTATATTGGACAGGGATAACAGTTGACTTACAAATTCACTGCTGTCTCTTCAACTAGGTCTAGATCTTAGGCATCTATTCAGTTGCCCTTGAGGTACTCTTAATTCATCAACTCATACATTTCCTGTCAATTTAATATGCCTTATACACCCACCACCAACAGCTTAATTTCAGCTGCTCCATACTGAAATTTGGAAACTGGCAAGTCCTCACCATGTCAGCTCTGCACCAGTACAGTCTAAGCATGGGCATAACTGCCTGGTTCATACTGTTCACAGACCCTCCCCAAGGTGTGCCAGCCTTCTTCTCATTCAGCATTCTTGTGTTGATTTCCTGTGTTCTGATATGTCCTTTTCTGGCAGCACAGCTGTCATAAATAAGGACACTCCTGACTCAGCCTGCATTTAAGACTTTCCATGATCTATCTAGTCACACCTCTTATCCCATGCTCATCTTCCATATTCCCAACCACAAGAGGAAATGCCCTTGAGAGGACCAGGCCTTCTGTTCTACTCTGGTGAGCTATCCCCAGGATTCATCATTTTTCAAGTACCTTCTTAGCCCCAAGCATTGGCTTGTCACTCAGACTGCTCTTTGTCTTAGTTCCACCCATTCTTCAGTGTCTTTGATAAAGTTTCCCTTTATCCCTTCATCTGAGAGTGACTTCTGCTTTGTCTGAGTGACCCTCACCTTTCTCACAACATTCAGTATTTTTGAGTGGAGTGGCACACGCCTATAATACCAGAAAACTTGGGAAGCTGAGGCTGGAAGATCACAAGTTTGTTTTTTGTGGGGGTTTTTTTGGTAGTGCCAGGGATTGAACCCAGGGCCCTGTGCATGCTAGGCAAGCGTTCCACCAACTGAGCTATATCCCCAGTCCCTGGAAGATCACAAGTTTGAGGCCTGCCTCACCAACTTAGTGATATCCTGGGGTGGAAATGGGGATGTGGCGGTGAAATACCCTTTAGTTCAATACCCAGTATCAAAAAAATAAAAACCAATTTAAAAAATTTCAGTATTATGTGCTTAAACACCCACATCCACACCAAAATTCTACCAGAGCCTTAAGTTTCACTATTGCTCTCCTTTCTTACAGGGCACGGAAGAGGTATGGAAAGGACAAAATCATAGCTGAAGGAATGGTGATGTGCTCAGCCCTCCTCCCCTACCAGCAGAAGGGCTCAGGGGAAGCCCCCCAGTCCTGCCTCCTGCATGGTCTGTGAACACAGCCCAGATCCCCACATTCTGGGAGGTTCCCCAAGTTGTGCTGTCCACTGAACGCCGGAAAAAGCAAGCTGTCAAATTATGAATAATATTAATAAATATCAGCTGTGTGTGACTGAAAGCAGGCTCTAGTTGTTGCAATATTTTGGTCTTTTCTTTCTCTATCTGCGAAGTAGCCCAGGATAGCCAGGCCTTTATGGATCCACAAAGGTAATTAAGGAGGCCTGAGACCTATTTTTTAAATTTACAAAAGCTCAATAGAAACAGTTTTCCTTCAAAGCTGCACAGGCTAACTAAAGCCTCAAGCTTTTTTGGTCTGTTAGTAACATTGGCTAGCTATGCGCCTATTAGGAGCTTTATTATTTTACAGCTAGTTTAGTGTCATAAGAATCTTTTTTTTGGGGGGGGGGTACTAGGGATGAACTCAGGGCACTCAACCACTAAGCCACATCCCCAGCCCTATTTTGTATTTTTATTTAGAGACAGGGTCTCACTGAGTTGCTCAGTGCCTCACCATTGCTGAGGCTGGCTTTGAACTCGTGATCCTCTTGCCTCAGTCTCCTGAGCCGCTGGGGTTACAGGTGTGCCATCACACCCAGCTCATAAGAATGACCTTTTAAAACTTGGGTTCCTTAGGCAAAAATAAAGGAATCCTTTATGCTGAAAAGTGTAAGAATCCTCTGAGTGATTATACCTATAGATACTGAACTCCTTTCTCCAGCATTTGGACTCTCCAGGGAATGAACAGAGAATACCATCCAAAACAAATAGGAATCAGTTCTTTAACCTCCACTGATGTTTATTCTCCTTATATTTAGAGCTACACCAGTGTGCAAAATCAACAGGAACATTTCTGTTCTCTGTGTATGCATCCAATAGGCGGGGCACTAGCAGCCTGCCTGAAGAGTAGGAACTGAATTTCACTATGAGGACTGGTGCTTGTTGAAAGACAGGGGTTAAGCCTCTGGCCATCAATTTTCTTCGCAACCAGAGAGGAAAATGGCCCATCGTGTCAGGTCTTTTTCCATGCCCGTTAGTGTTGCTCTGACCCTTCTCTAACAGCCAGAAATGGCTAATTTTGGATTATCTGTGCCCTAATACCAAGGCATCCAATTGTGTAGGCTATGGAAACATGACTAAATTTACAGTCATCCAGCCTCATATCCAGTGTGAGTTTCTGAAGAGATGGCTTCATCTCTTCCTGTTTACTGACATGTTAGACTCTGAGGAAGAATCCAATCTAATTTATAGCACACTACACAACTGAAGCAAAGGGAATGACAGGGGTATGTGTACCAACACCCTACTTCTTCAGGCTTGGTGAGAGAGACTGTAGGAAATTGGTTCACCAAGAGAATTCTACCATGAGTTTAACTGTATATGTTTATTTGTATATAGTAATTAAATATATCAATATGCACCTTTCCACTGAGTAGCTTCATGGGTCGTGGCCAACATAGAATTTGGACAGGAAATCCTTTGGCCTGGGTTCTTCTGTTTCATGGAAGAACCGCATAACATGTGTCCGCTGCTTCCACACTTTTATTGTTTCTTCCAATTCCATCTTTCCCTGCACAAGTAAGAGGAGAGGTGGTTAAGGTGAAGGAACACAGTTCCGAAGTCCTGGATTCTATTCTGTGCTTGGCACTGACCTGAATGACCTTGGACAAATATATACCCTGTGAGGTAGTTTTTGTATGTGGAAACTGAAATGGGACTAAATAATTTTGGAGGACTTTCAGATAGTCACCTCTACAACTGACTGCTTTACGTTTCTGCTTAACATCTCTCCTGGGTGACTTATTGATCCACACTGAAGCTCCTATTGATACCAATATAACTGAACAGGAAGATAGAATCAGGCCCAGAATTTGACTACCATTTACACAGGACTCACACCCAGCTTGTCTGCCTTGTCCAGCTGTTAAGCTGGTGTCCAGGTAAAGCAGTAACTTCCAGGGATGGTGGTTAACAAGAGCTCAAACCTCCCTCCTATATATATTTTTTGTTTGGTTGGTTGGCTTTTGCAGTACTGGAATTGAACCCAGGGGTGCTCTACCACTAAGCTACGTCCCCAGCACTTCTTAAAATTTTTGAGACAGCTCATTTAGTTGCCCAGGCAGCCTTCAATTTGTGATTCTCCTGCTTCAGCCTCCTACATGGTGATTCTTGGTTTTAAAATGGAACCCCCCAGTAGATTTTCCCTTCATCAATCTTAGTCTATTTAATCAGGGGATAACCTCCAAGTTCAAGTACTCCTCTGAAACAGCAATAGTTGCTGAACCAGTAGTTACTTTTTTAACTTGGAGGCAAAATGTTCATCTGGGGAAACTGAAAACGCCTGGGACAAGTTGGCCGGTCCTTTAAGCTGGTCTGGGAAGGTCAGTTACCTTAATGACCAGAAGATCAACCACCCTGGGGTCTGTGACGTGGGCATTCTTCATAAACATTTCTCGGACTTTATCCCGTCCCTGTTTCACAGTGATGTCTAGCTGGAATAAGTGCACTAAAGAGAAAACAAGATTTGGGATAGAAATTACACAGCTAAAATAGTTTTTAAAAACTTAAGTCAGTGGATGTTCACTGAAAACACACAGATTGTGCATTCATTCCGTGCACCAAATGTCAGCCTAACCCTCAGCTAGTTGCTTGAGGACGTGAGGATGTGTGAGACATGGTTCAGTGAGTTTACATTTTGTTTCAGGAGATAAGACCACAGCATTTGAAGAAACAGTATGTAGCACAGTTGAAGAGTGTGATCAACCTGGGTTCAAATCCCAGCTGCTGTTGTCAGCTACGTGATTCTGTGTAAGTTAACAACTTTGTGCTTGAGTCAGTGAAGTGAGACAACAAGACAATAAGATGCATAACTCTAGAGTTGTGATGCTGTGAGATACAAAATGTTTACAGCAGTGCCTAACATGGAGTTGACTCCTAATAAATGTTCGCAAAATTATTAATACAGGGCTGGGATTGTGGCTCAGCGGTAGAGCACTCACCTCGCATGTGTGAGACGGTGGGTTCAATCCTCAGCACCAAGTAAATATAAATAAACAAAATAAAGATATTGTGTCCATGTATAACTAAAAAAATATATTTTTTAAAATTATTAATACAGGGGCTGGGGATGTGGCTCAAGTGGTAGCGAGCTTGCCTAGCATGCGTGAGGCACTGGGTTCGATTCTCAGCACCACATAAAAATAAAATAAAGATATTGTGTCCACCTAAAACTAAAAAATATTAAAAAAAATAAATACAAAAATTATTAATTACAGGGTCTCACTAAATTGCCCACGCTGCCCTCAAACCTGTGATCCTCTTGCCTCAGCTTCCTGAGTAGCTGGGACTAGAGGCACCTGCCACCATACCCAGCTTTTCCTTTCTTTTTTGTGGTGCAGACAGTTGAACTCAGAGCCTTGTTCATGCTGGGCAAGTGCTCTACTACTGAGCCACACCTGAGAATTAGCATTATTTTTATATGGAACAATCTTACAATATGGTGACAGGGTTGAAATTTATGTAAAATAATATGGCATGGGCTTTAGTACCACATGAACTTGGGAGTTGAGAGAGATTGCTTAAGGGTTTCTGCAGGTAGGGAAGGCTTTAATCCAACAAGCAGGTTTCTTGGAAGGACAGAAGATATAGTTCCAGTTCTCTAGGTATTAAATTCTGATTATAGGAACAGTCATCCATGACTGCAAACATAAAATCATAATATTCCCAATCCCTTAAGTTAGCACCTAAAATAGTGACAGACCTTCAAGTTTGTATGGCACACAGGCATGTGGATGTCCTTTGATAATTAGGTTTCAGTCACTTGTATTCTCACCCCCTGGCACTCAGCCAATTTCCGTGGAGTGCTGATAACAGGTATGAATAGGCCCTGTGAGCCAGGTGGAATACACACAGGGTGAGGCGCCTAGTAGGTTGGTGGGACAGCAAGCAAGGCTGACAGGCTAGAACTAGTACTGTATACTCACTGGGTGAGGATGCCTTGTGTTGAGGCCAATACTGGGGCTTGGCCACCCTGATCTACAGAACTATCACAACTAACTCTGAAAACTTATGAGGGCTATCTCACCATACTCATAACTTAGCGACAGCCATGGAGTAATAAAGCTTCTGCCAAGGAAATAACATGCCATGTTGCAAAGAAAACAAGGTTTCTTTGACCATAGAATAAGCAATAGCAGACATCTAACAAAACTGGCATCCCAGCTTGACAGGTGAATAAATGTTAATGTTAATGACAGAGATGATCACTCATTGAAGTATCCAGTGTTGTCCTGGAGCAGGTCCTTAAGGACAGCCAATTTTGTAATCACTTCCCAAATTTGCCTTCAGTTTGGTAGCTTATAATCAACCATGGCGGGAATATTTATACCACAGGAAATGGTAAACTGTAGTGTGTATAAATTTTGCACTCCTCCACCCCCAAGAAAGCTGGTCATCCCTTTATCACATTAGAGATTTCACAAAAAAGCACAGAAAAGTACAATAGGATGACAAAGAGTTGCAAAAACAAATGAAAACTAGTATGGGACCTGGGATTCAGAATTTCTCTTTCAGGAAAAATCAGGCACGAGCACTATGGGAATCATATACAAGTGTTCCTGGAAAATATGGGCCTAGAATCCAGGTGGTTTTTTTTTGTTGTTGTTGCTTTGTTTTTTCATTTACAATCTTGTGCTCATTTAAGAGGAGAAATATGAGGAATCTTCCTCTGCTATCAGTGCTTGCCTTTCCTACACTTTTATATCAAATTCCTGCCAACCTTAAGAGGCAATGCTTCCAGGGATACTTACGGGAGCTGGTACCCATCAGCTCCCCTTCCTCAGTGCCCATCCCCCCAGGGAACTCTTCCCTAGAAAGGGACATTCCAATTTTGTCCCAGGCGCCATCCTCACATCTCAGCCAACTGAACACAACCCTTCACCAGTGAGAAAGGCTGAAGGAAATCAAATGAAAACAGCCTAGCTCTAGTCTGCTGAACTTGGTCTAAATCAGTGGTTCTCAAATCAGGGATGATCTTACCCCCCAGAACAGTAGGTAATTTCTGGAGGCATTTTTGACTGTCACAACTAAGGGGAGAATGCTACTGGCTTCTAATAGGTAGATGCCAGGGATATTGTTCAACAGCCTACAATGCACAGTACAGCCCTGTACAATAAACTATCTAGTGCAAATGTTGGAAAGCCCTGTTATAAATCAATTCCAACTGTTCTTTTTCAACTCACAGACTCCTGGCTTATTCTTTAAATATTGAACATTTCCATTTGAGAGGCTCAAAAGATAAGTAAGAATCCCTTTTGGATGAAAGATGACTTTTCCAGTCTGCTTTCCCAAACTTAATAAGGCTTTTCCGAGGTTCCTGACAGATCAGGGAGGATAACACTGATACAGTTGTCAGCCTTTGCTGCAGTTCATTCTGGTATCATTCACACCAGGTGATCCTTTGATGCGAGGCAGCATGGTATAAGGGAAAAGAACACAAGGGCAGGGGTCAAACAGGCTGGGTAAAGCCTCAACATCAGTATGAACATTCCTAGAGAGAGACATTCCAATTTTGGTCTGGGGTATACCTTCTTGCCTGTGTTCTCTATAGGAAAGGAAATAACCTCTAATCTAATTGCTATATAGGAATATGGTAGAGAATAAGGAACAGCACTTTGTAAACAGTAAAGCATGAAACAAATGTTGGCTGTTAAAATTTTTCAGCATTTCCCCTGCCACTTCCATGATACACCAGGAAATTATCTGGTTATGTGCCTACCTTCCTCACTTGACCACAAGACCCTAAAGGCCTTGTGGGTGAACAAAAAGTGTTTTATTCACGTTTGTTTCATTCTAGGTATCTAGTATTGACCCTACAGTACAAAAGGTGCCCAGTGAAATGTAGAATAAATCAATGAATTTTCTGTAGAAAGCCTCCTGATATCTTCTGGCCAGCAAGCAGCATAGTTTTTTTTTTTTTTCCAAAGAAGGGATTCAAAGGCAGTTCTGTCCTAGTGCTCCCATGCCAAAGTGGATCCCAGAAGCTTCAGAGAAACGACAGTAGGCATTCAGAGCCAGTTTTTTTGGTGCTGGGGATTGAACCCAGGGCCTCATACATATTAAGCTCACACTCTACTAGAGCCAAGAGCCACATATTAGAGTTGAATAATCAGGGTCTGAAAACTGGCTCTTCCACTCATTGATAGTGTGACCCCAGACAAGTCTGGGTGCCTCAGTTTTCTCATCTGTAAGGCAGGAAACAAAGCCTGACTTAAAATAAGGCAATGTAAAGCCTTTAGCATAGTTCTGGGCCATATGTAAACATTTCAATAAATGTTAATCATCATCAATTCTATTACTTATTCCCAATCCTTGATTTGATTATTTAGCTGGAGTTCCAGTGATGCATGACAGTGTAGCATCTAAGTAACTGACCAGCTACAGATTACTGACCTTCCCTATAGGTCTGACCTTTGCTCCCTTGACCACTCCCTGCCTCCCATTCTGACCCTGCTTTCTAGGCTCCTGTAACCCCTACCTTCTTTTTCCCCTCTCAGGTCCCTTCTAACTCTGGGATTCTCTCTCCAAACAGCATTTGAAGGAAGATCCTGGGAAGGGATGATCTAGAAAGAGCTGGGTCCTGACACTTGCAATACCTGGGTTCCATCTTCAACTCAGCCATGTCATGTCCTCCTTAGTTCCTCTCTTTCAGGTGGGTTTAAGTTAAGGTCACTAGCAATCTCTCAAAAAGTCAGTCTGAGGACAGGGACTGTGGAGCACAGTTCCCACATTAAAGAACTGGGCTCTACATGGAAGCTCCTTCTAGGGTAAGCCCTATAAAAACAACAGTAGCCAATAACTTAATAAGTGTTAACCAAGTGTCAGGCCCTGTTCTAAGCACTTTGGATATATTAACCTACCTAACACAGTAACTCTCTGAAGATACTATCAGTACCCCCATTTTATAGATGAGAAAACTGAAACATAGATGAAATAACTTACCCAAGGTCACAAAGCTACTAAAGGGCAGAGCCTGGAGATGAGTGCAGGCTTATTCTAATCTCCACATTCTGCTGCTTCTCATAGATAGGGAAGTGTCAGCTCTGAGAGGTGCTACAATGCTCCCAACTCACTCAAACATGCCTTACCCCTCAGACTAGCAGGGAAGGTCCAAGTTAAAACACACTAAGAACAACAAGATAACAAAGCATGGACAGTCTCACAGTTGTACTACCTCTGAAAGTTTAGGTGGGATTTCCCCCAGTCTTTATTTTATCCAATACAGTGGGCAGCCGGGAAAATCAAGATAAGAAAACAAGCTCTGCACACAGGGAGTTTACATACTAATCCTCCAGCTAAACGGACTGAATCTCTGCCATCTGGGCGAAGGAAGGGGTTCTGCGGTAGAAGTGGGGAGACCAGCAAATCTTGGGAGACTGGAGGGCAAGGAAGCCATCTAGCCTGAAGAGACTGGAAAAGGAGTCGCTGGCTTACAGGACGACCTTAGGAAAGTCACTTCCCTTCTCTGGTTCACTTTTTGGTGGTGTCAGGAACTGGATGACTGCCCGAATCCTATGGCCACTTTGTTTATAAAACCCAATGGGTGTCTGAAACTGCCTTTTGGAACTAGAATTGACTCTGGGTTCCGGGCCACGCTTCGCTTCGCCTCTCGGTGCCGTCAGGTGCCTCACCTGCATAATGAGTCTGTCACCGACAGTCCCTGCTCTCCCTCTAGGCCTCGGGAAGAACTAGGAGACAGGACACCAGAGCGCCGAGCGCGTCTGGAACCTCTGTAGGATGTTAGGAACGACTGGTCTGACCTCGGCGCTGCCTTCAGGTCGGGTCCACCTTAGCTCGAGTGACCCTCTTCCCCTGAAGCACCCACAGTCGCCTCTGCCCAAGCTAGTGACCTCGGCTCGGTCGTGAGACCTTGGGCAGCTGCATCCGGGGCCCCGCCTGCGCCGCTGCCTCTCACCAGTGTTTGGCACCTCCCGATACCAGGCGCGGTAGAGCTCGCGCACTCTCCGCTTGGCCTCGTTCATGTCCCGGCTGAAAATGGGCTTCACGGAGGTGCTGGCCGCTGCAACAGCCCCGCGCAGGCTGCTCGCCGCCATCTTGCTGAGGCACCGCCTCCAACGCGCGCGTGCTCCCGGAAGGATGTCGTCCTCATTGGCTACAATGAGACGCCACGCCCCCCTGCTGGTAGGCGGGAGGACGGCTCCGGGGCTCTCCGATTGGCTGGGAGCCTCTGTTTAAGCGGGAGTAGCCAGGCTCGGAGAACGGCGCACGCTGATTGGCAGAAATGCGGCTCCGCAGTTGGGCTGCTGAATTGTTGTTCCGAAGGGCCCTCGGGCGCCGGGAAACTGCTTCGGGATCTGGAACTGAGTGCAGCAGCCTAGTTGCAGCGTTTCTAGGCGCGCGGGCTCCAGGTTTCCCGTCGACTGCTTGGGCGTGGGTAGCAGGACCGTGAGGGGACGTCTGAGGTAGATACAGGCGCCCGGGCTGAGTGGCCCTGGCCTGGACCATGGCGGCTTTCTGCAGCAACAGGTTGTTTGCCGATTTATTTTCCTAAAAATCAGTTCTTCCGGAGCGCGGTAGATGTTAGAGCGCCTCCTGGCTTTAGCTTCTGGGCACTTCTGAGCCCTGGGAGGTAGGTCACAGCATCACCCCATTTTAGACAAGGACTTGACATCCCAAGCCGTGGATCTCGCCCAGAAGCAACCCAGGAACCTGAGCAAGAAACCTGGAAAGAACCTTAAGACATCCGTTTTGGGAAGCTGTCTGCTGGCATTTTCTCGCAGAACACCAAGGAGAACCTCGAACTGTAACGGAAAAAGTAACAGCTAACAACATGACAGGCGGTGCACTGGATTTTTTTAGTTAGTTTAACCTCATAGGCCAGACAGGTACTGTGAGCATCCCCATTTTACTGGTGAGGAAACAGATGGTGCACTTTCCACCTGCCACATTAAGTTGCCTCCCTGCCCGACTCCCCGGTAGGCGTCTCTCCGTCTTTCTGAAGAATCAGTGAACTGACACCTTGGAAGTACTGGGGAAGGGAGAAAGGACAGGGCTGAGTTTAGCTGTGGGACCCCAACTGGCTTGGGTAGGATCCTGCATCGCCCAATCTTTCTCAGGTTTTTTTTTTTTTTTCATTATTATTTTTGTACCAGGAATTGAGGGGCGCTTTGCCCCTGAGCTACATCCCCATCCCTTTTTTATTCTGAGACAGGGTCTTGCCAAGTTACTGAGGGTCTTCCTAAATTGCTGAGGCTGACTTGGGATCTGCGTGCCTCAGGCTCCCGAGTTGCTGGAGTTGCTGGGATTATAGGCGTGTGCCACTGTCCCGGCTTTCATATATCCTGTTTCTTTTTTCTTTTCAGTTTTGTTTATGGCTTTGTTTTATAGAAATTTATTTGTTTATGAGGCAGAATCTAGCTAAGTTGCCCAGGCTGGACTTGAACTCCTGATTCTTTTGCCTCAGGCTTCTCAGTAGCTGGGATTACAGGAGTGAATGAATGTACTTGGCGAAATATAGAAATTTATATATTAATATATGGGGAAGGGGTTGTAGCTCAGTGATCGAGTGCTTGCCTACTGAATGCTAGGACCTGGGTTTGATCCCCAGCCCTGCAAATAATAATAATAATAATAATTAATAATAATAATAATAATAAACTGAGTATTTTACATCTTACATCTTTCCTACCTCAAGATTACAAATATGTTCTTTTTTATTAATACTTTTAAAAAAATTACCATTTTATGTTAATCACTGAGAATTTTTTTATCACACAATCAAAATGGTATACCTCTATCATATTCAAGGAGTATAAACACAAGCATCAATTTCTGTCCATTGATGTTCTCTCCTTTAGTTTATACCAACAATTTTAATTGCTCAAGATTTAGGTATGTTTTGATATTCCTAAACAAGTCTTATTTTTCAAATATTTTTGGCAATCTTTTTTCTCCTTTTTTGATGCTTGTTATCAAACCCCAGCTCCGATTTATACACTGCTTTATATCCCCAGTGAGTAAAATTATTTATTTATTTATTTATTAATGCAGTACTGAGGCTCTAACCAAGGTCCTTGCTCATACCAGGCAAGTGCTGTACCACATTGAGCTACATCCCCAGCTATTCCATTCACTTTTTTTTTGTCGATTTAAAAAATAATTTTATAAAGATTTTGATTGAGATTACTTTGAATAAAGAAATAACATCTTTAAGAGAGCCTACAGAATGGGAGAAAATCTTTGCCAGCTACTCCTCTGACAGGGGATTAATATCCAGAATATATAGAGAACTCAAAAACTTAACACAAAAAAGCCAAATAACCCAGTCAAAAAATGGGCAAAACAACTAAATAGACACTTTTCAAAAGAAGAAACACAAATGGCCAACAAATACATGAAAAATCTTCATTGTCTTTAGTAATCGGGGAAATAACAAGTCAAAACTACACTAAGATTTCATGTCACTCCAGTCAGAATGGCAATTACCAAAAATACAAGTAATAATAAATGCTGGTGAGGATGTGGGGGGAAATTACACATACATTGTTGGTGGAACTACAAATTAGTACAACTACAAATTGGTGGAAAGCAGTATGGAAATTCTTAAAAAAAATTCAAGTGGAATTACTATATGACTCAACTATCCCACTCCTTTGTATTTATCCAAAAGAACTATAGTATCACATACTATATAATGATACAGTCACATGGTGTTTATAGCAACATAATTCACAATAGTCAAATAATGGAACCAATCCAGATGCCCATCAATAGGTCAATAGATGAACAAATTAAGGAAATGTGATACACACACACACACACACACACACAATGGAATTTTACTCAACTATAAAGAAGAATGGGGGGGGGAATGAAATTATGGCATTTGCTGGTAAGTGGATGGAAATGGAGAATATGCTAAGTGAAATAAGCCAGACTCCGAAACAAGGGTCAGATGTTTTCTCTCACATGTGGAGGCTGGATCAAAATAAGCCAGAGCAAAAGAGGGGGAGATGAGATATCATAACGATATAGGAAAGATCAGTGGAATAGAAGGAGATAGGGAGAGAGGAGGAACTAGAAAGGGGGGAAATGCAGAATGAATTTAACAAAGTTACATTATGTGCATATATAAATATACCACAAGGAATTCCACCTTTATATGTAGAAAGCACCAGTCAAAAATAAATGAGTGAAAGAACAGTAGAGTAGAGGAAGGAGAATGGGGAGGGTGGAGGAGAGGGAAAAGGTGAAACCGAGACTAAAGTGGAATAAATAAGTCCAAGCGGCATGATTTTGTCAAAAGGAACCCAAGACCACATATAACTTTAATGTGCTAATAAAAGAAGTGACATCTTTAAACTCTGGAGTCTTTCAAACAGTCTTTCAAGGTAGTGTATTTCATACATAGCATGTGTCTGTATGTAGGAATGGTAAAAATTAAAAGACTTCTGTATGAGGGAATAGTACTTATTACCACCATAGCATCTTTTACCTGTTCCTCACATTAGTTCTACTTCCTGCTGTGTCCATTGTGTTAAACCCACCTAATGAGTTAACATCAGCTATTGTGCTTTGTGTTCTGGAATGTCTATATTACCCATTTCTTTAAACAAAAAAACCTCAGAATTTAGCAGTCAAAACAAATATTATGGTGTTGTAGCTCAGTGGTAGAGTGCTTGCTTGCCTACATCTTGTGAGGCACTGGATTCAATCCTTAGCACCACATAAAAGTAAAGGTATTGTGTCCATCTACAACTAAAAATTTTTAAAAATATCTCACTGTTCCTATCAGAAACTCAGGTGAGGCTTAACTGGGTTCCTCTGGTGAAAGGTCCCTCATGAGTCCTTCAGTTGCCGCCAGCTGGCACCATGGTATCATTGAAGGATCAGCTGTGGTGGGGAGGAGAACATGTGCAGGAGTGGTAAGGGTATCCACTTCTGAGCTTATCCACATCATTGGTGGCAGGTCCTGCTTTTCACCACATGGTGTCACAATTCGTGGGTCTCCACAGAATTACCTGATGACAGGGCACCTCTTACTCAATGGCAGGCATTCAGAGAATAAGCATGAGCACCCAAGATGGAAACACAGTCTTAATGTTATTTTGGAAGTGACATCTCACTTCTGCCACATTTTATGCTGAAGTGAATCTGTCAATGCATACCACACTCAAAAGGTGGGATTCCATAAGGGCATCAAACAGGAAGTGGGGATTATTAGGGACCCATAGCAGAGGTTGCCTATCAGAGTGTCTATTTAATTTTTTTAAAGATTATAATTCTCTTGTAGAGTCACTTTATTCTTGTCTCTCTTTTAAATGTTTTCTTCAACATATGATTCATAGTTGTTTTAAAGTCCTTATCTGCTAACTCTGTGGATTATCCTTGGGTCTTCTGTTGACTATTTTATTTATTGTCATTCGGTTTTTCCTGCTTCTTTTCACATTTATGAGCTTTTCGTTATAAGCTAGACAAGATGGATAATATGTTGTAGATTATGTTATTTTCTCTAAGGAATATTAACTTTTAGTAGGCTTTGAGGCTTGAAGTTAGGCTTCTATCACTTGAACTGTTTTAGTTTCGTTTGTCCTTCTTAGGTGTAGTCCTTATTCCTAACATGATGCTTTTCTGGAGTCTCCACTGAATAACTGGAGAATGCTTCGAGACTTCTCCATTCTGGCCAGGCCCAATGTCTCCCCTCCCCGGAACTTGCAACTGAATTTATCTGACAGCTCTCACCTTCTAGAAGCTGTTATCTGCTAGAACATCTTATTTGCTGCTCATGTGCAGCCTAGCAGGTGGCTAAACACTTCAGGAGCATTTTTCTGGAGACTTTCAGGCTCCTGACCTATGGCTTTCTCCATTTTGCTTTCTTCTCAAATTCCAGTCACATCAGCAGCTATGACCTTCAGACTCCCATGACCATTAAGATTGCTGGTCCCTGTCTTGGTTTTACCTCCTCAGACCATACTTCAGAAAATGCTCTCAGAAAAACACCTAGGTAAATGTAGGGATCATCTCTGAAGAACCTGCATTGGGCTGGGCACAGTGGCACACACCTGTAATCCCACCAGTTTGGGATGTGGAGGCAGGAGGATTGTGAGTTCAAAGCCAGCCTCAGCAACTTAGTGAGGCCGTAAGCAATGAAGTGAGACGCTGTCTCTAAATAAAATATAAAGAAAGGGATGGAGATGTAGTTTAGTGGCCAAGTGCCCCTGAGTTCAACCCCCAGTACCAAAAAGAGAGAGAGAGAGAGAGAGAGAGAGAGAGAGAGAGAGAGAGAGAGAGAGAGAACCTGCATTGGTTGCTCTTCATTTATAGTTATTTTATATATATTATATTTATGTCATTTATATTTTATAATATTTTATATTATATTTTGTCCTGATTTTATGTCTGTGTGTTGTGAGAGGGTAACTCTAGTCAGGTACTCCCTCACGACTGAAACTCCCTCACAGGGCCTAAGTGGAACTCAGATTTCATCAGCCATATTTTTATTTCCACCCTAAATGGCTAATTCATATTTCACTGGTGCCATATCCTTTTATCTTTTGGGGAACATCAATCATATTTATTTAATGCCTCCTTTTATTTGCTCTGTTAATTCTTTCCTTTAGTCCTTAGCTCTTTTGTTTATACAGTGTTATGGTTTAGATATGAGTTATCCCCGCCTCAAAAGCTTGAAGGTGAGACAGTGTAAAGATGTTCAGAAGTGAAATGATTAGACATGAGAGGTATAGCCTAATCAGTGGATCAAACTACTGATATGGATTACCTGGGCCATACCTATAGGTCATGGGGTATGGTCTCTGGGGAATCAGGAAGCTCTCTGCTTTCTGATTCCCATGTCTGGAGCTGCTTTTCTCCACTAAGCCCTTGCACCATGGTGCTTTGCCTCACCTCAGGCCCAGAACAATGGACTTGGCCATCTACAGACTGATCTCTGAAACTGTGAGCCAAGATAAACTCAAACAAAAACATTCTTTTCGGGTCTTTTGGTCACAGTGATGCAATGCCGACTGAAACATACAGTTTGGGCCTCTCTCTCCTGGTGTTAGTTTTCTTCCAGTTTTGACAAATGCTTGGGTCGGTATTTGAGGTTCTCTTTTAAAGACCCTCCTATGATGCTTTTAGTTACTGTGGCATGCCATCAGTCTGTGTAGGTCACGAGAAAACACCGCTAGGCAGAGTGCTGGTGGTTCCATGCTGGGTGTCCGCGGCCACCAGCTCTTTTTTTGCCAGGTATTCCCACACTAGTTGCTCCCATCTGGGGCTTCTTTTTGTCTGCTTGCCACAGAGGGAGAGGGAGAAGAGCCAGTTACCTCTGGTTTCACATGAATCCCCACCCAGTCATCCTGATAGTGTTCTCTTCCCACATTTGCTCTCTGAGGAATAGTCAGAGGCTCTGCCCTTCTCTGTGAGGCCTGCCTGTGCCTGGGTCTTGTACTTTGGTTTCCTCTGTCAACCTTATCCTGTTTGCCTTCCATTTTTAGAGTCCTTGAGCTTCTGGTTCAACAAGGGGAGAAATACAACCAAATAAGTTGTATTTGAGACCTGCTTTCTTGTATCTCTGGTTTGGAGTAGGAGAAGGAGACTGTGTACACTGATGTCTGGACTCAGTGGCTCCTGAGAACCTTCCTGGCTCCTGACACTGCTGGCTTGGCTCAGCATAGATTTCTTGAGTCACAATGACTTTCTCTCAAAACTCTGTAGAATATTACTTCACTGTACTGCTACTTTATTACAAAATAATAATGAATCCAGAATACTTAATGTCAGAGGACATTGAGTAACCTATTTTTTCTTTTCTGCCTTAATACTTTCTTTTTAAAATTCAAAAATCTCTCCAGGACACACACACACACACACAGACACATGAGATCCTTTGTGTTATTTTTGTCTCATTATGTTAATTTAAAAGTGTGTGATCTAGGGGCTGTAGAAGGCTTACTTAACATGTTCTAGGACTTGGGTTCATAAAACAACAACAAAAAATGTGACCTAAAGAGTCACAATTTTCTTTTCTTCAAGGAATCAAGGACTATTTCTTTTATTATTGCTTCTTGGCTCTCTTCCTCTGGGTATTCATATTATATGATTATTCAGTCTCCTAGGTTTATCCTCTATATTTTTTGTCATTTCCATTCTCTTTTCTTTTTTTCTCCAACAGCAGGGATTGAACCCAGGGGCCTTTTACCACTGAGCTACATCCCCAACCCTTTTTATTTTTTTGTTTTGAGATGGGGTCTTGCTAAGTTGCCCAGGCTAATCTTGAACTTGTGATCTTTGTCACAATTCAGAGAAAGAACATATCACCCCCAAAAGTTTCTTCAGTCCTCTTTATCATCTTTCTTTCTCATCTCTTCTTAACTTCACCCCCAGCCCCAGGCAAGCATTGATCAGCTATCAGTTACAAAGGTATTTGCATTTTATAATATTTTATATAAATAGAATCATACAGTATGTATTCTTCATTTGGCTTCTTTCCATCAGGAAATTATTTTAAAATTTATCCATATAATGTTGTGCAAAACAGTAATTAATTCCTTTTATTGAGTATATTCCACTGTATTAGTATACCATCATTTGTTTATTAACTGATGTTGATGGACATTTATGTTGTTTTCAATTTCTGGCTATTACAACTGAACTTGTTCTGTATATTTATGTACAAATCTTTGTATGAAATACACTTTCATTTCTCAGGAGTGAAATGGCCAGGTAATATGGTAGCTTTATGTTATTTTAAATGAAACTTCCAAACCCTAACAAGTGGTTGTTTTATCATTTTCTACTCCCTCTATCAGAGGCTGAGTTTTAGTTGCTGTACTTCTCATTAGCACTTGATGTGGGCAGGTTTTTGGTTTTGGAGTACTGGGAATTGAACTCAGGGATCTTTACTACAGAGCTACATTCCCAGACCTTTGGATCTTTTATTTTGAGTCAGGGTCTCACTAGGTTGCCAAGGCTGCCCTTGTAGTTACCATCCTCCTCAGCCTGTTGCTAGGATTAATAGGCATGTACCACTGTACTAGGCCTTTTATTTTGAGACAGTTCAATATTGAGTTCTTATTATAGTTTTAATTGCATCTCACTAGTGACCAGTGATATCAAGCTAATTTTCATGTGTTTATTTGCCATCTGTTTATCTTCTTCACTGAGGATATATTCAAATAAAATGTCCATTTAAAAAATTAGGGTGTTTGCTTTCTTACTGAGTTTTGAGAGTTCTTTAATTTTCTGGACAACAATTATTAGATATGTAATCTGAGTTTTCTACTTGCCTGAGGCTTGTATTTTTATTCTGAGTGTGTTTAAAGAGCATGAGATTTTTATTTTTATTATATCTAGTTTATCAATACTTTTCTATTTGGGCCCATGATTTGGGTGATATAGCTGAAATATCTTTACCTAATTCATGGTCACAAAGATGTTCTCTTGTTTTCTTCTTCTTCTTCTTTTTTTTTTTTTTTTTTTGTACTAGGGATTGAACCAGGGGGGCTTAACCACTGAGCCACATCCCCAGCCCTTTTTGATTTTATTTAGGGACAAGGTCTCTCTCATTAA